>NW_017728998.1:29634369-29635539 GCF_001723915.1 Gavialis gangeticus | reverse complement strand
AAGATTGAATGGTCACAAACTCCACCACGACCGATTCAGACTGGACATAAAAAAGGACTTCTTTACTGTCTGAGCCCCCAAGGTTTGGAATAGACTGTCACCGAAGGCGGTTCAAGCACCCACTTCGAACGCCTTCAAGACACATTTGGATGCTTATCTTGCTGGGATCTTATGATCCCTGCTGACTTCCTGCCCCTGGGGCAGGGGGCTGGACTCGATCCTCCAGGATCCCTTCCAGCCCAAATGTCTATGAAACAAAAGGGCAATTTCCCATCCATAAACACACATCTTTACAGATGACATTCTTCATCTTTACTTGGATTTTGCTTTTGACGCTTTTGATGAGAGTTTTGCTTTGGTTTGCTCTTTTTAGGTCCTTAACTCAAAATACCACATAGTGAATGATGCTGTGATGGCAAAGGTAAAAAAGTGGTACTTCAGGTTTTACACTTCTCTGTTTTTTAGTTATTCCTTGTAGATTTTTTCCTGAATTTCATATAAACTATTATTTTAATCTGATACATTTTAAACTATGGGCCCAGTTTTGAAACTCTTCTTCTGAGTGTCAATGTGATCACTTGTATGAGTATAAGCAACTCAGAAGAAGAGGAGAACACAACTAGATCTTATATGGCATGATACAGTGCTACTATATTGTATGTTAGAGGCCAAGTTCTGGCTGTGGACAGTGCATACATATACCCAAAGGATTGTGTCCAGTAGGCATAGGATGGAGATAGGAAGTATTATGGTACCAGAAGAGAGGTAATAAATCTCATGAGGCCCTGGCATTTTGCAGGGCCTTATGACTTAAAGCAGAATTTATTCTGTATTTTTCCATGTTCTCCCAAAGCATCCCACAGCTTTTACAAAAAATATTTAATGGTAAGTGTTTAGATGACAAGTATTACATCCTTTAGACAACAAGTATTACCTCCTTGCCTTCTCATTGTTTTGCTAACATAGTAGTGAACTTGTATGATAATGTCACAGTTTCCACTATTTTCAAATGAGTCAGCGTGTGGATTCTCTATGGAGATCACTGTTTCAAGGAGGCCATTCTTAGTGGACTGGCAGTTGGCAACACCCTGAGGGACAGCCAGCACAGTTTTGTTGCATGTAGGCCATACCTGACCAATCTCATTTCCTTTTATGACCAGGTGACCTATC
>NW_017728998.1:29633768-29634358 GCF_001723915.1 Gavialis gangeticus | reverse complement strand
CCTTCCAGCCCTAATGTCTATGAAATCTATGAACGATCTCTTCTCGTCCACAGTACCTGCCTCGACCTGGGTCAGGTCCTTCTGGCCGTCAATCTTTCCTGGGTTGATCCCTGGTCTCCAGATCAACTTTTGGGAAAATTAAACCTGCCCTGGCCTAGGGTAATGGTAACTTACGATAATTCTTAACTGAAAAAGGTGTTCGGCATCTGCCGACGGGCGCCTAGGATTCTGATTCCCAGGATCCCTCTGACTAGGAGCTAATCACTCCCGATCCCACCATCTGGTGGTACTTGCCACTTCCCTGTAGGGCTCCAGTGCAGCTGCCACCTGTTCCTTCCTCTTCACTGGGCTGCCCGTGGGGCTTAGCCATCGCTTGTTGCCCCTCCCTGCCACAGTACCTGGGTTTTCTGCCACTTTTGAGGCTCCGCTGGGACTGGTAAAGGAGAACCGCTTTTCCCCACCGCGGTTCTCCAGTGATCCTTGGCTCCCAGAGCCGAGATTCCTTGCTCCATCAGCTGGGCTTCCCCGGCTGATGCTAGGGCTTCCTTCCCTGTGCTCGGGGCTGCCACTGCCTGGCTCTGCCACCTGCA
>NW_017728998.1:29627466-29628768 GCF_001723915.1 Gavialis gangeticus | reverse complement strand
CCTTGCTCCATCAGCTGGGCTTCCCCGGCTGATGCTAGGGCTTCCTTCCCTGTGCTCGGGGCTGCCACTGCCTGGCTCTGCCACCTGCGTCTCCCGGCCGGCATGCCGCACCTCTCCCTTCACCCCCCAACTCCTCTTCCAGCTGCATTTTGAGCAGATCGTGCTTCTCCAAGGCCCCGTCCCCAGGGCTCGCTGATTTGCAGGCTCAGGCAACTCCGGAACTGCCAAGCCTGCATCGGCGTTTCCCCACAGCTGCTGCTTGTCTCCTTCCCTGTGGTAAGTATTGGAGCTCGTCAGGAGGGGTCTGGGGCCATGTTGTGGGGGCTTTTGCCTCCCCTCTCACAATGGCTTAAGCTGCTATATAATAAATAATCAATAAGATTGCATATAAGTCATAAACAGTAGCCTGGGAAAGTAAAATAAGAATCTGTTTATTGAGACCATTAATACTTGGCTAGGCCAAATACAAGCAACTGCTTTTTGGAAGAGTGTTTAAAAGCCTCTAAAAATAACAACTGATATTTTGCCTTTTGATTAGAACTGAGATGTGTGTTGTCATCTAAAATCTATTGAAGTAATCATGTGTTTTTAACCTGATTTCAGCTGTGAACACTTTCGAAGGACTTACACTAAGCTGAAGATCTGTGGCTAAAACAGGCCCCAAAGCCTGTTCCAGAGCAAGCTTTTGCAGATGTTACAACCTGCCTGATCAGCCAAGTAAAAGAAACAGATCATGGCAAGTAGCATTCCCAGATGGTAAGGGAAAGAGATAAGAAGTCCTCTCTTCCAGGACTGTAATTTTTACAGGGCACAGACCCCAGCTAATTGGCATCTTCCAAGTCCACAAAAAACTAGGTGAGTCCAATTCCCAAAATCTCAGTGAAACAAAAATGTTAAAAACACCAATCAGAGAATATTTATTAAAATAAGCCACATATAAATATTGGGTGTAAACAAGTGGAGATTTTAGCATACCTCAGTAAATTCAAGACAACCTGCTGCCAGCCTGTGTGCTACCTTTCTCCTCCCTTCTGCATCTCGCCAAGTTGGTATAGGTGAGGATCTGCATCATGCTGTTGCAGGTAGCTAGATAAGCATAGAGACCAGTGTTTTTTCTTGTGCTTTGTGTAATCAATAAAAGGTTGGGTTATAGGCCTGTTTTTTGCATCTTTATCTTTCTTGAATGGTAGTGTAGTTTTACCTGCTAAAAGGAAATGGAGGGTCATTGGGAAATGTAACTATATCTTGATTTGGTGTTAAAAAGGGAATTATTAAGGGAATTATAACTGTCCCTTAATTCTG
>NW_017728998.1:29620505-29622466 GCF_001723915.1 Gavialis gangeticus | reverse complement strand
TTCAAGTAGGAGTAGTGAGGCAGATAACTTAACTAGCTTTAAATGGAGTTTAGTCAGAGTATGAATGGGATTGCATGAGGTAGGTGCTAACTATAGCTGGGGACGTGTTGACTAAGGGACTTCCTTCCAGTTCCATACTCTTGTGGGTGAAGGCTAAGCCTTATGAAGTTTCTCAAAATTGCAGTTACTTAACATTACTACGAATGACTGGCAAGAGGATGACTTGCTACATGTAATAACTTATTTTTCTGGCTTTCTGTAGGTGCAAGTCATTATTCTTTCTTCCTTTGCCGCCACCACTTCTGCTATCTACCAGGAAATCCTCAAACTATTATCCCAACACATCTGTAAGAAGCTTTGCTGGTCTTTTTGGACATTGATGGTATCTGACATTTAACTTACTCCCTGAAATTCTCCAGAAGTTTTTCAAGCATAAGTATATTTCTTTAGCTGCCTGGTTATTTTAACACAATACTGAGTTTTGTTGATCTTGTCATCGAGATAGCTGCTGTCAGTGACAAGCCAAGATGGACCATCTGGGATAATTTTACAAACCAGTGTCTTGGTAGAGACTTGTATCTGCTTTAAAATGACATTCTTTACATAGGGTGTGAGTCACTGGACACATCTACATGTGCACTTTACTGTGCAATAGACCAATGTACTGCATAGTAAAGCATCACTGTCTACACATACATGGCAACTGGGCTGGTGTAGATTAATTTACAGCGCTGTCAGCTAGTCCTGTCAGACACAGGTAAAATCCGATGGTGGAATAAATTACTGCGCTTGAATCCTTACGTAGATGGTGACATCAGGATTAGTTTGCTCGAGCTCAAATTACATCAGAGTTTATTCAGTCGCATTAATTTCACATGAGAAGGAGTTTTTGTGCCTGAACCGAGAGTTTCCCTCCCACTTAAAAGTATTATATTGTTACATGTTCAGAAGTTTGTGACACTGATGTATTATGAAGAGAAAGTTTGCCCGCTGAGTATTGAAATGGTTCTGGTCAAAAGGAAGCCATAATTTCTATTTCAAGATGACTGGGCATCATAAATCTATTCTCTAGATTGTATCTTCAATTATCTATCCTCTACTTGATTGTTCTTCATCATGCTTTACACATTCTCATAACTTTAATTCTGGTCTAAGCTTGCAAAGAGGTCTTGATCCTAGGTTGCAGTCTTGTTTCTCTAAAAGCCAAACTGTACTAGGTTTTTAGTAACGATAACCTCTGCCACCACCACTTCTGCTATCTGTAAGTGATGTAGCTATTCAAATTATTTCTAAAGAAAGCTCATGATTGTGGTTATTACCATCAGTTACACTTGCCAAAACACAGCATATGAATATCTTGCATAGCATGTATTTTGGCTAAACAATAATATTGTTGTTCCATCAATTAAATGTACAAAAATATTGTTATCTGCATTTATGCATTCATTTAACTACAAGACACACTAGTTAGTTAATGGCTCAAGCCCCAACTACACTAACTAGTAAATTTCAGCCTCTGACTCATAGAGACAGCTTGAACAATGCAAATCACAAAACACTGGAAAAAATATGAATGCATAGACAATTCATTGTTGGTTGAGGGAATCTGCCTTTGGATTACACTTCCAGAGCAGGCTGGGTGAATCCAAAGTCTGAACATCTTTAGAAACTTCTGTCGAATCTTCCTCTTGAAAATGTTCTTTGCACCATTAGAATGGCAGTCAGAATGCTGACATCTGCTTTGCTGCACAAAACACAGCCAGTCACCAATATTTCTCCTGAAATCAAGCTATAAAAGGTAAATGAATGCAATCTAGAAAAATAAGTCTTAGCCCAAAAAGAACTGTGGTTCCTAAGAAGAAATGCAGGAGACCCTATGAAGTATATCAGAGACTTCAGTGTTATATGTAAGAGTGCTCAGTTATAATGACAGGAAGCAGAATAGGTACATATACCACTAG
>NW_017728998.1:29618973-29620494 GCF_001723915.1 Gavialis gangeticus | reverse complement strand
GTCTAAGCTTGCAAAGAGGTCTTGATCCTAGGTTGCAGTCTTGTTTCTCTAAAAGCCAAACTGTACTAGGTTTTTAGTAACGATAACCTCTGCCACCACCACTTCTGCTATCTGTAAGTGATGTAGCTATTCAAATTATTTCTAAAGAAAGCTCATGATTGTGGTTATTACCATCAGTTACACTTGCCAAAACACAGCATATGAATATCTTGCATAGCATGTATTTTGGCTAAACAATAATATTGTTGTTCCATCAATTAAATGTACAAAAATATTGTTATCTGCATTTATGCATTCATTTAACTACAAGACACACTAGTTAGTTAATGGCTCAAGCCCCAACTACACTAACTAGTAAATTTCAGCCTCTGACTCATAGAGACAGCTTGAACAATGCAAATCACAAAACACTGGAAAAAATATGAATGCATAGACAATTCATTGTTGGTTGAGGGAATCTGCCTTTGGATTACACTTCCAGAGCAGGCTGGGTGAATCCAAAGTCTGAACATCTTTAGAAACTTCTGTCGAATCTTCCTCTTGAAAATGTTCTTTGCACCATTAGAATGGCAGTCAGAATGCTGACATCTGCTTTGCTGCACAAAACACAGCCAGTCACCAATATTTCTCCTGAAATCAAGCTATAAAAGGTAAATGAATGCAATCTAGAAAAATAAGTCTTAGCCCAAAAAGAACTGTGGTTCCTAAGAAGAAATGCAGGAGACCCTATGAAGTATATCAGAGACTTCAGTGTTATATGTAAGAGTGCTCAGTTATAATGACAGGAAGCAGAATAGGTACATATACCACTAGGAACACAATGAAAGCCTGTGTTTCTAGTTCAGCTGCTGATCATTTCTTACTTGGGCAAAGCTCTCTCAAGGTCATTAGGACTGGATCCACTGAAGCTTGCAGCACAAACTATAAAGACATGGAGTCCATAGACTTATCCCCCTGATGAATCTGGCACTCTTTGTTTTCATTTAAGATCAGGGAGGCTCGTATCCTTTTGATTTGTAGTCCTGGTTTTCATTTAGATCTTGTGGTATTCACCTTTTGTGTTTAATTTATGTTGGAGTGTGGAGCTATATGCACAAATCTGCCCTTTCATTTCTGACAGCTCCTTCACTTCCCTTTCCTGGTTTCCATCTAGTAATGAAAACATTTCTAGATGGTCTAACCTCCAGCTATTTTTCCTCAATGACAGCTGGAAAATGTGCTTTCCAAGAAATAGCCACACACAAGTAAGGCTATAACCTCAAAAAGAGCATCAGCTGAAAGGAATGCAGAAGACTGCAGCTATAGGCATGGCTTCCAGCACTGAATCAGTAGTAGCCATCAGCAGGGCTTGTCTGCAAGTGATATTAGGTCTTTAGATTCCACAGAAAGGAGATCTGGTTACAGGCAAAGGATGACAATATACATTTTCTTCTGAGTACGGTGAACAGGAAAAGGAGGTGGAGACCAATAATGACAAGATCCTAGAGCAGGGGCAGGCAATTATTTTGGGCAGAGGGCCAC
>NW_017728998.1:29614469-29618962 GCF_001723915.1 Gavialis gangeticus | reverse complement strand
TTTCTAGATGGTCTAACCTCCAGCTATTTTTCCTCAATGACAGCTGGAAAATGTGCTTTCCAAGAAATAGCCACACACAAGTAAGGCTATAACCTCAAAAAGAGCATCAGCTGAAAGGAATGCAGAAGACTGCAGCTATAGGCATGGCTTCCAGCACTGAATCAGTAGTAGCCATCAGCAGGGCTTGTCTGCAAGTGATATTAGGTCTTTAGATTCCACAGAAAGGAGATCTGGTTACAGGCAAAGGATGACAATATACATTTTCTTCTGAGTACGGTGAACAGGAAAAGGAGGTGGAGACCAATAATGACAAGATCCTAGAGCAGGGGCAGGCAATTATTTTGGGCAGAGGGCCACTTACTGAGTTTTGGCAAGCCATCAAGGACCGCATGACAGGCAGCCCAGGGCAGGTAAATATTAATTTGCTAATTTTTTTAGGGGCCCTGCAGGCTGGATAGAATGGCCTGGCAGACCGCATCCAGCCCCCGGGCTGCATTTTGCCCACCCCTGTCCTAGAGCAAGAGAAAGGCAAATGGAGAGAAAGGACAGGAAAAGGGGGATGAAGAGGAATGGTCCTTTGGAGAAAAAGGGTAACTATGAAACCACTTAAAAAAAAAGGAGCTTCCATTTGTTGACTGTAGGATTGTTATTTAATAATTTTATTGCTGCAAAATAATAAATAACTTAGCCCAATATAGGTACAAAAAGGTAGGTTATTAAAGGCAATTTGAGAAATGTAAATACAGCACTACTACTTACTTCAACGTGTGCATCTATTTCTCATAGAAAAGAAATGTGTGATTTGTGTTACATGGAAAGAAAACTATAATAAGGGACTGTTTTAAAAATGAGAAACAAATAAAACTTGTTTTTATTTCCAAATAAAATTGGAACCATGTGCTTAAAAGAACTAAATTATTATTGCTTTCATAAATGTTTTGTTGTATAGCTTTTCAGAATTAACCTAGACAAACGTTTCATTAAGATGAGAACCAGGAATTAAATTAGAATAACACACCCTACATTATTAAAAATATAAAATAAAACAAACCAAAATATCTTTCTGGCTAAAGGCCTGGTTGTCACCTTAAAGAAAAGTTGGTCTAGGTTATTAAAGCACTCACTCAATAACTATTGGCTGCCCCTGGGAGACATTTGTTAATATTTTATTCCATGTAAACATCTGGATCCAATTTAGTCGAAGAACAGTGTGAGTGAGAACTGGCCTCTCTCCAGTCGACTGTGATAGGTGTCTGGTGGCTTGAGTGCTTAGTTTGTGTTACTCTTTTGAAATAAAGTTACTGTCAGGTCAGCTAGCTAAGACTTGATAAATACCCCATCTCCACCACCTAACACTAAGTATCTTTTAGGAAAACAAGGAAATGAAATTCATATTCACCTGCAGAATGCTACTATAGTGGAATTAAGGGATTTATGATAGATACATACAAATGAGTTCCAGGAAAATTGCTGCCTACATATAAACTGAATCCTGCTGTAATCCCAGTCATGGGAGTTTTCACTAAGCATTGCCAGTCCGTGCCATACCATAAATACAACAGACTGTTCTTCTAGACATTGGTTAAACTTCTAGGAAATTTCCTGTGTTAGTGAAGGTATTTTGGGCCCTTGTGGCCTAATCTTATAAAGTGCTGAGCATCCCATGGAAGGACCTGAAGACAATGGAAGAGGAGTATACTTTGTATCATTCAGCAACAAACCATTACCGGAAATAGTGCTCAATCTATACAGAACCTTTGAATTAACTTTAATAGAATTTACCCATATCTGCTGAGGATGTTAATAACCCTGAAGGACATGGCTATTGGCTAAATAGCTAATGGATAATTCAAATACTGTACCTTGTTATTATAAGGTAGTTGTAGTTTTGAAACAATAGGCCCTCTTCATGAGAGTTAAATTGCATGGTGAGTCCATGTTCCTTCTTTGATTTATGAACAACTTGGGAAGCTGATTCCATGTGCAGTTAATAAAGGATTTATTTTTCATGGGTGCATGTGTAACATGACACACATACAGCAGCTTGAATTAACCTTCTCTGTCTGCAGGGATGGACTCTGTGCTCTAATCAGATTTGTATACTAACATCTTGTACTTGCGTGGTTTTTTTACATTAGAGAAGTTCAAAGCATTGCAGTTCATCCATGTCTAAAAGAGAGAGGTAAGCAATAAGCATAGAGATGAGGATTCATTTTGCAAAGCTCTCTGAATAAGCAACATGCTATGTAAGGATTAAATACCTTTAACTGAGCCTTACTGCATCCTCATGAGGTAAGCAGGTATTTTACAAATTGTTTCCCTTGAGCATAAAGCACATTTGGAACAAAGCTTGCCCACTTTGTTCTGTCCCCCCATCTGGCATACAAGGCCTGAACATCAATATGTACACAGGACTCCTTGTACCCTATAAAGTCCTGTTCCACTTCTGGTTTCTCTAAAGCAGCATGAATAAATGTTCAGGAAGTAGCAAATCACCATTCAGGTCATGGACTATGACTGCTTCAAGAGCAGCCAACAAATGGCTGGTTGACTGCTGTATGCATTGGCTACAGGATGGTAGAAAGATTTCATGTTCCACGATATACACATTTACACAATTTTTTACAAGGACCTCCGTGAAGACAAGTGGGACTGTTTAGTGATCATGTGCTGAGAGAAGATTAGAATCCATAAAGGGAGTCTGGCAGTCAAGCTATAGGGATCTGGAAGAGGACATAAGACCACTGTCCAAGGCCCATGGTGGAGTGGACTGGCAAGTGGCAAATATTCTGCCTTAAAGGAACCTAAACCCCCACTGAGTCCATCAGTAGCTACTGCAGGCTGATGACAATGGTACTGTACCAATGATAGAGAGAAACCCTCTAAGTGCTGATGGTCTTTCCCTTTTCTTTATTTCCATTTCCTCAAAATACATTTTCTGTTTTTTCATGCACAACCCAACTTATGTGCTCATATATAATAAATAGTTACTACTGCCAGGCCCCTCTCCACCGGGAGCCGGAGGGTAGACCACTGTCTTCCTCCAGGACAAGGGAGGGACCTCCCATTCTGTCCAGTCAGGGGCATGGACCAAGGTGGTCAAGGGCCCCAAGGCCCGCCGCACCAAGGCCCCTGCCCTGCCGGAGCTTAGCAACAGGTACACACCTCTTGCTGCTCCAGCAGAGCCTGCTGAGTTGCCAGCTCCCGCAGGCAACACAGGATCAACTGCAGCTACCGCCCCCGCTCTCCCCAAGACAAAACATAAAGCGTTTGTTGTGGGAGACTCCATTCTGAGGGGGACTGAGGGGGTAATCTGCCACCCCGACCCCTAAGCCCGGGAAGTCTGCTGCTTTCTGGGGTCCCGCATCTGAGACATTGCAGAGAAAATCCCTAAGGTCCTCCAGCCCACAGACCACTATCCCGTGCTCCTTATTCATGTGGGCACCAATGACACAGCTCAGAGCACTCCCAGCCAGGTCATGAGACACTACAGGGATTTGGAAGCGGGGCTAAAGGGTCTGGGGGCAGAGGTGGTGTTCTCGTTGATCCTCCCAGTCTCGGGTTATGGGCTGAGGGAGAGGAGGATCCAGGTAGTTAACCAGAGACTGCGGTGCTGGTGTCATCAGGAAGGCTTTGGCTTCCATGACCACAGCCCGCTCTTTGGCGAGAGAGGCAGCAAGCTGATGGGAAGAGATGGCCTCCACCTCTCTCCGCTGGAGAGGAGGCTCTTCTCAGCCAGACTGGCTGACCTGCCCCACTGGACTTTAAACTAAGCTCACTGGAGGACGGAGGAACTACTGCCACTGCTGGCCCGCTGAGCAACCCTTGTAAAGCCAGCAGGCCAAGGCACTTAAGGGAGCCCACCCCTGCCCCAGCCCTGGTACAATCTGTGGGCAAGGCAAGAGCCCCCAAAAGGACACTTGCCTGCCTGTACACAAATGCCAGGAGTTTGGAAAATAAGCAGGAGGAACTCATCCTCCTGCTTAACGCAAATAATTATGACATCATAGGGATAACGGAGACCTGGTGGGACTCCACCCATGACTGGACCACAGGTATAGATGGCTATCTATAGTAGATAAAAGGGGTGGGGGTGTAGCTGTCTATGTTAAGGAAAGCTACGTGTCCCTGGAAGCTGATGTTGGCGACCAGGGTAGATGACTGGAGACCCCGTGGGTTAAAATGCATGAGGAACACGGCACAGGGGACACAATGGTGGGCGTCTACTACAGACCTCCCACCCAAAGTCAAGAGCTTGACAAGGAGTTCACCCGGGAACTGGCTGAGGTGTCATGCTCCAGGACCATGGTTGTCATGGGTGACTTCAATTACCCAGACATCTCGTGGGAGGATCACTCAGCAAAATCCGAGTTGTCGCAAAGCTTCCTATCATGCGTGGATGACATCTACCTGACTCAAGAAGCCTACGGGCCAACCAGAGGTAAAGCACTCTTCGACCTGGTACTGGCTACTGGGGATGACCTAACTGGCAA
>NW_017728998.1:29613292-29613547 GCF_001723915.1 Gavialis gangeticus | reverse complement strand
CTATCCCGGGGAAGGTCTTAGAAAAGTTTATTAAACAGGCGATCCTTAATGGACTGGCTGATGCCAACATCCTGGGGAATAGCCAGCACAGGTTTGTTGCAGGTAGGTCTTGCATGACCAATCTCATTTCCTTTTATGACCTGGACAAGGGAGAAGAGATTGATGTCATACATCTTGACTTCAGAAAAGCCTTCGATCTGGTATCCCATGATTACCTCTTGGCAAAACTGGCCAATTGTGGCCTTCGGTCCACCA
>NW_017728998.1:29607601-29613074 GCF_001723915.1 Gavialis gangeticus | reverse complement strand
GGATGAGAACCTGATGGTGTTTAACGCTGAAAAATGCAAGGTTCTCCACCTTGGGAGGAAAAACCTGCAGCATCTTTATAGGCTCGGCAGTGCTACGTTGGCTAGCACTACAAAAGAAAGAGACTTGGGGGTCATCATTGACCACAAGATGAACATGAGCCTGCTATGTGAAGCTGCAGCTAATGAAGCGACCAAAACGCTGGCTACCATGCATAAACGCTTCTCAAGCAAATCCTGGGATATCATTCTCCCCTTGTACTTGGCCTTGGTGAGGCCGCAGCTGGAGTACTGCGTCCAGTTTTGGGCTCTACAATTCAAAAAAGATGTGGAGAAGCTAGAGAGAGTCCAGAGAGAGCCACATGCATGATCAGAGGTGAGGAAAACAGACCTTACGATGACAGGCTGAGAGCCATGGGGCTCTTTAGCCTGGAAAAGCGCAGGCTCAGGGGTGATCTGATGGCCACCTACAAGTTTATCAGGGGTGACCACCAGTATCTGGGGGAACGTTTGTTCACCAGAACGTCCCAAGGGATGATGAGGTCGAATGGTTATAAACTACTGCAAGACCGTTTCAGGCTGGACATAAGGAAGAATTTCTTTACTGTCCGAGCCCCCAGGGTCTGGAATAGCCTGCCATTGGAGGTGGTTCAAGCACCTACACTGAACACCTTCAAGAGCAAATTGGATGCTTATCTTGCTGGGATCGTATGACCCCAGCTGACTTCTTGCCCTTTGTGTGCGGGGCTGGACTCGATGATTTTCCGAGATCCCTTCCAGCCCTAATGTCTATGAAATCTATGAAATCTAGCTGCATGCAAACAGGGCTTTTTTTGTTTCTGAATGAAGAGAAAGTGTACTGTTTTTACAAATGCTGAAAAATATTAGGCAGAATCCTGCAGCGTGTCTGCATGCAAAATTCCCACTGAAGTCAAAGGGAATTCTTTGGAACTGCTGCTGAATCAGACAAACTGTTTGTTCCGATGCATCACTTTTCTTGCTCATTAAAAATACCTAGGCATGTAAGGAGGATCTGTGTAAACACTTTAGTACCTGACAGCAGAAAGACACCTATAACAACAACTCTAAGGAATCAAAAGGCAAACATTAGTTTAAACGGGTGTGTGTTAACCAATACCTTTATATTATAGAAAATTACAAACAGCAATTTAGAAATGAAGAACATAGATACAGGATCAACTCCCACAGTTCCAATCATGTAAGTTTCTGTCACTAGTAATCTTGTGACAGCTCCTCCCTGTGGTTTTATTTACACAATCAGACTACATTTCTGGAATATAAAAAGACACTTACCTTTTGAATGTCCCTTTGCAATTTTTGGTTAGCTTGATAGAAAACATACCCATCAAAAACCAATGGAAAAGTTGTTCTTGGCATTCTGCCCAGTTTGTAGTAGGCAAAAGTCCATGTGGCATTGGTATCCAAGCTGCTGTACAGAGATGTGAGTGCAAGAATGGACTGCTCTAAGCCAAAATAAATTGTTTGTTTCAACAGCTCAGCCTTTTTTGGCATCTAATTGGTAAGTGGTTGCACCTCTGAAATTAACAAGGTAGAACAAAAAGTAACAAGATTCTGCCTTGACCAACACTGTGAACATTTCCACTGAATTTAATTTAGTGTTTGATTTTCAGGTTTCATATATTATCCATTTTTTTCAGGTCATCCCAAGATACAAGGAATTAAGTTGTCAAAGTGCTAGGTAGATTAAAACATGGGATTCCTTTGATATTAGCAGATACCTTGAAGCCAAATTCCTGCAAATCTATTTAAAAGTTTACCTTTATACTGGTAGTAGTAGTAATAATAGTTTTTTTAAGAGTCCCATCTCTTTAGATAGTGGGCAAGGAAAAATATTCATTCTTTAGCCTGGGTAGAGTTAGAGCTGTCCCATCTTACTGTGTTACAGGTCTTTATATTGTCATTTTAGTTGTTTTTATTAATTTGATCACTTTTTAATTTCAGCTGATATTTGCAGTTCAGAGCACTAATAATATTGTTACTATTGGCATTATTTTAGAGGAAAAATATTTCCCTGTCTTGAAATAACTGCAAACTAGGAACCTAGAATAGTGGCTGGAGATTGTGCTGTTGCCACTACGATAGGAAATATGCTAAGGGTTTTGACCGAGCATAACTGGCATTAGCAATACTAAACTGTTGTAAAGAAACTGAGGATGGAATTTCATTTGGGACAAAAACTAAGAAGGCTCTTTGAAAAATAAGCAGGGCCCTTTTGAAGTTGCTGAACTGTATTTTCCTGACAAATATCCAAATTGTACCTCAGAGTGAAAACAGTGACATTACTTAAGATTTCTCTGGTATGAATCAATGAGAGCAGAATGAGGTCACTAGACACTGAATTCCCTGTGTGAATTGGGTGAATTAATACAGGTGCATTAATTCTATGGTTTCTGTAGTGGTATGTGGGACTTGGCTACACTGTAGATTTGCCTGGTTACAGCCATTGGTGTGGACAGGGTAAGCCACTCTAAACTGATAATACTTACCCAGATTCAAAGCAAGGATCACCTGCTTCAGTGCAAAGTTATAGCTTATCTATACAAGGAGTTTGAACCAGGTAAAATTATACTTGTGACCACCAGTGACAGAAATACCATGCACTGATAACATTAGAATTGTCAGGCACTTATATGTACATGATAAACAGGAGCTGTGTTGCCCCAGAAAGATTGATTCAGGAGTTCAGTCTCCCTTCTTTATGCACCTCTGCCATTCACTATCTGTATGGCACTGCCGGGTTCCAACATTTCAGCATTTACCAGGTGATTCCTGAACACTGTACAATCTCCTGTTTTGCACATTTTTCCACTACCTTCCTAGTGTCTCTGTTGTGGCTGTGATTCAAATGGGAAGAGGTTTGCTGCCTAGGGTACTTGCTAATGTTATATGAAATGCAAATATCCAGGAAGCTCATTTTCCATCCATGTTAGCTTTAAATCTCCATTCAGCATGGAAGTAACTACATTAAAAAGCTGTGTGAGAGAAAATTGGACATAGAATCAAATATATAGTTTTAGCATCAAAATCTCATAATCCATGAATCAGGTATGGCCTGGATCATCACCAGAGCCAGAGTGGTTCTGTTTCAGCCTACAGGGCACCTTACATAGAATAGACACTACAGCTGTGCTAAACAGAGAAATCTGTAGTAAACTCTTCACCACTCTGTAAAAATACAGTATTGGCTTTGACATGATCGCTGACACAAGGCCATAATCTTGCCTCCAGCGCAGTTGATCATACCCTGTTTGAACTATTCAATACTATGCAAGTCCACAGCCTGGCATTTGAGGAAGAGCAAATCTCTAGTTTGACTCCTGTGAATGTATAGTAAAGATGGTGTAAGAAGAATAAATAACATTATACCATGTTTATTCAAATCAGAGGGCAAGCAACAGGGGGCAAAGTGCAGGGAGGCAAGGGGCAAGGGGCAGGAGTCAGGCTATTTGTTCCCCCTACTGCCTGTCCGTCCCCCCTCCCCCCCCCCTCGCTTGCCTCCCTGCTGCTACTGTCCCTGGTACAGTGATGGGGGGGGTAAATTTAAGATGACTCTCCAATAATTAGGTTCTACACCTGAAAAATTGTAACAAATGTATATATTTTCCATGTATAGAATCTAATTATTGGGGGTCATCTTACATTCAACACCATCTTGGATTTGGGTAAAAATGGTATTGATCCATATCTTCATTAATATTTCCAAAGTTCTATTCTAACCCTCACATTGTTGCTTCTCTAAATATGAAAAATATTTTTAAAATAAAATCTTGCTCACAGTCATGACATATACCATTATTTGAAGTCCTTACAAGATCTTCCTACCTGGTAGTTTAAATTTAGAACCCTGTACTGTCATATAAAAAAAGGCAAAAACAAACCACTGTTGCTTTTCATCTGTCTTCCCTCAGGCTTCTTGAAGTCAATTTCCGTGTAACAGACACTGCAGTTGTTATTTCCCTTTGGAATCTGGGACACCAAAACTATGACACTTTTCAAAGTCCTGGTGTCCTTGTTAATGTTGCTTCCCATCATAAGTAAAGGTAAGGTTTGTACAGTGGTTGTCCTAGTTTTGCTCCTAATTCCATTAGAAGCGTCTTTGGCTGTCAGATTTTTGCATTTATATTTATTAAATCCTGAATATCACAGTGTGTGTTTGTAAGAGGCTTGTGAAATAGGGAGCATATAAAATGAAATAGTGTCTACATAACAAATTTGAGGACCCATTTATAAAATGAGAATGGGATCTGCTATTAGATACTCCCTAAAATCTCTGATTTTTCACAGTTAGATGATCCTGGGCATACATGTTTGGCAGTTGACCCCCATGCACACAACAATAAGAAAACAAAAATCCCCAAACTGCATAGAAACAGCACACAAACTAAGGTGTTTTAATATCTGAAATGGAATAGATATGAAGGATTTGCCTCCATAAATCATGTTTTTGGCATTCTCACCTAGTGTTGGAGTGTATAAGTCAGTCTTCAGACACATACCTAAAGGGCTGCCATAAAGAGGAGGAAAAACACCTTTTGTCTGCTGCTGCAGAGTAGGAAGCAAATGAATGGCTTGAAGTTGTAGCAAAGTAGGTTTAGACTGGGTATCAGGGAAAACTTCTTTACTGTTAGAACAGTGGGGCAGTGAAATAGACTGTCTAGGGGAGTTGTGGAATTTCCATCATTGGAGGGGGCCACCTCCAATGGCCAGAGGAGGCCAGGAGCAGACTTAGTGCCATGAGGAGCAAATCTGCTCCCAAATGGCTGCATGTGTAGATGCTTGCCTAGGGCAGTTTTACTGCACATTAAACCCATATAGCACTGGTTGCATGTATAGATGCACCCACTGGGACTTAAACCTGGAGGTACCTAGCTAGAGGGTCTTGCCCTTCTGTTCAGGGTCAGACCAACTGCTATATTTCAGGTCAGAGATATATTTTACCCAGTTAGTCAAACTGGTATGGACTGTGGAGGTTTTTTTTACTTCCTCTATAGCAGGGGGCATGGCTTAGGGATCTCTTGAGCATATTTTAACAAACTTTGTAGCAAAAGGATGTTGGCTGCTGTGGTCCCCCTGCTTCACCTGTGGCAGGTTAGGGTGCTATGTTTTGTGCTGTGTCTGGGTTGACTGTGTAGTTTTACTAGAAGGTTAGACAGTGGATTTGTATAGGATGGTTTGGATAGAGATGTTCCTGCCTCAGGCAGAGAGGCTTTGGACTAGAGGACTAGAGGTCCTTTCCAGTCCAACTTCTCTACGATTCTACGATTTCCATGTGCCAGAACTCACAGCTGGGGCCAGACTTTCATGCAACAGCCAAGGTCTTCTGAAAAATCTGCCCACTTAAGTTGACTACGTTGGTTTCAAACCTTTCTGAAATCTCTGGCTTTTGAAAGAAATGGGAATGTACCTTGTACCCTCACCATCTATTTAGTAAAAT
>NW_017728998.1:29594319-29602601 GCF_001723915.1 Gavialis gangeticus | reverse complement strand
ACTCACAGTTGGGGCCAGACTTTCATGCAACAGCCAAGGTCTTCTGAAAAATCTGCCCACTTAAGTTGACTACGTTGGTTTCAAACCTTTCTGAAATCTCTGGCTTTTGAAAGAAATGGGAATGTACCTTGTACCCTCACCATCTATTTAGTAAAATTTTACCCAGTTCAAGGACTGATCTTATACTGTATCTTCTAAAATTTCAATGATTATGGTCTGGATCTCGCAAACTGAAACACCAAGATATTCAGAAGGGTGACTGCTGCATTGTGTTGACTGTACTTTCATCAGCAACTGATTCACCAACAGCTGTTTTGAACTTGATGTGCTAAGGTTACATTTTTAAAAGAAGCTCTTACAAGCACATAATTGCTGTCTCTCTTGAATGTTTTGCAAACATGTACTCTTGTTCATAGGACAGTGTTGAATCTGAACAGCTTTGTTTGAACTGATCTCAATATACCCAGAAAACACTTTTTATTACTTACTGGTAATTCAGCATGATCAGACTAATAAACAGAAAGGTGTTTTTTCCAGATTCCATGTCTACCAAAACCTCTTTGAATGTGCAACTCCCCCATCCCATGAGTCAATAAAGCCAAAAGTTGCCTGAGCAATGGGACAGTAAGGGGGAATTAACTGAGTGATGTTCATCTCCATCCTGTCGCTAGGGAAACTACAGGGTTGCATTTGTGTCTGAACGTTCATAACAGCTGTCTCATTCTGACTCAGTGAAGAAGTAAATGAGTTGTGGCATCAAATTGAACATCTATGTCAAATAAAATATGTAATATTAAAACCCCAGTAATTTTATATATAATATATGAACAGCAAATAATATAAGAAAACAGTAGATGTATTTTTACGTTAGTGATAAATAATGCCAGCTGAAAAGAATTGGAAAACAGAATATTAATATCTCCAGGTGTTCAGCCATAGTTGCCACTAAGCCTCTACCACCTCAGGCTTTCCAAACCTCCCTGCAATAAAAATGGAGAATGATACTAAAAAAATTCATATTATAATCTACATATATATAATATGGATTTATTTTAGTTTCATTATCTATTATCTATATAAATAAGTAATATTAAAACCCCAGTAGTTTACATACACACACACACACACACACACACACACATTTTTATATCTAATATATAATGTATTTGTAATATATGTAATGTTTATATATACACACATACATATATATCTACCGTTTTCTTATATTATTTGCTGTTCATATATATATGTTTTAATGTTACATGTTTTTATGTGTTATGTGTTTTAATGTTACATATTTTATATAGATATGTTATACATATTACATATTTATATAGATAATGGACAACAGTACTAAAATAAATGCATATTATATATGGATCCATATTATATATATATATATGGATTATAATATGAATTTATTTTAGTATCATTCTCCTTTTTATTGCAGGGAGGCTTGGAAAGTGGTAACTATGGCTGAACACCTGTAGATACTTATATTCTGTTTTTCCATTCTTTTCCACTGGCATTATCTACTATTTTCTTATATTATTTGCTGTTAGGAATGTGCCTGAGTTGGATGCTTTTGTTCCTTCTCTCACTTTCCTTATAGATATTGTTTTCAATTGAGTCTTTACTAGCAGTTCGTAGCTGTATTTATGTTCTGCGCACTTCTTTTCAGGAGGAAGGCTGGAGAAGGCACAGGAAGCCTCTTCTTTCCAGCATCTCGGTAGTGATTTGCTAGTACTGTGCGGACATACAGGACAAGGGGAACACTGTGCACTTTTTGCTGATTGCCACAGTAATTCTTTATTGCTGTGCTGGGTAGAATGTCACATAAGAGAATTGTGCAGGTCCCTTGCTCATTCTCTACACACCTACTGCTTCCTGCAGAGCAGGAAAAGGGCCCAAGGACTTATGTCAAGGCTCAGTCACAGATGCTCATGGTGGATTTCTGAACTAGGTGTAATGTAGCCATTTAAAGATTATGCCAGGAAAATGGATCCATGCATCCATGCATCAAATTCCAAGGAGGAATTTAATAAGCCAAATATATAAGAAACTTGTAATAGAGCCCACTAAGATTCAATTTTGTGAGTGGCTTTTGGCCCATGATGCGGATCAGTCTCAGGTCATCAGTGGGAATATCTTGTATATTGGAGTGGAGTGTCCCCTCAGGCAAAGTGGAGGGAGTATCTTGCATATTGGAGGGGAGTGTCCCCTCCCATTGGGACTTCAGCCTCTAATAATACAAGTCTCTTCTGAACTTCAGCTGCTCCAAAAAATCTCAACTAGAAGCAAAATATATACATTAAGTTCAACAAAACTTGAGCCTCACTGGAGTAATATTTCTGTCACTTACAGGATATTGCTTTGTAGTTGCTGCAGTAGCAGAGACCTACATAAAAAATGAAAAATGCATAGAGAAGAAAGAAAAGTTGATTCTAATCCGTACAGACTTGCTGTTGTGCACTGCCCAGCCAAAACTAGTCACCAGCTCTACCATTAGTGATGTGAGGAGCAAGACCGGGATAACAATACTTTCTCCAGCTGACTGTAAAACTTTAGTAGGTCCACAGTAATAGATGCTCCAGCTGAGAAATTTCACAGCGGTTCAATCTGCTT
The DNA here is from genome assembly GCF_001723915.1 of Gavialis gangeticus. Lineage (NCBI taxonomy): Eukaryota > Metazoa > Chordata > Crocodylia > Gavialidae > Gavialis > Gavialis gangeticus. Next base: position 29,599,976 of record NW_017728998.1, on the reverse strand, counting down.
TTCAAAGCAAAAGATTCCCCTAATTAACTCTAATTCCTCTAACTTGATCCACTGCTTCACTATGTCTAGCACTCCCATTGCTATGACAAGCCTTCAATACAGTCTACAGGCCTTTTAGAGAACTGACAAATCCTGCAAATGTTACTGAAAACTGAAAGACCACAATTTATGATGTACATATGAATCCCTTTCTAACAATAATCCAAAAAGCCAATGAAAGACCTCAATGAAATTGGCTTTCTTAAGCTCCAAGAGTAAAATTTTCAAAAGGACTTAAAGATTTAGGTATTTTGGAAGACTCAGTCTCTCTGAAAGTCAATTAGATTTAGGAAGTTAACTCATATCTTATAACAGATGGCTAAAGTCCAATGCTTTTGAAAATTTTGCCTCAAGGTACTTAAATGAAGGGTTGGTTCACTTGAGCAAGGACTGATTTTGAGAAAAATGCATGTTTATATGTTTGTGTACTAGGCAAGGAAATTTATGACAGCCCAAATTCTACCCTCATACACCTGCACAAATCCACTAAGTTCAGTGTTGTTGCAAGGGTGTTACTGAGTCCTGAGGACAGAATTTGACTCTTATTACCAGCCATATAGTGTTTTTGCAAAATGCTTGCCACCTTATATCTGCATTAGTAATGAGTGTGCAAGAAGCAGGGATCAGAATGCCAGTATCCAAGGGAACCATATCCACATGGTGTGCTAAGGTTTCCATTTTAAAAACTAACATCTGTCAAAGCACTAGCAGTGGAAAAATAGAAATGGAACTAATCCGGCAGTCCTCGCTTGCTGCCTTCCTCCTCTGTGCATTAAGAACAGGAATAAAAATGTTGCTGAATTCCCAAAGCCAAATTCATCCTTGCTGCAACCCTGCTAAAATCAACAGAGTTACATCATGGTGATTTTATCTCTACAATTTTGACTCCATAGCATGGAGTTCAAGGTGCTCGTGTGTCATGCTGATGGATATGTCACTAGTGGAAGATGCTGGTATGTCAGGCAGCTTGCCAAAGGTCATAAGTAGACAAAGAAGTATTTGAAAGCCCTCTCTTTGGGAAATCCCCTTCTTGAGACACGGGCTTGGAAGGAAGGTTCATCAGCTTTTCTACAATGGAAAGTAACAATTTCAGACACATACTGAGTATATCTTCAATTTTAGGAAATCCATTGACAGGCACAACATGCTTTGAAAGATCTCCCCCTTAAGCTAATGTCATTACACACACTCTTAAAAATACTGCAGTTATATTAGACCTATAAGGTATGGGAATTTGTTTTACATAACTAGTTTAGAAGCTTGCATATACCTTAAGAACATACCTATTACCTACACAGGCAAGGGTTTACTTACAAATAACTGTATCTGGGCACATCTACACATGCATTAATGTTCCTTTGCTACTGTGCATTAAGTTTAGTACCTCTAACAGGAGATACTACATAAATGCACAGTAACCAGGGCTATTGCAAAGGCACACAATCTTTTTGTGATGCTTAATGCACAGTAAACTAATTCTACAGTGCATTTGCACAGCTTTTGCCATGACATGCTACTGCGCAGTAGAACTAGTCTACTTACTGCATATTAAGCACCTCGTGTTGCTGTGCCCTCTGAAGTGCTAAGCTAACATTAATATTACCTAGCATTTATTGGGCAGCGTATCATGGACCTCTCATTTAGGCAAGCTTATACTGACATTCTATAAAACATATTGGGAGTGGAGGACTAGATATGTGAGTTTTGAGACCATCCTAGTTGTAGAATCAATGTACTTACACTACAGTCTGAACAAGACTGCAGGGTAGGATTTGGGTATTTTTCATTCCTGACTGTGCCCTGTCTATTCTGGAGAAGAATTCAGCCCCAAGTTCCAAGCAGAGTTTAGTATGGAGCTACATTGTACCTACCAGGGATCATTCTAGGACACTGTCCCTGTCCTGCTCCACTGTGCCAGCATCACTCTGTCAGTCAGTGTAGAGAAGGAATGTAGCTGTGACTGAGCCCCCTCTCCTCAGCTACTTTGCGTCTCAGGATCAACAGGAGCAAGCACAGGAGTTTTGTTCTGTGTGCTGCTTTCAAGCAGTGTGCAAGGAGTAGAAATGTTATGTATAATTCTGTCCATATGCAACAGAGCAAGTGCCCTCACAGCACATGCCTTCACCATCAGTGGTACAAGATTTTGACCCCTGGTGCCATCCAGACTGACCCTTTCACAAGCTTTTCATATAAAGCAGGAAAAAATAATGCACATTCTGTCCTTTGGACATTTTCAGGGATCAAAACACGTTTAATAGCTACAAAATGTTATGCTCCCTTCCCAGAACCTGAGCTGAAAGCCAATAGGGGAAGAAAGTTGGAAAACATTTAGCAGCAGCTGAGGGATTGGTTTATAAATTCCAAGATAAATTAAAGGAGTTTTGACAGCATCTAGAGGTCATTTTAGGACCTCCCAGATATTCTGAAAAATTAATCTAAGCAAGTTCTAACTTTATGCTTTCCCTGCAGCAGACTGCAAAACCTCTCAATCATTAAGGTTAGGCTGCAGTTCCCATAGGTCTTTACTATTTTTATCCTGTGATGCACCACAAGCTTTAGGGCTATCTTCTGTCAGTGATCTGACCACAGCTACTGAGTACATTTTTTTTAATTGGCCCTGTATGTTGTAATGTTGCTAGCAAGTCTGCATTCTTGCTCAAAAATCAAATGTTTTTAACCGTTTCAATGCGTTCTTTTTTTAAAAACTTTTTAGATAATACTGATGTTCATACTCAATAGAAATTCTGCTCATGAAGGACCAATTGTTGCTAGATTACACTGCTCTTTCCAAGTCCTGGTTTATACTAGAAACCTTTGACAGCAAAGCTTAGGGAGGCAATTCTATTTTCATCCTTTATTTTTCGAGCAAAAGCCCTAATGTAGATACAATTATTAGAATAAAACTATTTTGGACGGTATAGTTTGTTTCATTTGAGACCTGGCATACATTTAGGGTGACCATATGGGGGAAATCCAGGACATTCCTGTCTCTGCTCCCTCCCACCCCAAAGTCAGTGGCACTGTTGCAGGCAGAGGTGGGGGTGGGACAGCGTGGTGTGCTCGACAGGCAGGCAGCAGTGATGCCTGCTTGGTACTCTGTGTTGCTCTGCCTCCACACCACATTGTGCCCTGCAGTGCTGCATTTCCAGAATACTCATGTTAATTCTCACCAGCCAGCCAGCACTGACCGGCCTCTGAAATCCAGGACTGTCCCAACTAAACTAGGACTTATAGTCACCCTAGGCATAATCCATCCCAGTGCTTTGCTCATATAAATTTCATCCTTTTTAGTTTGGCCAGTTCGAACTAGTTTGATGACTACCTGGCTGGACTCATTTGAGTCCAGTCTTTTCTCCCGCCCAGGCGGGGGGTCGGACCTGAAGATCTACAAGGTCCCTTCCGACCCGACTTCTATGATTCTATGATTCTATGAAATGTTTTCAGCAATGACAAAGAAATCTTGCTGCTAAGATCTCAAAAGTTTCAAGTCAAATAATGTGAGACCTTTTCAGATGAGTGAGATAGTTTAAAGTGCATAGTGATCTGGCAAAAAGTTACTTGAATGCTGACAAAAAGGACAAGCGATATTTCCAGAAAACTTTAAGGGATGACATTACTTCCTGTGGGGATGGCACCCAGAAGGCTGGAACTTGACTTCTGACCTCTTATTCTAATACTTGAAAGCAGTGGATCACTGCACGAATTAAATTATCTCTTTTCTACTCATCAGTTTCCTGGGTCATGTTAGAGTAAATGTATGCATTAGAAGGAAACTACTTTTCAAGCCAAGAAAGAAATATCACCCTGCTTAAATAGTCCTCAGTATCTGACACATATCAAATGGCACAAATGTGCACTTGCTCTTTAGCTAGATTTAGTATAAATAACTGCTTATATGTTCTGTTGGAAAAAATGGACCAAATTAATCCCTGGTATATCTCAGTTGAATCTCTCTGCTTTTCAGGGTACTGAGAGATCATGTGGTTTGGTCTAGCTATGCTCTAGCATGTATTCTTCATTTTGTCCTATTTATTTACACCAAAAATGACTCGTGATGTAAAGCCTCATATTCCTAAAATTGAAGCTCATCTGCAAAATCTTTGTACAAAGTTAGAAGAAAAATGAAGCCAAAACCTGGATACGAGTCATGACACTTTAATTTCCTGCTGCAGACATCCAGATATACCTCTCAATGGTCCCAGCTTCTTCACCAAAAATTCTCTGCTTTCTTTTATCCAGTGGGGCCTCTTGTTAATGTCTCGGATAAGAGAAGCAAAAAGTGGCAGATTATACAGTAACCATGGGACTTAATTTAGAGTCACTTAAATGTATGTCTTTATGAGATAATATTCCCTTTGTTATCCCTGAGTTATACCACAGAGTATTAAGGGTTTGCACACAGCTAATAAATGCAATTACAGGTAGAAATCCCTTTCCAGTTGGGAGATTCTGAAGCCTGACCAATTAGCCTGCCCATTAGGATCAAATAGCTTAAGGCAGCAGGGATTCCAGTATCTCTAATACAGACTTTGTCACAAGTTTCTCCTGAAAATACAAAATAATTAAAGCAGTTTCTAACACTGGGTTTGGTAATAGAAGAATAGAATAAAGCAGAACTTTACGTGGGGACTAACAGGTGCCTGGGGAGCTGCCTGTAAAAGCAATGCCTGACAAGTTACAGTCGTATTGAGGGGGCTTAAACAGGATTAGCACACAAAACTGCAGGCAGAAGTATAAAATGTCTTAGCAGTTTCCGCTCTGATCCACAACCTAGTGAAATCAATAGGAGCTTTTCCAGGGATAACAAAAGGCTGTGGTACAGAACCTGAGCACGTACATGTCTATGCACAGAGGAGCTGTGCCAGGAGTTACAATCCTCACAGCCAGACTGGAAACAAGGTGCAGAGCATCCATGCAGGTTGTTCACAGCTGCCACTGCAGGCTGAGGAGAGAGGTAGCATCCACACCTCTTGCAAGTTAGACCAAGAGATCTGTTTGGCATGGAGCAGCTCACTGTGTCCTGGCCAGCATCCAAATCTCTCTCCAGAGAGCCTGGTACAGAAGCAGTATAAGGCCATGTTCCATAGCACAAATGAAGTGTGAATGTCTCCTGCTTTGGTTCCCCATGTCCGGATCTTCCTACAATTCTTCTATATCCAGTGCCTTCTATCAGATGGAGGATTTTGCTCCATATGTACAGATGTATGCAAGCATTTTCTGTCTACAATAGCACATACAATATACATGCAGGCCTGCTTCTTCAACAGATACATACCAGACTGAAAAGATGTATCCCAGTTGCTTTGCAAGGTGAAATCACTGCCATACTTCATAGAGACATAACAGAGAAGATGGCCTCATTTCTCCAAACCAGAGAAAGATCTCTTGGCTAAAATTAATCTCTCTAATGAGTGCCCTGTATACACCAAGCATTAGATCACTCCCTACAGGCAGGGGAATAGTGAAGGGCTTCAGCAGCTGTTTTTCCATGCCAGTAAGGATTGCGGAGAAACTAAAATGAAATGGTAGAGCCCTAAGAAAACAGAAACCTTGTCTCCGTGAAAGACAGAGCTGTGTGTGTAGGATGGAAGGGGGGGGGGGGGCAGGGAAAATCAGCA
>NW_017728998.1:29592476-29594104 GCF_001723915.1 Gavialis gangeticus | reverse complement strand
GTGTGGGGGTTGGGGTGAAGGGGGGGGGGGGGCAGTGAAAATCAGCAAGGCACCTCTGGTAAGTAATGTTATATGGCTGATGTGGGGCTTCATTCATTGAATGAAAAATGGTGTGTGCATATATGTGTTTAAGCAGGGGATTCTCTTATTTAAACAGGTACCCTGTGGATGTGAAATCCTTTCCAAACCACAGTGGAAGGGTCAGTGTAATACACACAGCCCTGTAAATCACTGCCCTCTCAGCAAATAGAGCAGTGTGAGCCAGCATAAATGTCAGAATTCAAGGAGCAGCTATGTATCACAGTAAGTGAAAATACTATATTACATCCCATCAATATCCATCCAGAATTCTGCTGCAAACAACCATTTCTTAGCCCACTGCTTGACTCTTGCGACCTCTTGCCCATGTCACTGGGTCTCTCTATTGCATCAAACATAAGTTGTCTATATTTCTCAAGTCCTATATTTCTCATCTGATATTGAATGATTAACTCCCACCTAGTGTCAGACTATCCTACTGGAACCTATGCCCTCTTATTAGCTATTCAAACAAGCACCTTCCCATGCTTGAAAACAGCACCCCATAAATGTCTGCAAAGGTAAAAGATTATCCTCAAATTCTTCTCTTAACTCCCCTTTCCTGTCTTCTGTAGAAATATTAATGACATGTTGACCTGTGCATTGGAATCCACTGTACAACTGGGCTCTGCACACTTCAGGCCCAAACTTGTAAAATGAGTCAATGATCAAAGTGTACAAACAGGAGAAAGTTCTGCAAATTTCCTGGCTGACAAAAGGACTATCAACCCAAACACACATTTTAGAGCCTTGTAATCCACAGAATTAAGCAGCTACCAGCTACTCCGAGTTGTAAAGGCAAGTGGAGCAGATGCAGTCTGCTTTTTCTCCTCCAGCATGGATTTTGGGCTTTGTGCCTCTGAACTTATGTGGACCCCCGGTTGTGGGTGTTTTCAGAGCATTTCCCTCTTCCACATTACTTCACTTATGAGTGAAGCGAGTCCATCAGTGCTACAGTTTCTTGAACTTAGTACAGAGGGCTGAGGCTGTTTGCCATGCGGATTTCAGTCAGAAAGAGCCAGATCCTCTCAAGGCCTTCTGCTGCTACACAAGTGTGAGAAGACACAAGTAACTGAAGTGCATCTTTGAACACCGCACCAAACATAGGGAAAATGGCAGTGCCTGCCTGTGAAATGGCTTGAAGACTACTTAACCTGTGCAAGTACAGGAAACACAGATTGCTCCAAAGGGAAAGGAAATGTCCACATTTTGCTTGCCTCAGTGAACCTCGTTCAGTAGGTTACAAGCACAATGTACTGTTTTCTACATGGTTCATGTTGCGAATAATGTAATTCTTACTGCATAGAAACTCCCATCTGTCACCTCTCATAAACTTCAGGTAAGATGTTCGTGTTAGCCATAAAAACTTAAGGGGAGCACATGCCCATGTGTAATTGCACACGGTTACAGTATTTAGTCTATCCTCAGCTCCACTGATACACAAAGAATGCAGCAACTGAGTTAGCTGCAAGGCAGAAACATTGAACTGAACAGACTAAACTGCTCTGCGCTACTGGCTCAAGTTATCACTTCATATCGCAGTACATGAA
>NW_017728998.1:29583405-29587476 GCF_001723915.1 Gavialis gangeticus | reverse complement strand
CAGCAACTGAGTTAGCTGCAAGGCAGAAACATTGAACTGAACAGACTAAACTGCTCTGCGCTACTGGCTCAAGTTATCACTTCATATCGCAGTACATGAAGGGATCTGGAAATGTAGCCACACAATGTTAAGCTAAAGTCCCTTAACTGCATTTCATTTAAAATCATCACCAGTACCAAGAAAGAAAATAATGGAGTGGAAACAGGCAAAACTGTTGCTTCATGGAAACCAATTAGGTATAGGAGCAAGACCCCATCCCAGCATTTCCCTGGCAACCTTCCTATGTCACTGTGTCCCACTGCAGGGGCCTCATCTGCTTTTAGCAGAAGGAAGATGCCATCCACTGCCATCTCTCTTAGGTACACACTAAAAGACGACAGATTTAAATACTACTGGGAGCTTTATACATGCCTGCTTTTGAGGGAAACCTTGAGGGTACACTTGAGCATTTTGAATTGTATTGGAGCTAAAGAAAGGAAGGAGTTTGCCCCTTAATATAAACCTTCTGCAAATATAAACTGTACACTGCTAAAATAAACCTTTTATTTTAACTACCACGTTTTAAGATAACACACTGGTAAGCTCCAAAAATAAATTCAGTTGAAAATTGATTGCGAGCATTCCTCTTATAATATTTTACCTACAGTACATACATTTTGCAAGGCCCCAGGCATCAGTAAACCACACCCTGCATCCTCTAACTAGATTAAATTCACTTCCATTAGCGATCAGCAGATGTGTCAAGCATAAGTTGTTCCCATGGGTTATTTCCCTTTGGTAGCAGCTCTTGCGCTATCTGCCTAATTGTTCTGCAGCAATCAGGAAGACAAGATGACATAAAGGGGTGTATGGTGAACATGAGTTAAACTAGGATAAAAACTTGAAAGGGACACAGTGTAAAGCAGGTTCCTCAACAGATCTGTCAGGCAGGGAGATGAAAAAGATTTCGGGAGGAGTGGGAGAAGAGGAGATACATTATCTGAAACATGCAATTGGATTTGGGGTAAAGTCTCTTCAAGAGAAAGCCTTTCAGAAGGCAGTCCATGCAAGATGTGTCATGAGCTTTGTATTAAGCAGGAGAAGGAATATCATGCTCCCACAGGCAGTAGCAGAAGACATAACAGAAATTGCAAGAAGGTTAATTTCCATCCTGCTTCCAGGAGAGTTGTTCCTTTCTCTCCACAAATAAGTTATTCCAGCACTCAGGCTGTAGGAATTCAGCAGCAGCGCAGTCCCGGAAGTGAGTTTATATAAAAAGAGCTGCAGGGAAGCTTGTTCCCCACCCCTGTCTCCAAAGTACTTCCTCAGGTCCTTGACATGAAACTGAGATCGGTTTTTTTCCTCCACTTCCTGTTATACTTCAGTCCGCCATGGAATCGGCGCACGAGGGTTTTCAGGGCTAAAGCAGCCCACCAGACCAGGGACACTTAGGAAGGGCTCAAAATTTGGATGCATAGATGTTTATTGTTTAAACAAATGAAGATGAAAGGCAAATTCAGCTGTGGTGTTAGTCTGCCAAAGTCAGTGGATTACTTTGATCAGTGTTTGTAATTGTTATGCTTCCTTCATTGCTAGCCCAGAATTTCTGAGCCTGTGGCTTGGCCAACCACAAGGGCATCTCTTGTGCTGCTGCAAGAAATTTTAGCTTTTCCTGATTCTGCACAAGCTAAAACATTCCAGTGACATACGTCCACGAGGAAAACGCTCAGGGAGTACATTTAAACACTAGGCAGTCAGGAAATAGCAAGATTAAAGCTGTGCAAGCCTCTTGTTTGTGTACATTACTATCCAGTCTTCAACTACCTAAAAGCATGTTATTTGACAAATGCAATACAATATTAGTTTTCCTTTGCCCCCACCCTTCTTCCTCAAGCTTTTATATCAGGCGGGTGGTGAGGGATATGGTATTTTATTGTGCCTTGAAGTGCCTTCCTGTGGTGAGCCTTTTGGAATACAATCCTGGCTGGCAGGATCCCTGTGGTAGATTCACTGTGCAGTGCCTCTGCTTATCCCCACTGGGCCAGCCAGGGCAGGATTAGTCCATACATTATTAAAATGGATGCTTACTTTACTGTGCAGATGTTCGGATGATGCGGCTGCTTTAGCTCATTTAGAGAGAAATTCACTTTTAAGCAGTATCACAGCTAATGTAGAGAGAGCTTACAAAGGATTTCTGTTTAATATCTTGTTGGATTTTGTTGCCATGTCACCAAAAAAAAAAATACTTTGGAAGATGATATCTTATGCAGCTGACAACCTATAAATTTTCTCTCAGGCAGCTCTATAAATGTATCATCTTCCTAAAGTTATTCATAAAGAAAAACATAGATTTTTTCACACATACGAGCATAAGATATTTTTGTATTTAATGTTGTGTTTAATTTGGTGTATATACTTAATCTGTTATGAAGTACATCTAATTGTTCAGTAACAAAAAATGAAAGTAATAGTAATAAAAAAAGAAACAGTCCATCAATGTCTGAGGAGAACATTGGGCAGAGAAGTGTTTTATCCATGCAGCAGAGACAAGCTAATAAAACATTATAGGAATCTAAAGAAGTGGTTTTAATAAGGAAAATTATGGAGACACCACTGGGAAAGCTCAATATTACCATACCAAATGGGATGGCTAACATAATCTTGTCACAATACATTTGTTGAATTATCCTGCTGCAAACCAGACTGTATTTTCAAAATGCATCTCATGAGATTACGGATAACATTATTACAGTGGCCTCACTGCATAAAAGGATGCCTGTGACTCAAAGGTTTCCTGTACAATCTAGAGAAGGGAAGGGCTGCAAGTAAACAATAGGTACTACGACAGTAAATGATATTACTGTTGCATGAAAAAAAGACTTCAGTAATATAAAATACGCATTCAAACGAAAGAACATTATAATGCCTCGGGCTCCCTCAGTACTCAGGTGTGGGACACAGAATGCTGTCTTCTATAAATTTTCCCACTCTCCAGTAAATCAGCAGTGTCAGAGCTAATATGAATAATCAGATCATTTTGGGGATGACAGTTTCTTGAAAAAGGCATTCTTCTATTTGATAACCCTCCTAATGCTCCCTGTAGTCTTTGCTTAGACAAGACTTCCATTAAAATCAGTGGCACTACTGTATGAACCAAGGACACCTGACTGAATCAGTCTCCAAAGTGTGTTCAGATCACCTAATGAAAGGCGTCACGTATGTGCCACATGTGGTTTATACATTTACTAGGGGTGGCCAGCAATGCATCTTTCAGAGAGAAAGGTAGAGAGCACCGTAGTGGTTTGTAAATGATTTTGAAAGGCAAAAATGTGAAAAATACTTGTTCTCTCTAGCATGGTCTTGCCCCAAGATCTTGCCACATTCATGCCTTTGTGGTCGCCCAAAGAGAGCATTCAAAGAGTGTTCAGTAACTCACTTCCAAAAGATATAAGAAAGACCACTAACTTCTCTGCATTCAGAGTTGAACGCAACCCCCATTTCTTCACCCAGGCTTTCCCACAATACCTTTCTTCTCACTGATTCATTCAAGAAAAAGAAAACCACCAAAACCTCCGAGCCTTTTTTGTTGTGGCAGGAGAGAAAGAAAAGGATTATGTTTGTTGTTGTCCATTAGAGCTGCTCTCAGAGTACTGAGATACTAGAAAGTGTTCAAGGCCTGTCAGCTACAGACCTGGGTGAATTCTGCGGTTTCACTATGAATGTTTTATACAAACTAAATGAAGAACCAGTTAAACAGACACTGGCGAAGTGAGTGCTGAAAAAAAAGGAGTCACCACCCAAAGCAGTGGGTAGCATGGCAGGGCCTGAGTAGGGGTGGGCTGCGTGCCAATGCAGGGGGTGGAGCATTGTTCTGCATGTGTACACGGGTAATAAATCAAAGCGCAGGAACAAAGCAGCAGAAAGCCAGAGAAGCTGTTACAAGTGTGGGCTAGAGAAGAAAGAAGAGACAGAGCTGGTTGGAACACAGGACTAACTCTATAAAACAGGCGCGGAAACTGAGCCAGGAAATTGTCTGCTGCTCTGTTCCCCCTGTGTGTACAAAAAGGACTGTAAGCAAAAAAAGAAAAAAGA
>NW_017728998.1:29574817-29583394 GCF_001723915.1 Gavialis gangeticus | reverse complement strand
TGTGTACAAAAAGGACTGTAAGCAAAAAAAGAAAAAAGAAGAAGAAAGGAAGGAAGGCAGGCAAAAAAGTTATCCACTCCTATCAAGATATGCTAATGGAACAATCCTGCAAGGCTCTGCACGTTGGCTAAATTCTCAAGACAAGGGGCAGTAGTGTGATGGTGATGGCTGCATCAGTGATTAGACAGAGAGCAGGTTGCACTTGCAACTCCCTCAGAAAGCTCCTGTTAGTACAGGATGCTGTTGCCCAGCCTGTTTAGGGTGCTAAATTACAGATATTATTACAGGTTGCCCTCGATTTATGCGGGTTCAATTTATGTGAATTTGCTCCTATGCGATGATTCTTTTTATACCAAAATTTGTTATATGTGAGGTAAATTTGCTGTTATGCAATCAACATAGTTGTGCTCCCGCCTCCCCCAAGGAGGTAAGTCTGTGAGTTTGTGAGGGGAGGGAAAAGGGCTGTGAGCAGAGGGGAGGGGTAAGAGGAGGGAAAGGCCCATAGGGCTGGGGCCCCACTCACCATAGCCCCTGCTGCACCTGCTCTGGGAGTAGCCGATGCCAGCGGCTTGCAGCCGCTGGGCTGCACCGTGCACCGAACCCCTCGGGACTCCACTTCCCCTGGGGCACTGTGCCCTGAACCCTCCAGCACAGCGTAGCCAAGCGGCTGCAAGCAGGCAGAGTCTGCTGCTCCCAGGGCTGCAGTGGGGGTGAGCAGCTGCCTGCAGTGGGATGAGAGCTGGCTGGGGCTGGTGGCAGCACCAGGCTCTTCCAGGCACTCTGGATGGGCTGTGGCGATGGGAGGGGGGCTGCTGCCACCCCAAAACTTGCCATAGTGCCCCACAACCTGCCCTCCCAGCACCGCTGCTGAGTGCTGGGAAGAGCCTGGAGCCGCCGCTGGCCCCAGCCTGCTCTCATCCCACTGCAGGCTGCTGCCTTCCCCTGCTGCAGCCCTGGGAGCAGCGGATGCCACCTGCTTGCAGCTGCTGGCCTGCACCGCGCTGGGGGATTTCGGGCACGGTGCAGCCCAGTGGCTGCAGGCAGCTGTTGTTGGCCGCTCCTGGGGCTGTTGCAGCAGGGGCTGTGGTGAGTGGGGAGAAGCGGAGCAGTGGGGTGAGTGGGGCTGCTGCCCACACCAGGCACTGTGAAGAGCCCAGTGTTGCCCCTGCTTCGGCCCCAGGACCGGCAGACACTGCCTGCTTGCAGCCACTGGGCTGTGCCTTCCCTAGCCCCAGCCTCACTCCCTCCATCTCACACCATCATAGGAATGCATCCTTATCTGTTTCATTGAAAACTGGATTCGCTTTATGCAAATCTGATTTATGTGCCGTTCCCCTGGAACGCATCTACTGCATAAATCCAGGGAAATCTGTATAGGACCTCAGTCTCCCAAAGCTGCTCTGTTTTCCTGTTCATTTTTAGATTAAATTAAAGGTGTTGATCTCAGTCTAAAAAAATCCTTACACATTTTTTGTTTCTTATTACTCTCTGAGAGACCTTTATCCCTTGGCTTTACATAAGAGCTGAGATAAGCTAGGGTGCTTTCTCTAACAGACCCCTGTTTTAGACATCTCAGGGCTGAAAACAAGGAATTCATTAACAGAAGATACCTGACTGGATTTCACTTCTTGCATAGGTCTACCAGCACCTGTTTATGCTGTACTTCAGGCATGGTGCAAGGTTCTTTTATTCAGTCCAGGCTTCTGACTTGGGGATGGCTACAGGAAGATTTAAGATGGACTTCCCCTTCCCAATAATGTTAAAGTTTAATAGTATGTTTGATAGCTGTTTACTGCTTATACATTTATCTTCCAGGTTTTCACCAGAATGTTTCAGATCAGTGATTTGTGCCTATAGTTTATTTGCCCAAATTGTTTGGCAAGTCATTACAGATGGGATACAAACCACATTTATACATACAGATTGGATGGACATCTACCCTTGCAGCAGTCCCATGTGGTCATTCACAATTTAACAAAACGCATTAGGTTGGTGTCTCGTTCTCCAGTCTGGACTATGGCAGTCAGCCACTTTCTTGCCCTACTATTGTAAAGCACCACCCAGTGTCCTTCGTAGCTTTAATAACTTCTTATTGCCCTGTCTGTTCTCATATTTCCTATTCAGATCTCTCAGTCTCTCGCCTTCTGTTGTCCCATTCCAGCAGGCTTATTTCCTTCTGCTATGTTTTGCAGCACCTCAGTACTTTGCCACGGCAGACTCCCCTGACTCCCTGCTCTGCCAACTTTTCTAACACTGCATCAGCAGCTTTTGGTCCTCCACTGTGCTTTGCAGTCTGTTTCTCTGGCAGCTATCTACTGTGCTCCCTGACTGGGAACTCTTAACTGAAGCTGTGACCAGTGGGGTCCCCCAAGGCTCTTTTGGACCCATACTGTTCAACATCTTCATTAATGATGTGGACATTGGAGTCAGAAGTGGACTGGCCAAGTTCGCCGACGATATCAAACTCTGGGGCAAACCATCCACACCTGAAGACAGGAGGGCGATCCAGGCTGACCTGGACAGGCTCAGGAAATGGGTGGATGAGAACCTGATGGTGTTTAATACTGAAAAATGCAAGGTTCTCCACCTTGGGAGGAAAAACCTGCAGCATCCTTATAGGCTCGGCAGTGCTACTCTGGCTAGCACTACGGAAGAAAGAGACTTGGGGGTCATCATTGACCACAAGATGAACATGAGCCTGCAATGCAATGCTGCGGCTAGTAAAGTGACCAAAACGTTGGCTTGCATCCAGAGATGCTTCTCAAGCAAATCCCAGGACATCATTCTCCCCTTGTACTTGGCCTTGGTGAGGCCGCAGCTGGAGTACTGCGTCCAGTTTTGGGCTCCACAATTCCAAAAGGATGTGGAGAAGCTTGAGAGAGTCCAGAGAAGAGCCACGCGCATGATCAGAGGTCAGGAAAACAGACCTTACGATGACAGGCTGAGAGCCATGGGGCTCTTTAGCCTGGAAAAGCGCAGGCTCAGGGGTGATCTGATGGCCACCTACAAGTTTATCAGGGGTGACCACCCGTATCTGGGGGAACGTTTGTTCACTAGAGCACCCCAAGGGATGACAAGTTTGAAAGGTTATAAACTCCTGCAAGACCGCTTCAGGCTGGACATAAGGAAGAATTTCTTTACTGTCTGAGCCCCAAGGTCTGGAATAGCTTGTCATCGGAGGTGGTTCAAGCACCTACATTGAACAACTTCAAGAAAAATTTGGATGCTTATCTTGCTGGGATCCTATGATGCCAGCTGATTTCCTGCCCCTCGGGCATGGGGCTGGACTCGATGATCTTCTGAGGTCCCTTCCAGCCCTAATGTCTATGAAAATCTATGAAATCTATGAAACCTCTTCACAAGTCAAACTGCAACTGACCCTTGCTCCTGGATCTCTAGTTTTTATAGTCCCTGGTACAGGTGGAGCCAGAAATGGATGTGCCTGTAGCTTTACAGAGCTAGGGTTGTGGTACTATCCAGGCCCAAGTAATGGAATAAGAGACTCCATTACAGTAAAGTCTTTGCAGTAAAGTTCTCTAGAATTTAAACAAAAATGTTATTTTAATTCTGTGATGTTATTATAAGAAAAGCACTTGCATTTGCCAAGGGGATTTTTGTGTGTCAGATTCTCTGTTGCAACTTGAAAGCTTTAGATGTCTATTGCAATTCACTTATACTTGCAGATGAATGTTGCCTATATACTATGTCTTTTGCAGGAACTAATGATTGTACATAAAGACTGCAGATATAGGTTTATGGTCATATTTAAGTGTACTGTAATGGCCAAATTTTCCCCATGTACAACTCTGCTGATTACAATGCAGTTACATCTACTTGCGCTAGAGCAGAATTTGTCCTATATATGTTGAAGTTGTTGACTTCCCCTATAGATTGTTTGTGATGTGCTCTAATATTGAGCATTATATATACTCGGTTAAGCAGTTAGTATAATAATGGGGGTTGCTAGAAAGGGGGTTGTGTCTATTTTACTCATCTTGTCATCTCATTAAGGCTAACATTGGATTAGCAATTCCTGAATGAATTTCTGCAGATTTGAGCGTATCTGACTAAAGTGGTGGGTGCAGGAACTGGTGAATAAAGTGTGTATATTACTGTCTTTCGAACTTACTCCTCCTTAGTTTTATAGTCATTCATAGCCTCCACCCTGTCTCTGCACAAAGTCAGGCAATTGGAGGGTGAAAACTGAAAAGAACTGATTGATCAGAGTGAAAGAAGAGCTAGATTTCAAGTCTTGAAGCTTGGCAGAAACAGTATAAGATAATTCACTTCCTGAAAATTTCAAACAAGGGAAAGGGAGGTATTCTTGGGTGGGGGCGTTGCTTAGGTTTTTGGGGTTTTTTTGTAGTACAAAGACTTTTAAGAGTTCAGATGTAGATCGATTCATTTTTTCCCCTTCAGCTAAACACTGAGGCATTTCAGAACTCTGCATTGTGTCTGAAATTAATCTTTCCAGTGTGAAGAACATATCTGAGAAACAAGGAGTAAACAAAACCCTCTTCTAATTGCTCAGCGCGGATTTAAGATACTACAGTAGCAAAAATGTAGCTCCAGAAAGGTCAGGGACACCAATGGATTTACTATATATCAGGTATCATATACACGTAGCACACAATGCAAAGCTTTGGCCTATACAGATTCATTTATATGTTTAAAACTTATTGCATACAGATATCTCTGTATAACCACGTTACATGTGGATAGTGCACTATGCCAAGCTATCATATTACTTAATGGATCTCTCTCAAATTGTTTAAATTTTAGAATGGATTTGGATTAGAATCTGTCTACATTGGCATTCTAACATATACCAAATGTCATTTAAAAAATGTAAAACAACCCATTGTTAAAGCTGACAACTGCAGGCCACCCTGCTGGTGGTTTTGATTGTAATGGATTCTTGTAAGAGCATCATTCTGAAAAGTGAGGTAGAAATCTTACTTTTTGTCCTTACACCAACTTCATTCTGGTACTTTCTGCACCCTAATATTTAGGGTTCTGAATAAATGAACCCTCTGCAAAAACTCATGTGTTTCTATTACCATCTTTTTCTTCAGATACCAGATTATCACCTGTGGTTGCTGACACTAACAGACATAAATCATGAATTTCCACCAGCCAGAATTCCTACCAGTATATGCTCATGCTGCAGTTTTCCATAGAAATGTAGCCAAACATAGGATACCCGTGAAAGAAGTAGTAGACCCTGCATCTTTTCAGTGGATTGAATTAGGTGATCCTTGAAGTCCCTTTCACCACTATGAATTCAGGACAGGTAGTTTGATGTCCCCATATATACATAGCGTAAAAGTGCCACAGTTCCTGATTGTTTCAAAGACACTTTAATGTCATTTTCTAAATAACTGTCTGTTATGCAGTGCAGTGGAGAAGTGTGCAGTACTTGAAGAGTATGTTAGTGATCACATAGCTCTATGCCCCCTCCTGAATTGCTGAATCCTCATATGTGGGCCTGTTGAACTTGCTACATGTTTTGTATAGTGTGTACATAACACACAACTATTGGATTCCCTCTTTGGTGGGATCAGGATCTGCCTCAGGAAAACCTATAAGACCTGATCCCCCTTTCATCTGGACAGTTTCTACATTACTTTAATTGTAACGTATTGATTTCAGTTTATTTAATCCTGGCTTACAGCTATGTAAGCATGAGGAAAACCAGACCTAGAATGTGCATAGGCAATCCTCTCTTGTTACATACAACTTGAGACTGTCAGAAGGCTCTTTGTGAATTTCCAAAGACCCTACTCTTACAGGCTTTACTTTTAATTTGCCCCTGGTGGTAAATATGAACAAACTCCATATCTTACTTGCTTCCAGTACTCATTCTAATGTAGATAGTGCTGATAGACATTTTATGATAATCATGCCTGGAGATCACATTAGATTTGTTGCAAAAGAGGCATCAAACTAATCCTTTATGTAAGCAAGCCATTATGTAGCCGGGTCACATTTTTAGCTACTATTTTTATTTCCTAACCTGCTTCAGTAAGTTGCTGTTATTTTTAAGTTTACTGTTTGTATGTTGCAAAAAGTCCCTGGCCTAAACAATTTAGTCTTGTTTGATTAAACATTTATATTTTGACTCAGAAAAATATCCATCAAAAAGTAGTAAATAAAGGCAGTTATATTCGCATGTGTGGGGACTGGAGGACTCGAGGGATTTGTAATGGGATGTAAAGGCTTTTAAGTCTATGTAGGCAATTCAAATTCAATTCAGGTCAGTACTGACTGAAGGTTTATTCTATCAATGGTTAGTCAGGGGCCAGTGTGAAATTAGTTGACAGTATAAAGCCTGTTAAAGCCAGTTCCCAGTGGACACTTGTCCACAGTGCAGGACCCAGTACAACAATCATAAACTATGTGTAGGGGGGGCACGTGCCTGCCAGAGATTGGCTCACTGGCGGGTGAATGTGGGGGGCGATGGTCAGTGCCCACCCCTGAGATTGTGGGGGCACCGAGAGAAGCGTCAGGGGCACTTCCAGGTTTGCTGCCAGCACTTCTGGTGTGCCGGCAGCGGTGATCAGACTCCCCCCGGTAGACAATTGGCTGCTGGTTCCCCCCCAGGATCAGGAGGCACCAGTCGCCCATGACAACAACTGACTTTAATTTGTACCTATCTATATAGTTTATATCTATATTTAATTTGTACCTACCTATACCTATCTATACAGTTTGTGACCAGCGGGAAACTCTGAACCTGCTTGCAGTTGTAGCATGCCTGTCCTCCTCCCTGCCCCGTGTCCCCCACTGCCTGGAGCCCTAACCCAGAAGCTGCCAGCCACATTTGGGAAGCTGTCAATGTGGCAGCAACTGTTGGGTCCAGGCTGAAGTTTGGGAGTGCTATAGCTGCAGGTGGGCTCCTGCTCCTGCTTTGGCACTTGTGGCAGCCCTGACCTAGAGAGAAAGAGAGAACTGCTAGAGTTGCTGTCTGCCCTGGGGCTGGATCCATTCACTTGGTAGCGCTTGCCCGCAGGGTGGATCCAACTAATGGGCAGGCCATATCTGGCCCAGGGCTGTATTTTGCCCACCCTAGGTTACCAAATACAGTTTAATTGCTAAGCAACTTAATTTTCTAATTTAAAATCACTTACATAAAATAACAAAATAAGGTAATGAAACTTTTAACACAAAGTTTAAGTTAATATTTACTTTAAGAAATACAAATTAACATACATATCTGCATGTCTTCCGCATTGCAGGAACATGTTCAAATGAAGTCAAAAACACTATGCTCAATTAAACTGTGTTTTTGAAAGGTCCTGAAGAACTGGGCTATATATTGGTACAGTGAAGTACATGTACTATGTAATAAATGTTATTTTATGATATACTGTTATGACAACATCTAAGTAATCCTTCTAAATACTTAATTGAATTTCACTTCACATAATTTCAAAACTAGTGTGAAATTCTTTTTGGTTCTACTGTGAGACAACACAATAGAGTCTTTGTTTTGTTCACAGTGGAGAACAATTCACACACTGTCATTTTGCTAAGCACTTCTTCCTCCAGTCATGTCCTGTTATAGTCTCAGAAAAGTCTTCCTTTTCCCTCCATAATAATTAAATCCATTGTTATTTAAATTAATCAGTGCAGAGAGTGTTGAAACTAAAAACGAAGCAAAAGCCTTGATATAAATTGGATGCTAAATTCATTTCAGTTAAAAACAATAAGCCAGACCCTCAGTTGGTATAAACTGATATAACTCCATCCTAGCCTGCAATCTTGCCATGCTGGCAGCAGTGTTTTCAAACATGCTGCACTGATTCACTTGTATTATCCCGCCCCTTTTATTCCTCTAAACAGGAAGCAGTGCAACCTTGTCTTCATGACATTGAATATAGGCCAAAGTAATAGGCCTGTGCAAATAAAGAAGTATTCGATTTGGATTCTGCCAATTTGGAGGACAGTGATTCAATTTGGTAATTCAAATCATTGTTCCCATTCAGTTCAGCTGAATCACAATCAGAGATTTGGCACTGATTTGGAGATTCGGATCGGCTGGGGAGAGAGAGGCACAGCTGGGCGGCTGCAGGTTCTCCCACAGCTCCTCCAGCTGTGCCTGACTCTCCCTGCCAGGGGGAGCCATGGGAGAAGCCCCCATGGCTACTCTGCCCAGCCCCATCATGGGGGGGGGGATGGACATGATGCAGACATAGCTCCCTCCAGGTGGCAGCAGGGCAGAGCTCCCGCTTCCAGTGCTACCACACCTGCATCAGCACTGGGAACGGGGACTCTGCCCTGCTACCACTTGCCAGCTGGCGCTGAGGGCATGGCATGTGGGCACGACAATGCTGGGAGCGGGGGCTATGCCTTGCTGCCATTTGCCCAGCTGGCATGGGGGGGGGGCACGATGCAGGTGCGGATCACTCTGGGCAGCAGCAGGGCATAGTTCCTACTCCCAGTGCTACCACATCCACATCAGCGCTAGGAGGGGGGCCTCTGCCCTGTCGCCACTTGCCAGCTGGTGCAGTCAGGTGCGGCAGTGCTGGGAGTGGGGGGTATGCCCTGTTGCTGCTTGCCCCCTTCCGCCTGGAG
>NW_017728998.1:29569559-29569817 GCF_001723915.1 Gavialis gangeticus | reverse complement strand
TGGGGGGGGGGGCACGATGCAGGTGCGGATCACTCTGGGCAGCAGCAGGGCATAGTTCCTACTCCCAGTGCTACCACATCCACATCAGCGCTAGGAGGGGGGCCTCTGCCCTGTCGCCACTTGCCAGCTGGTGCAGTCAGGTGCGGCAGTGCTGGGAGTGGGGGGTATGCCCTGTTGCTGCTTGCCCCCTTCCGCCTGGAGCAGGTCATGCCCACATCCTGCCCACCCCCCCGACTCAGCTGGGCAAGTGGCAGATAA
>NW_017728998.1:29560301-29569171 GCF_001723915.1 Gavialis gangeticus | reverse complement strand
CCCCACACCCTTTCTCTCCCCCCTCTCCCAACCCCAACAGATTTACCAGCTGGAGGCAGCTGTGTCAGCTGCCTGCTTGGTCTATGGCCAAATCTCTGAAGCGGCCAAATCTTTTTCAAAGCTTTTCCAAATCAATTCTGATGCATCAAATTGATTCGGAGCTTTTAATTGGTCTCCTGATTTGATTCAGATTCGGAGATTCAGTCCCTGAATTGGGCCAAATCTCCTCTGAATTAAATCACTTACTCAAGCTTCACACAGCCCTACTAAATAACACTACTGAGTGCCAGTTAGCCCACCTCTCACACTATGCAGATACAGTTATACTGCTTCTGGTTAGAGGTAGGAAACACTTTGGGACCAATGTGGTATATCTGAGGGTGTTCCTACTGCCTGGACTGTATCCTGGCCTTGATGAAACTGATTTGCACTGGCTGAGGATCTGGCTCAAAAATATCGGAGAAGATTCTGACCTCGGTCACACTAAAGTAATATGATAAACTTTAGTGTGGTAAGTGTAGATTTACACCAGTGTAAGTATAGTGATATCACAGTCTGGCTTACCTTCTCCTGAATAAGAAACAAATTATGTTACAATGATGCCGAAAGATCCAGTTGTGGTTGGGTCAGCATTTTGCTGGGTCCTGCAGATATAGAAATAGCATAGTCCCCAACCTGCAGCACTTGTAAGCAAGAGGATCTATTTTACCTCTTTCTTTATCACACTCATAAATCCATCCAGGAGATATATTGCTAATGTTAGGATTATGCACTCAAAAGATTCTGGAACACATATATAATTCAGACCTAACTGTTCTCCACACCTGTAATTTTGAGTAAGTTTTAAAATCATGCTGCAAAATCCACATTGGGAAATACCAATGACTGAACCTCAGGGCAACACAAGGTAATATATTTTATTGATTATTGGACACCAGTGTTTAAATAAATTAAATAATGGGATTTTACCTCCATTAGATCATCCACATAAGCAGACCCCTATTTGCCCCCCTCTTAAAGCAGCAAGATAAAAGGTATCTCTAGAGTACAATGTACATCATTGCCACTGAGCTCCATGAACAAGCAGGGATTTTCTCTATGATGAGTCACATGGTGGCACAACATTGAAAACAAAAAGGATTGCTATAAACTGTGAAAGCTGCATAAGGAAAACCTATGTGGACAACCTAATTCTGAGATTTTAGTATGCTTAAGCAGCTATAACTCTAGAACCAGGACCTGAAGCATTAAAGAGGGGATGATCTCATCTATCAGACGATGATGAATGGGTCAGGTATACACTAATACACTAATCATACAACACAGACAATGAAGACAAGTGCAAGGTACTGCATCAAGGAGAAGGAACCAGCAACATACCTATAGGCTGGGAAACACCCTTCTTGTCAACATGGTGGCAGAAAGGGATCTTGGAGTCATTGTTGACTCCAGGATGAACATGAGCTGCCAATGTGAGGAAGCGGTCAGAAAGGCTAACCACACCTTGTCGTGCACCTACAGATGCATCACAAGCAGGTCCAGGGAGGTGATCCTTCCCTTTCCCCTCTATTCGGCATTGGTCAGGCTACAGTTGGAGTACTGTGTCCAGTTCTGGGCGCCACACTTCAAGAGGGATGTGGCTAGCACTGAGAGGGTCCAGAGGAGGGCAGCTCGCATGGTCAAGGGGCAGCAGGTCAGGCCCTACGAGAAGAGGCTAAAGGGCCTGAACCTATTCAGCTTCCACAAGAGAAGGCTGAAGGGGGATCTGGTGGCTGTTTACAAACTCACCGGGGGGCCAGCAAGAAATGGGGGCAACTCTGTTCCCCCCCCAGGACCACTCAGGGTTACTAGGAATAATGGCCACAAATTGTTATAGAGAAGGTTGAGGCTGGACATCAGGAGGCATTACTTTAGTTAGGGCTGCCAGGCTCTGGAATGGGCTCCCAAGTGAGGTGGTGCTCTCTCCTACCTTGGGGGTCTTCAAGAGAAGGCTGGACAGGCTGGGGTGATATGACCGTGACACCCATTCCTGCCTGGTAGGGGGTTGGACCTGATGATCTGTTTAGGTCCCTTCTGACCCTAAGCACTATGAAACTCTCCTGGAGACCTAATCCAGAATTAAACCACCCTACAATTGCATATCTAACACTTAACAAACTTGAACGTTTCCATTAACTATTAAATCAGCACATGCGTAAAGTTAATATAATAAGCATAGTGAGGCTTGGGAAAATGAAGATCAAGTGGAAGAAAACTTTGAACAGTAATTCCTATGAGATCCGAAACGTCCAATCCTGTACTATTTCACACAATTTATGTTTGTGATCTCCCTCTGGGAAGATCCATGGACACACTAAATCTGTTCATGTTTCCCCTTTCTCTCTGTGCAAAACATGTTTTCTGCTTGTTCTTTCAATTTCAGCTCTGTTCTTGCTGTTGGTAAATATCCTCTTACAGAGACCAAGGAAGGGCTTGCAATGTAAACAAAAGTTTACATCACTGTAAGCTAAGTGCTGTCAAGTTAAAACATGAAAAGATAATTTAAGCAAAACCTACCACTCTCTCTTAAAAGTTTCAGTAAAAGTTAGAGTAAACACAATATTTTTATATTATTTGTTTAGATTAACTGTATGAAGTTTGAAGACTTGTCACTGTGAATTTGCTCATTCAATTACACCATAACTAGGAACCAGCCATTTCCTATGTACAGGAAAAGCTGTGTTAACCAGCATTTTACTAAGTGGAATACTATATTAACCAGAATTTCCTATATCCCCCAATGCAAATCTTCACTTTAGCAACTGGAATCTTTGCTGAGTCTATCTGGCATGTGCATCAAGTACTTCTGTTGTTTATATTAGTGATGCTGCCGATAGAGGAGCTGCCGGGAGCCCTTCTAGTTGACATCTGCATAGGCAGAGGGAGAAAAAATATTTGGGGGGGACACGTGCATACCCTGCAAGGTGGGAAAGTCTGCATGGGAAGGGGCAGGGGGAGGGGACAGGGATCTGTGCAGGGCAGGGCGGGCTGCTGCTGTGGGTTGGGGCCAGAGCAGCTCTGGGCTCTTCCTAGCAGGGGTGGCCATGCTGTGCTCCTGTCTTCCTTGATAGGTATAACTCTCAGATAACCAGAATTTTTAGATAACTGGAACCCCCCTTTACCAGACTCATGCCAGATAACAAAGCTTTTACTCTATCTGGTTCCTCTTTAGGCTGTAAATTGTGAAAAAAATATCACCTACTTTGAATAAACCCATTGAAATCAAATGGCACATCAACACTGCAAATGTTAGCCTGTTTGAAATAGTAAAACTTAAACATCATGAGATTTGTTTTTTAAATAAAAACTTGTGCAGCTCTATATTTGCCTTTTGAATTCGTGTTATTAAGCTTTTGTGTATAACCATTTTTAATGAAAACAGAGATTCTCACAGAATCACCTAGGTGCCAGTTACACCCTTGAGAAAATATCAACTGTGAGAGACTTGGGGAAAAATTCTGAGAGTTGGCAACTTTTCATGTGTGTAACTTTTTAAACAGCTCAAGTCTTACAGTGAACATTTTTTCTGGGATTTTGTAAAAATATGTAGAAATTAAGCTTGGCAAGCAGTCCTAATACAGGGAAACTTTTAGTTTATTCCTTTCTACCTTCATACCTTTGGTATTTATGCTGTTTGCTCAGAATTTTGTGTTATTTCATATCTGCACTAATTTATTTTATATAGCAACAATTAAAGTTTTTATGTGAGAGAGACTCAGAAATGCTCTAACATATCCACATGCATAAGCATACCCTAGCTCAGTTAACTTGTCTGCCTTCAAAGAGCTACTCAATAACACACAAAATATTTAATTGAATAGACCTTTTGCAGACAGTACAAGTGAAATAATGTGGTCTACTTGAGAGGGATTTATCATCGTGTTAATCAGTATCAATGAAACCCAAAACACTAAAAAGATTCATGCATGTTTGTGAGTTTCTATCATCTTCTTTTCCATGATACCAGGAGACAGGAACTGCAAAAACCATCAAGTGGTTTATACCATGGGCAATTTTCCAGTTATATGTATTGTTTATGGGAAGGATATTCATTAGCCAGAGTAAAACAAAGATAAAATGAAAACATATGGGCTTGCCTTTTTGGTAAATAATGTACAGCTTTGGAGAATTAGCTTAAATATTACCTGAGCTTAGTACTTTTCCCTGCAGAATAATACTGTGTTTACCTTTTAGATCAATGGATGACCTACCCTTCCTATATGTCCAACATCCCCCTGTAATAGGGCACCCTAGCCCCGTCACCAGAAAGCAGGTCCGCCCCTTTAAGGACAGAACTTTCTAGGCACGGAGTGCTGGTAAGGAAGGGGTTAAATGCTGAGCCTGGCCAGCTAGTCAGCTGACCAAAAGAGGCAGGACTAAAAAAACCCTGGGCAGAGGGGCAGTAGGGGACAGCAGCTGAAGGGGGAAGGAGTGCCTCTGAGAGCTCCACAGAGAAGCTGGGTGAGTGTTCCAAAGGCAGGAACTACAGAAGCCGTGGAGAGATGGCAGACACACCACAGCAAGGGCTGTAGCTGACGCACAAACCCTGCGAATGTAAGTTGACATGCTGCTTTTCTTGATCATATTTGCTGGTGGCAGTTATCACGCATAGCCGGGACTGTTTATTTTTCCGTTTTGATTATTGAATAACACCGGTGGTTTGGTTGAGGCTATTAGGGGAAGGAGGAGGCCTCATTTTTGGGGCCCACTGCAGAGTGGGGACCTCGGCGCCAGCGAGGGTGCGGCTTCTTGGGGCACAGACCCCGGCACCAGCGAAGGCATGGCTTTTTGGGGGTATCTAGGACCTGGAGCCAGTGGGGGTGCAGGATTTTGGGGTGCTCTGATAATGGCACCTGAAGACACGATCTTGAAAGGCTGGGGAGGCCTGGTGCACCTGAGGTGCAATTTTGTTTTGTTTTGGGTTTTTTTGGACAGGGAGAGGGCAAGTTTGGGGCTGTCCCCTGGCCTTGAACTTGCAGCCCCCCCTGGCTGTGGGGCCAGTGGCCTTGCCTCAGGGCCAGAGGGGGCTGGGCTTCAGATTGGATCTCAAGACATCGGAAAAGGCTCAAGCCTCGGAGTCAAACCCTGTTTGGTGGGTTTTAGACAGGGAGGCCTAGCTAGAGAGAGACAGGGGTCAGGTCTGTGTAGGCAAAAGGCCCCAACATATAAAATACAATAGGCAGTCTCCCGCTCGCAAGAACATCAACAAAAACTTCCAGCAAGACGTGGCAGGCGAGTAGAGGGTGGGACATAAGAACTACAAAGAAGACTCCAAGGGCGCCCCATGTAAGGTGTGGATTACTAGGAAAGCTGGCACTGGGGAGGGTGACCTGTTACACCCCCTTACCCCCTTCTGCCAAATGTGTCTTTCTAAGGTGGATGTACTACACTACCTTCAATAGTTCCTCTTCCTCATATGCTTCTCAAGGAAAGCATGAATTGGACACAGGATACGCTCTATCTTCTTAGGTGCTCAGCCTTAAAATCCTGTTAAATACATAACTAAGTTAAGCATGGAGAGTGTTTCCCAAACCTTCAGGGATACTATTCACAGGCTTAATATTGAACCATTGTGCAAGTGTCTTGTTTGATTGGAGCTAGTGCTCATAACCTGGAAGGACTGAGCCTAATTATGATTGTTCAGAAAGCAGGAGGCTGGGCTTCCACCCAGCAACTGAATCCAACCACAGAATCTGAGTATCCAGCTCACCAACCATTCACCAACCACATTTCTCAACCTCAAACAGTAAGAAACCTCAAGACAAAGCTGCCAAGTCGCATTCAGAGTTGGAAAGAGACCCGTTTACTTGGACTTAATTTTATGATGGTTTTTAGAAGTATTTCATTCTTGCAAAAAAAGGACTTTGCAATATATTTTGCTTACTTTCAAAATCACATTTATAGAAATTGTCCAGTGAATGACACTTGGGAAAGGTTTTAATAATAAATACAAATGAGTGTAAATGCCTTGATTCCTTTTAACTAATTAAACATAAAATTATAGTACTTGTGAAGAAAAGAATGTTCCAAAAATCAGAGGAGACCAGCATAATGTATGATCTTGTCTAAATTAGTTAGATCGACATACCCATCTGCATAGAAGAAGTGACAAAATGGATTCAATGTAATGTTAGGTTTACTGAACCGATTAATAATGGTTTGGTGATATTTAGGAAAAGAATTATAAATACAAATATAAGTTAGTGAGAGAATTCTGAAAATTATGTTTATCCACTAATGACACATACTGATCAGACTAAACTGAAGGTTCACAGATGTATATATTACCCACTTTCACAGTGTTACACTTTTTTACTAAAAATATATATACAAAAATACTCTCATGAAAAAAGCAATTACTAAAAAACTATTTTAAAATATAATTTTTGAGCATATGAGCTAATACAGGGAAACTAATCCAAGTAAGAAGAATTTAATGAAAATCAACTGTCTATGTCAGGTAAAGTTGATTATGACAACATGCAATATGACAATATGAAGATTTTTCTTTTTAAGAAGAAGTAAGGGGGACCCAAATCCACACTGTAATAAGATCAAGTTGAAACCTGGACCCCCATCCTGTAAACAGTTCTGAAGATACAGTGTATATGTTTTTCTAGGATCATGATCCTAGTGCCACATCCCATGTCAAAAGGTACACCAACCATCCAAGGTGGAACAATAACTGGCACTATATCTAGAAATGCCAACTCCTACTATTGGAAATAAAAAAAATGCTTGTTAGTTATAATCTGTAGAGTACTCCTTATATTCTAATTTTTAACTAATCAATAGACCAAAATATATGTGGAAATGAGTGACCATAGCCCCTGCTAAATCAATGAGATTGATTGCCATTGTGTTGGTACCAGAAGGGGCTCTCAACTATCTGCAGGAGATATCATTAATATCTTTGTTTAATCACAAATTCTATTCTTTAAACATTTTTACATGTATATTTTCAAGGAAATTTAACTGCATGGAATACTTTAATAGACAATAACAAGGCATCTTTTAGCTAGAGGGAGGAAAAAATGGTTAAACAAAAGTCAGTCATTTTTTTTCCAAATCAGAGCAACATGGAGAGTCTGAATTTCCTTGGATGTTGCAGAAATATGGTCCTAAGTCTTTATATTACATCTTGTAATTTTCAGGCCAAAATAATTTTCTAAGCTGAAACTGTGAGGGTTTCATAATAGAAGCTCGTTGCAACCTTAACCATGGATGGATAATGACTGCACCAGAATATTTACATGGAAAAATTAAATGGTCACTATATAAATACAAGTTTTGGAGAGAACATGATGCGTAAGTGGACTTTCAAGATGTGCCTGTGGAACAGATGGCAAAACCCTGTAACAACACGAAGGAGATACTTATGAGAAATTGCCTTAAAATCAACGTTAAATGTTAAGAGATTTCTAAATTAGAGTGAAGCTTGTACATCAAAAGCAACAGAAATAAATGCTTTCTAGTCTCTGAAAGGGACCCAGAGGCTACTGAAAACCACCTGGTTAACAGAAGTCATTTAAAGTAAATCAGGAATCATCACAGATATATGTATTTTAACTATTTTATTGAAAGCTGAAGGGACGAACACTTGACTCTCCTCTCCCAAATGGCTGAATGGCTTTGGGAGCCATAAAGAAAGGGGGTGTCATTCAACAAAGTGTGCACAAACAAATGAATAGTTATTTTTCATTATGATTGCTCATCTGCTGAAGAAATATGCAGGTGCTTGGGACATTCTGCTGGACTGGGTCCTGAGGTGAATCAGGCAAAGTTTGTATTTAGTGAAGAGGCAACTGGCAAGGTCCTAAGCCTGCCCACATGCCCAGTTCACTGTTAGGGTTGCCAACTGTGTTGGAGTCTATTCCTGGAGGTTTCTGGAACATGGGGATGCCGGGAACACGCAAGACGAACATGCCCGCATGCTTACGTACATCAGTTATGGACCGCGGTGAGTAGATTTGATTCCAGGAAGCCAAATGCACATTACTATTACATTTTAAAATCCCCACTGGACTACTGTATACATTGGATTCCATGTGCAATATTTATTTTAATGAATGCCCTATCATTTATATCCTGGGTGATCCAGCAGGAGACTCCAAGGCAATCCTACAGGGTTGGCAACCCCTATTCACCGTGTTAACAGGAGCAGCCCCTTGTAGTTGTGAACACGCTCCAGTGATGCTAGTGTGGCTTATGCTTGTAAGGTCCGTACAAGGCTTGTCAGGTTCAGATGGAAGTGAAATCAGAAGGAATTTGACCCCTACTTTTTGCTAGAGAAAGACACAGCCGGGCAAGCTCAGCCATGGAGCAGGGCCTGCCCCCGCTGCCCGGGCAGTCAGCGCAACGCCAAGCAGCCTGTCCACGAGGGCTGAGACACGCTGCTTCCGTGAAGTGAAACCAGAGGTAACCACAGAGGGGACAAGCCCCGCCTGCGATTTAGTCCCCGTACGGTTATTTTAAGGGAGCCGGGGCTGCTGAGACAAAAGGGCGCGGGATCCTGCGGGCGAGGGCGGCAGCCTCCCCGGCGCTGACACGTCCTCACGCCTTCAGCACGCCAGACCCGTCCTACGGCCTCACCGCAGGAGCCCGGGGGCGAGCTCGGAGCTTGTCCCGTGACGGTGCGCGGGGCGGGGCGACAAGGGAGCCGCAGGCCCCCGCTGCAGCTGTTCCCACTGGGTTCCTCCGCGCCTGCGCAACCGGCTCCGCCGGGGGAAGGGGCCTGCAGGGGGCGCGTGACGCTGCCGGGTGCGCGGGCTGCGTGCGCGGCAGTAGCCGCCGCCGGGGACGCGCCTCGCTGGCAAGTGCGCGCTCCCGAG
>NW_017728998.1:29549845-29554850 GCF_001723915.1 Gavialis gangeticus | reverse complement strand
GCAGGCTGCAGCGCGGAGAGGCCGCAATCTGGGCCCGGCCTGCCAGGCCTCTCCCCTCCGGCGCGGCTGCAGGGAAAGCAGCCCGGCAGCTGCGCCACCCCCACCCCGGCGGCCTCCCGGCACGTTCCCGCTGCGGGGGTAGCTCGGCCTCTTCGGGCTCGCTGGGTTTCAGCATCTCCCCGTCCCGCCCCGGCCTCTCGCCTTCCCTCCCCTCAGCTGCCCCTTCCGAGCTGCGGCCCCGGTCCGCTGCAGCCTGTGACAGACCCCGCGGCTCTGACGCAGCTGATCCCCTGGCGCCACCGTGTCCTGCTCTCCCGCCGAGGTGTCGGGGGGAGGGCTGCGGGGACAGGGACGGGCCTGGGGCGGTGGGTGCCGGCAGGGCCGAGCTGGAGAAGGGTCCCGGCAGCGCAGGGAGGCGCCGGAGGAGGAAGCCCGCGCCTTGAGGAAGTCTTGCCTTGCTCCCAATCTTGAATCCGGGTCTGAGGGGCCTGAAGGTAGGAGACATTTGTCTGGCCACCCTTCCTCTCAGTGCAGTTCTTGCCGCAGGACAAGCTGCACTGTGCTGTGGACATCACTTGCCACTCCTTTGGGGGTGGTATTTGGATCGTGGCTTCCTTGGCTAGAAAATAAGTTGAGAGAGTAGGAGGGGCCATTTCCTCATGTGGGCTGTTGACTTTTTGTTGTTGTTGTTGACATTCAGTGAATAAATCAAAGGAGTGATGGGTTTGCTGTTTGTTTTATGGGTAAAGTTGGGTGCAGAAACTGAGCTATAGTAAGATACTTGCGTTCATCTCTGTGGAAGCCGACTTACCCACTTGTAAAGGCGGCTATAACAATGGAAAATGTAGAAATCTTAACTTGGGCACTTAATAATTCTTTTCTTAAGAGAGATCTTTTATTAGTTAAGGCCTAAAACTTTAGGGATGTTCTCCCCCCCACCCCCCTTCACTTATTTTTATTTTTTAACTTCCAAAAACAAAAAGAGCAGAGAAGATTTTAATACATGGAAACATTGGCTGTAAATTACGATAACTGTTTTGATCATCAAATCTTAAAAGTAAAAGCAGTATGTTAAGTGTGTGCTGTAAGTGAAACTTCATGCTTTTTAGCGTTCATAAGGAAAGGTTTAATTAGCAACTAAGGCTTGTCTCTTAAATATATCTAACTGTAATGACTATTTAGCATAATTTTCTATTGGAAAGCTGCAAACTTCTGAGGTATACATGTTACAAGAAATGTTCACTTGTCTAGGTTCATGAGGAAAACTTTAATTTTTGCCTTACAGATCAAGCAATAGAACTAGACCATGCAAAACAGCACTGGGTAGGTGCATTTCCAGGTAACAGTAAAGTTTACCTGAAATGTCATTCTGTTAGCATGCGTTTGTGGCAAGATTGCTTTTAATTCAGTGACTCGTAATGTTCCTTACTTTTCTGGAATATATCTTAAACCCTTTTGTTCTGGTTACTAGATAGTGTCAGTGCCAAAATAATGGTGATGCATAGTTATCTAATATTTATATAGCACTTATTTTGTAGCAGTTGCCCAAGTTCTAATTCTGACTCCGTAGTGATGTTCTTCATGGCCTCAGGTAAGTCATTCCAACTCTGTGTGCCTTATTCTTTGTAAAACGGGGGATCTTAGTTCATCTAACAAGAATGATGTGAGACTTGGTTAACGTTACTACAGTGATTTCAGATAAAGTGCTAACTAAATACAGTTCACCCTAGATACAGGCATTTAGTAATGTGTTTGGTAGTGGTATCAGAATATTTTTGGGAGTGCTGTATATTGAATTTGAGATTTCTTTATTTCTCCAGTGAAAATGTGTTCAACATCAAAATGGCAGAGTACAACTTGCTTTAAAACTGGAATTGCTTTAAATATTGTACCTACTGCTTTAAAGCTGGTACAAAGTGTGTGGGGGAAAGCAAACAGCTGGGCAGTAGTTGTTGAGCATTTATTTTTCTGTGAGACCTGAAGTGAGAGTTTGTATTGGTGCCTGCAATAATTGATGACCTTGCTAAGGCACAAAATAAGCACAGTGGTAACACCTTATATTGCTTAGGTGACATTGATGATGTCATCTGTTTTTAAAAAAGAAACAGAACTTTGATCTTGGCAGGTATAAAGCCTTTTAGTTCACCTTTCAGGGTTCATTTTTTTTGTTGTGGATGTGTTACTAATGGATTTTAAGTGTACAAAGGATCCTAAATTGGGTTCTGGGAGTAGTAAGACTGCTACAGGGATTAAAGTTGGTCTGTTTGAGTGTTTGTTTTGAATATTGCATGCTCTGTGTTTTGGATAATGTTGAAATGGAGGTCTCCTTCTGAATGGCATGTCAATGTTAAGGTGTATTTTCATCAATTGATGTAAGCCAGTTGCAAGCCCATCGGAGAAACTGCAACTTGTAGGTGGCCAAGCCTAATTCTATTATTTTCCTCCCCCTCAAAAATAGTAGTGAAATCGTTTTTTGGTAAGAGTGAAAATGGAAATAGGTTTGATCGAAAGATTTGATCTTTATAGACAGCTGTTTATTTTAATATATTGATTTACCCTTTAATTTCTTCTTGAGGCTGGAAAGCCAAGACCTGTATTGGTTACATTTGTATAATGCCATTTTACAGCCATCGTTACACAAGTAGAACTGAGGATGTAATTTGAAGACAGGTTGCACAGGTGTGACAGAGGGGTAATTTGTCTAGCAGAGTAGTTGTTATACTGGTATATTTTAAGGTTGCAGTGTGACTTTCAGAGCTAAGGTTGAGCATAGGGCTGGCAGTTAGAAGAAATATTTCACTTGTAAAATGAACGCATTGGATGAAATCCTGATAGACATGATGTCTCGCATACACAGTCTTTGTCATTACTTTTAGGGCAGAATTCTTAGGAGATATGTCAAGCATTTAGATGATAAATATTTGTAATACGTTGTTCAGTGTGTAGCCTTAATTCTTCTCCTAATGCAGGGGCAGACAGAATATGGCCCATCAGGCCATTTTATATGGCCTGTGGGACCCCTAAAAAATTTAGAAAAGTTAATATTTATCTTCCCCTAGCTGCCTGTCAAAGTTGACAGAAAATGGGGGCAGTAGGACCCAAGGGAAGCCACTGGCAGGATCGAGCAACTGCAGAAGCAAGGCCCAGTGGCCCCCAACCCCAGACAGAAGCCCTGTGTGGAGCAGAGGCTTCTGGCCTCAGCCCCTGGGTCTGTTCCTGCCTCCCTGTGCCAGAGGGTAATTCAGATAAGAAGTGGGAGAGGCAGGGGAGGACTGCAGGCAATCACCCCAGTCCTCAGTGTTGGGCCGAGCTGGTTGCTACGGTCCCAGCACTGCAGCCAGGAGCCATGTGGAGCCAGAATGGCTGATGGGGTGGAGAGGAGTGGTAGTAGCTGCAGGCCGGAAAGCTGTGAAAGAGGCAGCAGGCAAGGAAGATGGGTAATGAGCAGGCACATGGAGCTCAGCAGTAGTTGGGTGGAAGTGTGGGGTCCATGGGGCCAGGGCCAGCGGGGCCCAGAGTGGGGCGGCAGGAGCGGGGGGCCGGGCTGGATTCCCCTCTCCCTGCTGGCACGGTCTGGCTTCATAGAGCCCTGCCGGCCCCTGCCACCCAGCTCTGGGCCCTGCTAGCACTGGCCTTCGCTCACTGCATGGACCCCATGCGCCCTCCCATCACTGCATTCGGTGTGCCTGCTTGCTGCCACTTCCTTCTGCTTGCCACAGCCACTTGCCTGCTGCTGCCACCACTCCCTTCCACCACCCTGCCAGTCGGTCTGGCACTGCATGGTTCTTGGCTGCAACACCAGGCCACAGGACGCAGCAGGAGCCGGCCCGGCTCCTACGATTCTTTGCTGGCCCCGTGCCATGCTGGCTGGGCCAGTCTGGATCCTGCTGTCTCGGTCATGCAGCTGGAACATGGTTTCAGAGCAGTGAGGGGGGAGGACAGGATGACAGGGAAGTGGCAGAAGGTCAGCTGGGGGAGGGGGAGTGGCTGGGAGTGGGAGCATGGGGCCGTGCCAGTGCCCTGGGGCCAGCAGCCCAGAGACTGGGCTTGGAGCAGTACTGTGGGGCAGGGGGTGGCGGGGAAGCTCTGCCTGCCGCGGAGGGGATGTGGGCAAATCCTCCCCCTCTACATGTGCCACAACCCTCTCCCAGGACCCTCTCCCCACACAGCACCCCACAAACCCCACAGCCACCCACACCACATATCCACATACACCCCTATAATATACAAGACTAAAACTTCATTTTAAGTTATTGTGCTATCTCGTCTATGTACGTTGCACAAGCACATGTAAATCAGGCCAAAATATTTTTTTAAATCAAATTAATGAATGTTGTAGGAAATGTTTGATTTTTAGAATATAACTTTGGTATTTTTCTGGTCCTGAGATGACAAACCGTTGCTGAAAGGAGTACTTCTGCAGGGGGAAGAAGAGGAACTTCTGGTGGCAGAGGTCAGGGGCTAGGGGTAGGACTTCCGGTCACAAAATGATGACCAGGGCAGGACACCTGTCAAGGGATGGGGCTCCCCTTGTGGCCCTTGCCAGCTTGCCAAAACTTGGTAAGTGGCCCTCTGCTCAAAATAATTGCCTGCCCCTGTCCTAATGTATCCAGCTAGTGTATTGAATAGAATAGGATCCTGGAAAAGAGTAATGTGTGATTCATGTAATTAAAGGATGTATCATAATACAATGCAAGGGAGAAGAATTAAGGTTTCCCAAGTATTTAACTTGTGGCCTATTCAAAAGAAACACAAAACTATTTTAAAAAGTTTCTATGCTCCTTAAAGGAAAAATATATAATTATTCATATCTGTAACAGCCTGCAGTTATAGACTTGTCTATAACAGTCTCTTGCATGCATCATTGTCGCAGGGTTTGAGATCTGTGTTAGCTTTCGCTAGGCAAAGGTGGTTGTCCCAGATGACACCAAAAATCATCTTCCCATGTGCTGTCTGTGAAGAGTTTGGAGTGAACTTTAAAAAAAAAAAAAAAAAAAAAAAAATT
>NW_017728998.1:29545211-29549657 GCF_001723915.1 Gavialis gangeticus | reverse complement strand
AAAAAAAAAAAAAAAAAAAAAAAATTTGCTACTATATCTGCTATGACATCTAGATGTTCTTGGCTTGGCTTGTCGGCCAAAGCTGTGGTAATAGGGCTAGTCTCTTTAGAGTGGTTGCGCTCAGTTTTTACTTTGGATATGTTATCAACATTTTCCTGAGCATTGCAAAAAGGGAATTAAACAGTAACTTTGGACAGTTGATAATTCAGCTAAACTTGAAAAAATTAGGGGAGACCAAAATAAAATACGTGCATAGTCCCACACCTTCCTCCCTGATGAATCTAAAGGGCTTGCTTCAAACAGTGCATATGTTAGAGCTTCACAGAGAAGACTGCAGTTATATTTTTGATCACCTAACATTTTTCACTCCAAATGCCAAGGATACTACTACTAGTGTTTTGTAAGAGAAGGTTCTGAATAGGCAGACTTGGCAATTAAAAATCTTTTTGAGGTGGTATAGTTGGTAAGGAAGGAGCTGCATGATGCCTATTTCCCTAAATTACCTCATGACTTGAAGAGATGCCTGTTTAAGGCTGAACATAGTTCAGTATCCATCACTATTCAGGTCTTGGCTTTTTTCCGGCCAAGGGGTATGCCAGCTTACAGCACTTGTAATGAGGATACCTCATGTAGTAACAGGATGAAAACCATCAACTAATTTAGCATAAAACTGGCTGCACCAGCAGATCACCCCTAGGGGAGGAGAGAGGGAGGAGGCAGCCAGTGTTGCAAAGGGGGAGGAGGAGCAAGAGAACTGCCTCCAGTAAACAATACCTGCCACTGATGACAAAGAGAGTTAGCAGTACCTTCTGTAAGGGAGGGAAGAGGGACAGCAGGGAGGGATGTGGGGTGAGGATCAGTGACATGGCGTAGGACAAGGGAAGGGGATGCATTGGGTGTAGTGATAGAAGCTACAGTTTAGAGATGTTCCCTAACAGAATACTGAGGGAGCATCTAGTTAGTGAGGTTGAAAAACTGAAGGTCTGCTATTCTGTGAGAAACAGGGATCCTGGTTTTCTGTGATTAAAAAAAATGGCAAATTCTCTGATTTAAAAACCTCAAAATCCATGATTAAAATGAAAGCCCCCCTACTCTCCCCCCGCCCTACTGGTGTCCCTTGCCCCCCCCACCCATAGCCCCTGCTCCCTCAGTCCTGCTGGAGGGGCCCCCAGGTGCCAGGGCTATGGGGCCAGGGACCCGGGTCTGCAGCTCCCTGCCTGTGGTAGGAGAGGGCGGCTGCTGCAGCCAAGTGGAGCCTGGCGTTCCGTCCCGTCCTGTCCCCTCTGTCCTGTCCCCGTCCCCCCCCCCTTTGCAGGCTTCGGTGTGGTGGGAGTGGCTCCCCATGACTGTGCACACTCCTGGGGGGCCGGGGGAACCCATGCCCCTCAGATCTATGTGTGGGGTGGGTGCATGCTGCCTACTGTGGGCTCGGGCTCCCACCCTGCTGTCTTCCCTTGGTGCCTTCAGGGCAGACCTGGCACTGCAGGGCAGAGTGGGGCCACTCAGGAAAGCTGCTTGCTGCTGCCAGTGCTGTGCTGCCCTGGCAAGGTGTCCCCTGCATGTGTGGCAGCAGTGAGGGGCACAACTCTGCACTGCTCCTACCATGCGTAGGGCAGTGCGTAGGGCAGTGTGAAGCTTGCAGCGGCAAGCAGCTTTCCTGTGTGGCCCCACTGCCCTGCAGTGCCGGGTCACACCTGTCGGGCTGTGGAGGCACTGAGGGAGGGCAGCAGGACAGGAGCCTGAGCCTGCAGCAGGCAGTCTGCCTTCACCCTGCATGCAGATCTGGGGGGCACAGGTCCCCCCTGCCCCTCTGGGGTGTGTGCAGCAGTGGGGAGCTGGCCCTACCCTTAAGCCCCCCAAACAAACTGCCTGCAGTCTTATCCCACTCCGTACTGAGGCCCTGCCACTGTGCATTGCAGCCCTGGGCCCTAAGCCCCACACACTGCCTGGCTGGGCAGTAGCCCCAGCTCTGCCCAACTCCCTCCCTTCCTATGGGGACCGTGATCCCCACCTCAGCTTACCTGTGGGAGCTGCTCTCCAGGCTGCCTGACATGGTGTCCCCCTGCCTGACTGCCCTCTTCTTAGTCCCTCCCAGCCCTTTGCAGGCTGGAGCTCTGCCATCCTGCAGAGGGCTGTTGCAAAACCGCGAAATCCACAGGTTTCTCTGCTAAAATGAGAAATCTGTGTTTTACTCTGGTAAGGTGGGAAATCTGTGTTTTACTCAGTTTTCCCATGGGAAACAGAAAACCTGGATCCCTGGTGATAAAACTTGTTAGTTCTTCTTATGCTTTATATGTTTATGTTTGTTGAACCTGGTGATTACTACCTGGTATCAGGAGTGGCAAATGAGACAACTTGAAAAAAACTGAGATCCAAACTGAAAGCAAGTGGAGCAGCTTAGCCCTGTAGAAGGACAAGGGCCTCTGTAAGTGATCTTTCTGCTGTTAGTTTAAGGACATTAAGTCATGTAAGTTTTGCAACCTCCACCTGCTCTTCTGATGTCAGGCAATATGGCAGAGAACTGGAGGGTGTTCAGACAAAGGTTTGAATGGTACCTAGCAGCCACAGGGGAGAAAAGAGAAAGTAACGAGAGAGTCAAATTCTCTGTCATCTTCCATATTGTGGGGAAGGAAGCCCTGGGTGTTTATGACATGTTTATCTTTGAAGAAGGCCAAAATATGCAGTTAAGTGTAATACTGTCCAAATTTGAGGCATACTGCATGCCAAAAAAGAATGAGACTCCTGAAAGGCACAGATTATTTTTATGTGCAAATAAACAACAGAATGAAGTACAATTCAGTATGTTACTGAGCTAGGAAGAGCTGTGCTCTTGGGAACTTGACAGAATTTCTGATTAGAGATATGATTATTTGTGGCATTGCAAGCACTGTGTTACAAGGAAGTCTATTGTGTGAGGGAACCTTACCCCTAGAAAGACTCTCTGAATGTACTGGACAGTAGAAACTGTGAAGACCCATGCTGCAGAGCTGAATGCACCAAAAGGAGTTGTCTATATCATAGATATGAAAGAATGTTGCCGGAAGAAGTGGCTCATCTGTAGGTCGCCCTCTAAGGGAGGGAGAACTCACAGGCAGACGCACAGCAGATGTGGAAAGCAGCATGGCTCCAAATGTTGTGCTGCATTTGGAAAGCTGTGTTTCAGCTGTACCAAGAGGAGCTGTTTTGCCAGGTGTGTTGCAGATGCCAAGCACTTAAAACCTCAAGTGCATGCAGTTGAGAGCATCCCAGAAGAATTTTATATCAGTATGGCAGAATCAGGCTAAATGAATGAGGGGACTAAATGTTGACAGAGACAGTGGAATGAATAGTGGTGTCATTTAAATTAGACACTGGAGCTTAGGTTAATGTTTTTAGCAGAGCATGAATATAGAAAATTTTAAAATTGAAACCAAAAGTGAGTCCAACAAACATTGACAATAATTGTCTGTTCAGCAACAAATGTAACAGCCAAAGGAATATTGAATTTTCTGTATTCATGCTCTGGTAAAATACTGATCTGAGGTCCAGTGTCCAATTTAAATGAAACCATTGTTCCTTTTTCCATTTCATTCTACTGCATCTATGTACAGTTCCTCTGGCATTGTTACTATCCAATATACAAATAAATATACACAGCACCCACAGTACAAGTAAATAGTATACAATATACAGCTGGTGTATTGAGGGAGGTGACACCAGTTTTGGATCTGACAGCTTGTGAGAAAAAACATGGTTAGGTGTGTTATTACAGTAGAAGAAGACCCAACATTAATGTGTCTTGATAGTCATCCTCTAGAGCATCACAGCCCAGATCTGGGGCATCTCCTAAGAAGAAACCACTTGTTCCAGAACATTAGAAGCACCCATGTCCTCATGGAAAGTAATGTACCTCTGGACACAAATGTAAATACCACCATAAAAAAAGAGGAAATTGGCCTCGGTGGCCTGGAGTTAATTAAGTTTGTGCTATGTGTAAAAGCACAGCTGCCCAAAGTGCAAGTCTGTTGGATGCCAATATAAGGACTATCTAGACTTGGAGGAAAAGCTTCTCACCAAAAACAAATGAGAAACTGAATCTAATACTTCAGAAGTGGGGTGAGGGGAGCACACTAGTAGGGAGGGAAAGACTGCAGCAAGACCTGGATAGGTTACGGGGGTGGGGTAACAAAAACAAGATGCGTTTCAATGCTGACAAGTGCAGGGTGCTGCACTTGGGCAGTAGTAACCAGCGGCACACTTAGAAGATGGGAAACTCCCTTCTTGAAAGCATGGAGGCAGAAAGGGGTCTTGGAGTCATTATTGACTCCAAGATGAATGTGGGCCGATAATGCGAGGTCACGGTTGGCAGGGCTAACCAGACCTTGTCGTGCATCCACAGGTACATCTCAAGCAGGGCCAAGGAGGTGATCCTCCCCCTCTACGTGACACTGGTCAGGCCACAGCTGG
>NW_017728998.1:29531833-29544970 GCF_001723915.1 Gavialis gangeticus | reverse complement strand
GTAAGAACTACTTCACAGTTAGGGCGGCTAGGATCTGGAACCAACTTCCAAGGGAAGTGGTGCTGGCTCCTACCCTGGGGGTCTTTAAGAAGAGGCTTGATGCGTACCTGGCTGGAGTCATTTGAGCCCAGTTTTTCTCCTGCCCAGGCGGGGGGTACAGACTTGAAGATCTACAAGGTCCCTTCCGACCCAACTTCCATGATTCTATGATTGGTCTGATAAGAAAATGAAACCTGAAAAACTCAGACTTAAGAGCTGCAGAAGAGGGAAAATAGGAAAGTGAGTGGTGAAGACTCACTCCAGGGTGAAGTGGTAGTAATCTTTCTGTTGGGGATTAATGGATTTGGGGGTTAATTGATTTTTGTGTGAACTGACATTCTTAATTATTGTTAAGATGGCAGTTGTATTGATAGAATTTAGAGATGCTGCGTAACAGGAGACTGAAAGAGTTTGCAATCTGAAGGTGGTCCCTCAGTTAGGTATCACCTAGTTAGAAAAATTAAAGGGCTGTGGAGGCTCATTTACTGCTTTCCAGTAAAACGTGTTAGTTCTTCTCATAGTCTATATGGCTGTATTTATTGAACCTGGTGATGGCTACACTGGGCTGAGCTGCTTGTCACTGATTTTTTTCCCCCAGATTCAGGCTCTTCAGGAGCTGGCTCCGGCCCATGGGTTGAGCACCACTAGCATAAACTATCAAATGGCAGTAGCTTTGGGTTACTGCTTAACTGGGCCTGTTTTGAATAGGACCTAAAAAGTTTAGAGGTTCAGTTTGCCAATATATTGAAACATGTAGACTCCTATACTTTTGTCTTACAGTTCCAATTGCTCTAGCATCTGAGTCTCTTGCAAGGAGGTTCAGATATATAAGTAAGACAGGAAAGTGTATTTTATTGATGGGCACCTCAGGTATAGGTATATAGTTCAGATATATAAGTAAGACAGGAATCTGTATTTTATTGATGGGCACCTCACGTATAGCTGCTTGCCCAAGGTCACACAGGAAGTTTGTGACGGAATAGGGAGATGAATCCAGGTCTCGCAAGCACTGTTATCATTAGATCTTACTTTTTAATGCTACTGCAAGAAACTTGTCTGACTGCATGACCTTTAGGTTTCAAGAAATCCTGAAACTTTCCAGATAAGGTTGGTAGTCTTAAGGAGTCAGCAGTTGAGTTTTTGTCTCCTCTTATTTATGAGGAAATGCTGTATTTTTACAGCATTAATTTATGGGAAGCATGCTCTGCAACCCAGCAGGCACTAAAAGAGCACTCCAAAAGTAGTGCGCTCAGGACTTAGAAAATCGTAGTTACCTGAATAACCTCAGTTTAGTGGGTTAAACAGCAGCCCTGGTAACTCGGAGACAGGCAGCTAGAAATACTAGGTACATGTATGTAGAAATTTTTAAAGGAATGAAGTGCTTAAGAATTTAAAACTATCTGGGATGTGGAAATACCAGTATATCCTCATCTTTATGGCAGAAGTGTTCATTTGTTAAAATAGGAATTACTGAAGTGGTCTTGATATTCTACTTGTTGCATACCAGCCAGATACAAAGTGTGCTATTTCTTTATATAAGGAAGTATTTCTTTTCATTTCACAGCAAATGCCAACATTTTTTTTCAGGTGTATTTAGATGTATTAAGCAATGTAGAGATTTGTTCATGTGAAGCTTAGAAAAATGTATTTTAAGAACAAGACGAACGTGTATTTAAATCTTTCCAATTTGTCCTTTTTCCCCCTCTTTCAGTTGTATGAAAGAAAAAAAGATTTTTAACATTACTTCTAAACTGCTATTTTTGAAGAATAAATGCTCTTAATTGTTAGTTTGAATGTATAGGCATCTCTAAAATTATCAGCTAATTTGTGTTATCTTGTTTGGTTTAGATTCTTTTTGTATTCTGAAAATAATAATAATGGCTAATATCTTTGATTAAGAATAGATGTTGATTGCAAATATAAAATATTTAAATGACTTAAAATATTGTAATTTAGATTAGGCTGTGATACTTTAAGCTTGTTTTATGTTAACACCAGTCTGTTGCTGTTAGGTTTATCTGTCCCATAAATCTCGGGGTCCAAGGATTCGACCGAGCACTGTTCCTGCTCTGTGGTGCTTGGGTCTGATGACTGTTAGCACCTGGGACC
The DNA here is from genome assembly GCF_001723915.1 of Gavialis gangeticus. Classification (NCBI taxonomy): domain Eukaryota; kingdom Metazoa; phylum Chordata; order Crocodylia; family Gavialidae; genus Gavialis; species Gavialis gangeticus. Next base: position 29,542,822 of record NW_017728998.1, on the reverse strand, counting down.
GCACCATCCAGCCATCCAGTTAGACCTATGAAGCAGTGCATTAGTCATCCCAAGTCCCCAGTTCCTTCATTACACTCGTCTCAGTGCTCCCTTCACTCTGGAACTACAGTTTGTATTTTAAACCTTCAAAGGTATGTGATACAGAGAACAAAAATAAGGAAAAAGGGTTGGCAAAGGAGCTTCTTAAATTCACACACATTTCATTTTTAGACAGTACAGGAGAAAGATCTCTGAAAACTAGTAACAACTGTACACAGTCTTGTTCTCGCTCCTGCCTGAGATTAGTCAGGGTTTTAGTCAGTATCATGCAGGGTCAGGTCCTTCAGTTCCTCCTGCTTAGCTGTCTGGTTCTGGCAATAGTTCCCCTACTACACTGCCATTTCTTTGAGCTGGTATATATGTGAAAAGTACTTGGAATTAATATAGGCCAGGTATTTAAAATGGAATAGATATTCTTGAATAACTCAATTTATTCCATACTGAGGTCTTTTTTTTGGATTAAGATAGACACTCCTGTGCCACACCCTTAGCCCAAACACAGATATGATGATGCAATACCATATGGCAGTTACAGCATACAGTGAAGGACATAATCAAGGTTACCCTCAAAATGGCACATTCACTATGATTTTCACAAAATGAGATGGGGAACACACAGTTCCCAAATTTTCACATCTATTCAGTTTTCTTAATTAAAACTTCCAACTTGTATTATTAGTTAGTAAAGAATACCTTTATGGCTTCTAATTGTGACTTTCAAGAGCAAAGTTATATAGTTTGTTCTAAGGCTTACTCTGATTGCTAGTTTGTTAGAGTGAATAAGATATTAATGTTTGTTTGTTTTTCTGATAAACTTATTCTACTTGCAGAATTATTAAGATTCTTAGTTAAAAATGAGTGGAATCATAGTTAATACATTGATATTGGGGAATCTTTGTTTTGCAATCGTTGCCTTTTATACATTGTCACTGTGTACAGATACCCTGTATTGCAACCAACACTATGCCTGGCACTTTGTATGTGGTAACTGTCTGCCTTTGTTTACAGAAATTATTTGATTAGATTTGCTACTGGAAGGTTATCCTGATTTTAATATTGTTATAGCTCTGAGTGCTCAGTGCATACAGGGGAAATGAGCTATTATGCAGAGGAAGTTTTAAATATTTTGGAGCAGTCTTTTTTATAAATCTCAGAAGTGTATATTTTTCTCCCTATCAAATTTACCTTGATTTTGGCAAATTTTGTGTGGGTTCTGGCATAGCATATAAGGTGAGATCTGTGCCTTAATGTTTCTTGCCAAATAAAGTGTGGCAGCTGAAGGTTTTTTTTTTTTAAATATGTATATCAAGTTGAGTGCAGAGTATCTGATTGAGTTGAGCACATTTCTAGGGGAATCAATAAGTTATGAACTTTTTGGCTTTACATTAACTTTTGACCAATATAAAGCTTTCAGATTTAAAAGTTGACATCACTTGTCTATTCTTTGTTATGGTTGTCACATTCTCAAGAACTTGGAAATTGGTTGTAAAGTATGTTCTTGTAGAAGAAGTAAAAAAACAGATAGACACACAATCTATTACAGAGCAGTGGGTGAGGGGAGAATGGGAGAATTTTTATGTTTTGAAATAAATGTGTGCACAAATAGGCTTAAGAATAGCAAGGCATCTTTTTAGATATGATTTGGTAATGTCTTGATATAGAAATTCCTCAAATGAGACAAGTTATCATCTCAATAAATGTATTTGTCTAATTAAGGTATCACCGTAAGAAATCCTTGCCTCTCACAATATATTGTGTTAGAGTTCATATCAAAGGATAGGGGAACCTTCATAGAACTGTTGATATAATAGAGAAGCTATTAAAATGCTAGAGGTGTGAACCTGTGTTCCCTAAATTTTGCCAGGAGATGCTGAAGAACAATAGAAAAATAGGAAATGGATATTAATATACTAGCTGTCAAGCTACTTGGCTGAGATTTTATGAAAACATTCTAACCATAGGCTGTAATGAACACTGTTTTAAGAAGAGTATGCACCGTGGAGATGTCAGATAATGGCAGTATCCTCACTAAGGTAGTAGGAGAAATACAAGGTGAAGGTAGGTCAATTTATTTAACCTCCCATAACATACTTTCAAGTGTTTTAAAGGAAATCTTCAATAAATTCTCTTGCATTTCAGGTTCTGAAATAAATTTAAAGTACAATGAATGAAAATACATTTTCCTCCGTCCCCACTTCTCTCTCTCTCTCTTTTTTTTTTCTTTTTTTAGTTGTATTACTTTTACTGGGTGTGGGGTGGTAAATTTAGTCAGGTCACAGACAATATGGCAGCAGATGATCCAGAATAACTTTGGGTGCAAACAGAAGTGACAATTCTTGCCTGATCTAGCCACAGAAAATAGTTTATAGCTGTGACCAAACACAAATGAACAGCTTCACAAATGGCTGATGTGGTGAAAATCTGATCCCTCTTTGCACAAGGTATCAGATGAAGACGTTTCAAAATGTAGTGTCTTTTGTAACTTGTCTGGGGAGTTCCCAGCCTGCTAGTGTTTTCAGAATGGGAGGGGGGGGAAGGGAGCAGAGGAGTTTAGTTTGGGGGTTTTTCAGCTCCTCTGGAGGGTATGGCAGGGGTATTGGAGCCCCTCTGAAGTGGGGGAGGAGGAGGGCTCCACTTCACCCACCCTACCCTTCAGCACCAGCTGTGGAGCCCCAAGAATAAGCTCCCTGTGCTGACTTTTTCCCCCCTCCTGTTCTGCAAACTGTGAATACTGGCAGAGAGCCCTGGCTGATGCGATGGCTCCAGGCTCCCAGCCCACAGCTAGATTCTCTTCCACCCCCCGAAACCAACAGTGAACTTCTGTTTGCTCTGAGGTAACATTACTCGAAATGCTTTGCAAAAATCGTTCTGAGTACAGCTGGGAGCTGTACTTCTGTCTACACCCTCTGAAGGTGGACTCTCTTCTTTTGGCATAGAGGGCCATATTCCTTTTTGTTTTAATCCACTTTAAATGGAATAGGTGAGGCTAGGTAACTCCTTATGGTCCTTAACTGTTTGTTGAGTAAGTGATATAAACAAAGGCTCTTCAGCAGTCATAGTAGTGCTTCAAAATTTATATCCCAATAAAATAGATAAGAATTTTCATTATTTTTCTGAATGTGGGGTCATTTTTGCTGCAAAGTTATTCGTTTGTATTTCCTAATATCATATCTGAGACCCATAAAATCTTGTGCGTGCTTTCTTAATTGGTGTATTGTCCCAGTGAGAGAAATTTTATTAGTAAAGCCATATACCTTCATTTGACAGCATTGCAGTTGAAAGTAATTTTTAGTTAGCCATCTTGCCTATATGTTCTCTCTTTACACATAGTTGGTTATGCACAGGAAACTATATAGCTAAGAGGTACATGTTGTAGAAGTGACAAATATTGATTACTTTAAAACAAATATGTAATAACGCATTAGCAAGGATGCATTTCTCTCAGACAAGGGAGAAAATACTTTTGAACCAGGTTAACTTTGTCACCATTGAAAATGAAGAATGGAAGTAGTTGGTTAATATTTATTGGGACTGAATTACAGAATTTGTGTACCTTATTTACATATGTAATCTGGAGTCATCACAGTTTTTATCAGGTGTCAGTTAGCTTGCCTGCCAGGTGCTGCCACTCCCAAGGCAGTGGGATGCAGAGCCCATGCTGCCTCCATCCCATGCACAAATTCAGAGGGACGCATGCCCCATGCACTGCAGGGAGTTCTGTGCGCAGACCCCCCCAGAGAAGTAGCGGCCATTGGGCACTTGGGGCCTGCTGCTGGCAGAGACCCCCTGCAGTGTAGCCCTGGCTGCCTGAGACCCAGCACTGCGTGTGCCACATTTTGCGGGTCTGGCCTGAACCAGGGATGTGTGGCTTCAGGCAGGACCAAGCTGTTCTTGCTGTCATCTGGGATCCTGGCTCCCCATACAGGGCCCATGCGCTGGGCCAGGTCCTGCCTCTAAGTGCCCCGTACACTGTCAAGCTGGGCAGGCTCCATGGAGGCAGGACCTGGCCCAGTCTGGCGCACAGCCCATGCATGCTGTGCAAGGAGCCTGAATGATGGTAAGAGTGGCTTGGTCCTGCATGAAGGGACACGCCTCCAAGCCAGGGTCAGGCCTGCGACGTGGCACAGGTAGTGCTGGGTCGTAGGCAGCTGGGGCCCTGCTGCACTGCAGGGGGTTCTGCCAGGAGAAGGCCCTGGGTGCCCAATGTCCTCTGCTGTGGGGGGGAGGGAGGAGGGGTGCAGGTGGGGGACCCACCCCTCCCAAGCAGTGTCTCATTTTCCCCCCCACAATGGTCCCTATTTAGTGGGGACAGTCCCTGGATCTGGGTTACTGCTGCAGGCTTGCGCTGCCCCTATTTGCTCCAGCGCTGGGGCAGCAGGGAAAGGGGGCAGGTATAAAGATGCTCTGGCTGGGTGCCAGACTGTCTCCTTGGAGGTCCTAGCCTCCAGTGCTTCAGGGTATGCTCCAGGGCACCCTGCTCTGCTTTTTTTTCAGCAGGGGCTTTTTTTTTTTTGGTTGATACTGGAATTTCCTGGTATCAAATTTAGTCTGCGCTGCAAATATGCAGCACAAGGAACACTTTTTTTCATTCGTGGTGTGCCTCTTGTGGCATCTCATACTTCTTTGAGTTACCACAACAGTCACATGCGGGCTCATGTGAATGCACCCTACAACATGTTAACTTAGTAATGGTGAGGGTTTGCCCTTTGCACATTGTAAATTTTAATCAAGTTTGTTTGCTGCTTTTTTTTTTTGTAATTCAGTTACATGGGGTCATATTAACTGATTTGTGTCATGCTGTTCAGTTTGTGTTCACACAGCACTTTTTGTGCATCTGCATTTACCATGCAGCTGTGTTTTGCATGTGTGCATTCTGGGAAAATCTGTATGGGTTCTAATTGCATTTCAACAGGATATAATACCTAGAGGAACTATATATAGTAGTATCATCAGTCCATAGTGCAATATGCCGTACTATATGCTATTGGATAGGCAGCTGAGAAGGGTAGGAGTAGCCAGATCGGTTAAATCTGGTGAGGTTTTTCTGACCACTAGGTAATCTCCCTAACTGCCACCCAAAAAAAAGGGAAAAAAACCCCAGTCCTAGTTGCTTATCTAGTTACAGAAAGATAATGCACTCTTAGGCAGGCTGAATAGCTGGCGTGGTTACTAGCTGATAACTGCATAGTAGGTAAGGTTTATCCATGCAGCACAAGTAATCAGCCACACTTAGTTAAAATTTGGCATGGAAATGGTGTTACCTGTTGGTCTTTTCATTAACCTGCTTAAATGGGTGGGCTAAAATTTACACTTCTGCTGCGGTTTTGGTGTGTCTAGAGTTAGTGAAACTGTTGACATTTGTTGTCCACATTTAAAGAAAGCTTTAACTCCCATGAAAATTTTCAAAGTTGAGATTTTATAACAGTTACTTGGTGTGGGGGAGAGTGGTGGGTCAATTAATAAGGCTATGAAATTGCAGGATACACCAGTCCCAGGAGCAGGTAATGGACCATTCTGTATAACTGGATGAAAAATGTAAATGTTCAAAGTGAATTGGGTAAGTGGTGTGAAGAGGGTGGGAAGTATGTTTAGCTCTGGATTATTGTGGATTTTTTTTATATACTGTGGTAATAAGGACCCCATGAGATTTTTTAGTTTTGTGGGTTTTGTTTTGTTTTTAAAATAAAGATAGTGAATAGCTGCTAAATTAAGGGTAGAAAAAGTGATATCTCGAAGGATTGGAAAATTGGCATAGTACACAAACAAGAAATAATTAAAAATGGCTATGCAGCCTAGATTTTATTATATGATGGGTTAATAAAGCACATTTTGATTGGTATTGTTCTGCTCAGTTTGGTTAATGTGTGGTCAGGTTTCCAGGAAGCCTTGTGAACTAAATCTGTTTCAAAATAGTTATAGACCAATGCAGTGTTTATGGCAGACCATGAAAAAAGGCAGTCTCCGCTAGAGCAGGGACTTTCAACCTTTTTTTGGTCCCCGGCAGCCAGTCGAAGTGGGTAGTTCCCCGGTGGCTAGTTGACGAGCTGGTGGGGGGCGTGTACCTCTGGTTGAAAACCCCTGCTCTAGAGCAGTGATGCTCAACCTCCAGCCTGTGGGCTCCCTATGGGTCCAGAAATTTGGTGGTGGGTGAGTAGTGGCAGCATTGTGGTGGCTCTGGAAGTTGCCACAGTTATTGCCTCCACTTCCCTGGTAAGTATGGCTGGGTCAGTGCTAGAGGTGCACCGATAAATCGGTCCGTATCATATCAGCACTGTTAGTCAGTTTATATTATTGGCAATGGACTTCTTTTTTTTGGCTGATGAAGCCGATAAATGCTGTATGCATGCACACAGCCACAGCACGCATGTGGCCAGCTTGGAGAACAGCGTTCAGCTGTTAAGTCTGTGGGGGAGGAGGGGTGGCAGATCAAGGCCCCCGTGGTGAGTGAGGTAGTGGGGCAGGGGCAGGCGCTGTTTAGATGGGGTGCAGGATGGAGCCATGAGTGGCTCGTTGGGGAGAACGGGGGGGGACTGTTCAGGGAAGGGGGGGGCTCCTGCCACTGCATGCACCCACCGGGGGAAGCATGGGGGGCATGTACCCCCTGGATCTGTGCACAGGGTGAGGGCAGGCTGCTGCTGTAAACTGGGCTTTTCCTTGTGGAAGGGGTTGAGCTGGGGCTGCGCTCAGGGTGGGCAGCAGTGGTGCTGGATACTGTTGGTATCAACCAAAAAAATTTTTATTGGTGCACCCCTAGTCAGTGCATGAGGGTATGCAGCAAGGCAGAGTGCAGGGATGGGTTGCTGCATGGTGTCACTCTGGGCTGGTCCTGCGTCACTCATCTGGCCTGTGGGACCAGATTGCTTAGCACCACTGTTCTGGTGGCATTTACTTGTCACAAAGTCCATTGTTTCAGGACAGGCCTGCCCAACTGGCAGCATGTAAGGGGCCAGCAGCCATGTGGATGAGGGGAGGTGCATTGCAGATGCATCACAGATGCCTACATGGTGGGGTGCAGCACAGCATACCGCCCTGTGATATGATTGGCATATGAAGTGTGGACCCTGGTCGCAGGGAATCTGAACAGCCCTGTTTTGCACTCTAAGGAGACCTACCAGGATAGCAGTGGAGAACTTTTCTCCCCATTTTGAAGTCTAGCTTTTTTATTCCCTAAACTCAGGGTTTTAAGAAAATCCAAATTATGAATAGGAATGATTCTATATATTAAACTGTTTTAGGTGGCAACTTTCTGAAGCATCTACCTCTAATGTGTGTTAAAGTAGTCTGTGTTTGATTTTTGCCCACTGGTGAGCTTTTTAGAAAATCATGAATTTAAATTTGGCAGATACGTAGGGCAAAATCTTATTTCACTTTGTGCCCAAATGGCACTTATCCAGCCATGTGATTGGCATTTTTGGCACTTTATGCAGTTTGTGTTCCTGTTCCATGTTGCAGTGTGGCTGGGCAAATGTCCACATAGCTATTGAACATGCACATTGGCTGCACACTGGGCTGGCAGGGTCATGTCCATAAGTACCTGAGTCCAAATTGCAAAATCCTTCAAAAACAGAGGATGGACCAGCCAATGTGTCACTTGCCCAGGAAGTGGAAGATTTAAGTTTTAGGCCTCTCTCCTCACCCAGATGGGATTTGAACCTACTTTCTCTGACTTTCAGGTCGATTGTTCCAACCATCAGTCCACAGGTTAGGCATTATCAAATCCCCACTCCAGCCCTGCATTTGAAGCTGAGCCTCTTCTCTTTTCATTTTCGTATTTTTTTTTTTGGATAACATGTATAGAAAGCATATGTAAAGGAAGCTTCTGTCTTGCTGGGAATAAAGGCACAGGTTAGAACCCAGGGTCCCCTCCCCCCCACAGCATTACTGAACCACACACCCTCTGGCTTGTTCTCTTCCTCCTGGCCCCATGTGTCTTTCTGTATTTGATGTCCAGGGGGCAGTTCCAACAGGAATGCTGGAGAGTGCCTCTCCTAAATAATGCCTAACCTACAGCCTGTTGGCTAGAGCACTGTGCTGGGAAGTCAGATATGTATAGGTTAAGACTCTGTCTGGGTGTAACAGGTCTTCAGCTTTGTGATCAAGTGCCCTAGCTGCTAGGCAATGGGACAAAACATAGGAGGGTCCTTCTCTGGTATCCGTGTCATCATGGATCATAGTTTTTTTTTTTGTTGTTGTTTTTTTGTTTTTTTGTTTGTTTTTTCCTAGCTACAAATGTAGTCCTTATACTTGATTTGGTGTGCAGATGCAGAGCCTTATACCTGCCCTGCCAGCACATACCTTAGTGCATATGCTCAAGCTGTGGGCACTTGCACATCCATGTTGTGTTTAGAATAGTTCATAACTACATAAGTGCATGGGAAGGCTGGGTAAGTGCCATTTGGCTGTAGAGGGTATTTTGTTACCCCATGCTTTTGGGTTTTGCCAGTTGCTGCATGGTAATAAGAAAGCAATTTTCTCCTCCTGTTTTTTGTGGGTTTTTTTTGCTTTCTTCAGAAGTGTTGAGTGTTAGCTCCAGCCAAGGCTGAGGATTTGATCAGGTGTGCATGATGGTCCTTCTGGGACTAAAAAACCCACAGGTTCCTAGTTCGAGCTCCTTGCTCCTCTACAGAAGGTCAGACTGATTACTATGTTTGGGGTCAGGGAGGAATTTTATCCCACAGTTAGACTGGCATAGTCCAGGGGTTTTAGCTTTCTTCTGTAGTGGGGGTATGGTCCTCTTCCTTGGATTTTTTGAGAGTGTATTTAAAAGCTGTTCCTTGTTGCAGTTTCAGGGCATTGACAGTGCCCTTGACCCCCTGCTTTATTTGTGGCATTTTGGGGATTACACTTAGGTTGTTTGTGAGTTAGGGAGTTTTCAAGAATAGGTTAGATAAATACTTTTGTAGCATGGTATAGTTGGGAATGGTCCTGCCTTGAACAGGGGTTGGCAGCCTACAGCCTGGGAAGGTCTGACCTGGCCCAGGGGATTGGGTGGCATGCTGGTGCACCAAACCACCTGTCCCCTTAGCAGCGCCCTCCTGCTGCTCTCATGCTTGCACTTCCCCTTGTTGCAGAGGGGCTGGCTATGTATGGCAAGGGAAAGTGCAGGTGGCTTGAGCTCTGTGGGGCAAAGATTTACCGTCTTTTTGGCCCATCCTGTGGCTTCTGACTCCTGGACTAGTTGACCTTCTGAGGTCCCTTCCAGCCCTACTTTTCTGTGGCTCCATGTAAAGTGAAGTAGGATTCTGTCCATACTTCTACGTCAGGAGTGTACATGATGGTTGTAGTGGGGAAGCTCCTCTAAAGATATTCTGACCCAAGACCCCATGTTTATGGAAACAGTGGTGTGAATTTTAATTGGTATTGTTCTGCTTAGTTTGGTTAATGCATGGTCAGGTTTTCAGGAAGACTTTTGTATGACTTTTCATGCATATTTGAGAGCATGGTATTCTGGCTTCAGTTTCTAGCATGATTTTTTCATCAGGTTAATATGACAGGACCCAGCCTTCTTTTCTGCCAGGAGAAACTTTTGTTACATATTTTTCTCATTGAAATGTTTATATTTAGTTTGCTTTTGGGGAACTCGCACTACCTACTTTAAAGGAACTGTCTGAATATTTTGGCAACTGCTCAGAATATGCCAACATCTACTTTACACTCATTTCTTGACTCCTTGAAAAATAGAGTAATTTGCCTGTTGCAAAGAACTCTGAAGACCCCTGCTGTCAGAATGTTTTTGACCCTGTAGATTCCTATTTTAAAATCTTTGGGTTGTTGTGCAGTGATTCTCAACCTTTTGGGACTCTTTTCAGAATTTAGCAGCACTCTATTTTAAAAAGCTATTGTAATATGAATATTTTATAAATAATATATTGATACAATTAATAATTGATTATTTTATTGCATGATGATATATGCAGATAATATAAGTATACTATGCACCCCCTTAGGCCTCCGCAGGGGAGCATTCCCTTGGCTCTGTCCTGCCCAGAACATGTTTACTCCTGTCATGGTGCGTGGATTCTCTATATATGGCTTCAAGTCTTGTCTGGGAACTGTCAGGCTAATTTCTCCCCTTAGCTACCCCAGGATGAACTCTAGGTGAAGGGCTCTATCCCTGGGTAGAGCCTGGGAATGCTTGTGGGCAGGACCTGGCTCCACCTGGCCAACAGGGCAGAGGTGCCAGGCTTCACATGTGACAAGTTGGAGGATGCCAAGGGGTTTGGAAGAGAAGGGGATGGGGCAGCAGGACACACAAGGCCTGAAAGGTGGCAGGCCTTGGGGCCTCTGCCTGGGGCAAAGTAAAGAGGGAAGGTTCACTTGGGGGACTGGTAGCAAAGCCTGAATCTGCAGGGGGGCAGACACTGAACCCAGAGTTTGGTAGTCCATGACTTGCCTGGAGCTGGCTGCTCTGGTGGCCTTGATAGAGTTGATGTGGAGCTGGTTGTCCGTGTCTTCAGGGACTGCGGTGACCTCGTTTGGACCTGGCTGGGCAGTGGCAGCAGCCTCAGAGCAGACTGAGGGAAGAATCCATGCCACCTTCCTGCCACAGAGACAGACACAGATGCCTGCTTGCTTGGCCACAGATGAGCATGCACAGGGGCCACACAGGGGAGGGGCATCTGTGGCAACCTTAAAAAGATCTTGCTGTACCCCAGGGTGCTGTGGAGCCCTGGTTGAGAATCATTGATACTGTAGATTGTATGTAGTACATCTAATAGTGCTAATATTGAGTGGTGCCATGTGGCACTTTACAGTACCCTTAAAGGGATGCCACAGCACCATGGTTGTGAATCACTGTTTTAGTGATCTCAGAGAAACAGAACTACAGGTAAGCAATTTCTTCTTATGACTGTACAGACAGACTGTGAAATCAGAGAGGCTCAAGCAGAAATGTTAACTCTACCATCTGCCAGGTATGTGATTTTTTTTTTTTTTTTTTTTTTTTTTTTT
>NW_017728998.1:29528257-29531717 GCF_001723915.1 Gavialis gangeticus | reverse complement strand
TTTTTTTTTTTTTTTTTTTTCTGTTTTTCTTTGGGTTTGGTTAAACTTGTAGCTTTAATGTTTTGCTCGTTGTTGTACACCAAATATGCATATGGGTATAAGTTAAGGTTCTGAAGGCAATCTTACTTTTTTGCATGTTTCTTGACTTCTTGGAATTACGTGTCCATCCTTAACATTGTATATATGAGATTACAAGACAACGTTCTTTAGTAAAACAGCTTCACTTCATTAAAAGCAGGCAATATCCAGTTTTGTTTACAGTTTGCACTTCTACTTTGGGTGGTGAAAATCTATTAAATAGTTCACTGGAACATTAACACTTCTGAAAACTGGAAGAATGTTTAAGAGCTTCAGTAACAGAGTAGACTAAGGCCCCTGGCAGTTCTTCAGTTTAAGAAGTGATGGGATCTCTAATCCATGATCCCTACCATACATGTGCATGGCAGGACATGTGATTTTGGGTTTGGAGATTAAATCCCAGCTGTGCCTTACTTGCTGGTGCAGGGGAAGCGTGGGAGCCCAGGCTCATGATCCCCAGCACCCCTGTATGAGCAAGATGCAACTGGGATGCTTACAATCATCTGATTGTCAAAACCCCAGATGAAGGGCACAGGCACCTTGGGATTGGTTGCTGGGAATTGGTTGCTGCAGTCCAATTCTGGGGTCCCTATGAGATGGGGACTAGTAAAAACCCATGTGCTGCTTGGCTGTGGAGCATGGGGTTGTTTTTTTTTAAAGTTGTGACACATGGGGAGCCGGGCATCAGGCTGCTGCACCCTGATACCAGGCTCTGTGTGCATGGGGAACTGTATAAACCCTATGTGCTCCCCAGCTGGGTGGCACACAGGTTTTTTACTCCTCCCTGGAATCTGGTTGCAGCAACTGATGCCCAGGTTCCCTTGTGCTGGGATCTATAAAGCCATGTGTAGTGCCCAGCTGGGTGGTGCACAGGGTTTTGACAGGTCCCTGGGTACAAGTGGCCACATGTTCAGTTTAAGGCATGATAAAAATGAACCACAGTTATGCCAGTATCTTTTAAGTATCATTTTCACAGTTGAAGAACTATCCCAATGGTTTTTTTCTAATGTGAAGTCATAACTTCCCTCCCTTCATTTTTATAGATCAGTGACTCCCAAAACAGTATCCCTGAAACAGTTTTTCTATTGCATGCCTCTTGTCTGATGTCTTTTGTACATGGGCCACATTACCCTGTTACATTCCTTTAGGAGCTCAAATTTATTATATTTAAATACTGTTAAGGACTGTATTTATATCAAACTGTAAAGACTGCATGGCCCAACACACCCTTTTATATGTTTTCTACCTTTATCTCACTCAAGTTGCTTTTTAACTACTGTCCAAAGTCTTTTGTACTGCCAAATTGGATAGCTAATACACATCTTTTTGTTTTTGTCTTGAACTTTAATATTGTTAAATATTTAGCAGTGTACAAGATTGTTTATATTTGAGTGAGGAGATGGGTGGGAAGGGTGTATGTGTGTGTTGGACCTCTAGAAATTGCAAAACCAGGATTATCTTGGTCTGTGCATGTATAAAACTTCCAACTTTGGAGGCACAGCCTGGTATCTTTCCTAGCTTACTTCCTTTTTCATGTTGATATTTGTACTGCAGTTTAGTCTTCAGTGGGAATATTCCATCTTTCTATCCAACCTCTAGCTCCTTCCTACTGTGCATCTGCTTTAACTGCTTTCTGTCTCTGACTGCTTCTTTACATGTGAATATATACGTTTCTCAGTTTTTAAGGGGAAAAAAAACTGAAGTCCAGCTTCCATTTTGCCTAGGGTGCCGAAGTGGATCATTTCTGACTTATTTTCTCTCCCTTAGTTCAGGCTCCCATTTGTAGAGGGCTACAGCATTGGACATTCATCCTGACCCTTAATCTGGTCCTTTCTTTTTTTCTTTCTTGAGGTGCATGAAGGTGTGTAGGGGTGTAAGTTGTAGCTCTGATGGTTTAAGGACATAGGCAGGTAAGGTTCTGTGGATAAATCCAATCTCTTTTATTAGACCAACTAAAATATCTGGAAAAAAGATCTCAGATTTTCCTGAAGGTCTGTACTGTAGGGTTTTTCTGTTTAGTTTTGTTTTTGCTTGCTTTTCACCTTTTTTGGTTCAGGGCTTGAAGTATAAAAATGATGTTGCAAAATTAATTATTGAGAAGCTGAAAGAAAAGAGGATCTTTCTAATTAGGCTTGTAATGCCATTTCTTTAATGTGTATCTAGATGTCTTAACCAGCAGCAAGGGATGAATCTTGAAGCTGTTTGCCTTTTCTTGGCAGGCAGGTGATGTGCTTTTTGTTAACTTTGTCTTGATCAAGTTAATATAACACAATTGGAAAAAACTTGTTTAAGGTCCTGCTTATGCTGGGATTTAAGGTGTGATATGAACATATTCTAAAAACCCACAAAACCTGCTGAGGGGCTGTGCATCTCTTCTGGGAGAAGCTGCTTTTATGATGTATTGAAAAGCGCAAGAGTTACTTTAAAGAGCTTTTTAATTCATTCTTCCATAAAGTATATAGAGGATGTCAGGTCTGAGCTGCTCTGGTCTGCTGGAAGGCTCCTTGAACACCGAAATAATTGGCAACTTTCTCAGTCTTTAGCTGAACTGGCTAGATACTGTTTTCCCCTTCCCTAAGCTTGTTTGGGTGTGTTAGGAGTACAGTATTAATAAAAGCCCTTCCTTCTGTTACTCAGACTTCGCTGGATTAGATGCTCAGAGGTTATAATGTTGGTGCTATCTCATTGGCCTCGGTTTCTTATCACTGGACTGGTCCAGCTTTTTACATCTGGAGTTTTTGTGTCTTACCTCTGAACTCGGGCTGTTCTCTCCCTGCTACCTGGGCTTTGCCTGACGAAGTCCGCGACAGCTTTTATTTATCCATTGATGTGACTTTGGGGGGGAGAAACGTTCGCACTGTTCTGGATTGACACCGAATTAGATGAAATGGTTCATGAGGTGGCTGTCCCGATCTTAAGCAGAACTAGGAAGCGAAGGGGGAGAGAGGGGGGCCCCTCGGTGCAACTACCGCTTGTAATGGGTGCGGAGTTGCCCACAAGGAGCGGAGCGGGCCGGGCTCCGGGAGGCTGCGATGGGGCTCTGCGGCCGCGGGGCCTTGCCCGGAGCCGCCCGTGGCGAGCGCCCCTTCTCCGCGGCGTCTCCTTGGCTGTGACGGGCGCTCTGCCCCGCTGTTTGTTTGCTCGCCGGATCATGTGAGCCCGGCGGGGTGGGGTGGACGCCGCCGCCACTTCTCCCTCCTTCCCGCCTGTGCTGCCAGGCCGGAGCTAGGAGGAGCTCGAGCAGCGCAGGGAGCCGGGCGGGCCTCGGGCAGCAAATGGCTTTTGCACCGCGGGACTGCCCGGCTCCGCTGCTCCCTCGGGCTCCGCGGCTGCGTCCCGCCAGCCCGGCCCGGCTCCCTGCGGCCGGCGGGGGGAGGCGCGG
>NW_017728998.1:29497926-29528171 GCF_001723915.1 Gavialis gangeticus | reverse complement strand
GGGAGGCGCGGCCGGGGCCGGGGGCCGGGCGCCCCGTAGGGGAGGGACGCGGCGGGCGCGGGGCCGGGAACCATTTTGGGAGGGAGGCGGAGGTTGTGCCCGGCGGGGCGGACGCTGCTCGCTGAGTGACTCGGGACCCGGCCTGGCTGCCGGGGAGGCCCGTGTTTTTGTTTCTATGGGGAGACGCGATGAGCTGTTTCCCTCCTCATGACGGGGAAATCCGCCTTCAGCTTTCTGTACCCGTGGAAGGGCGTCCTCTCCGCGTGTCTGCCTGGAAGTAAAGCCGGCAAGAGGAAAGGTAGCAGCGAGCTCCGCGGCAGGACGTGGAGCCGGGGCAGCCCCAGGCTGCTTCCCAGCCGGCTCCTAGCCCGCTCTCTCCCTCTCTCTCCCCTGTAATTGCATTACGGAGCGTTGTTTTTCTTGCTACATGGTTACAAGGTTGTTTGGGCAGATGTGAGATCTTCTGAGACCACCTACATAGCTGGAAAAAATCGTCCTTTGCAAGCTTGGGGCACAAACACCCTTTGGGCGCAGGGCGAGTCTGCTACAACCAACACCCCCGGCATTTGTACAACTCATTTCTTCCCTTTACTTGCCCCCCCCGCTGCTGTTAGTTCCACTTGAAAGTGTTTTGAGTTGTGTAGTTTGCTCAGTAGAAACTACGCAAAATATTTTTGGTGATGACTCAGTACCTCGGTTTGTTGGTGTTGCTTAGAGACTAATTCCCCCACCCCCAGTGAGTGGAGACTCCTGTGGTATCTCATTCACGGGACAAACCAAAATAGCAATTACATTTTTTTTTTTCTTTTCACCTGATCCCGATTTGCTGTGCAGCTTAATTTATATCCAGCCTTGTGTAACTGCAAAAGTTGGTTGCATTTGTTTTCATTTTTCTGCATGACTTCTGGCTGCTTTTCCAGCTGTATTTGACTGTTTACTTCAATCTACAGAAAAATATAATAGGTTAGCAGAAATGTTAGTGCTAACTAATGGGCTTTCAAGATTTAAATTTGGGAAAACAAACTTGAACTTCTTGCTCTGTTCATTGTTTTGTATAACTTTTCAGCGTTTTGTAATGGGAATGGAGGTCGGACTAGTTGGGCTTGCACAGTTTGGCCAGCACTGTGGCTATTTAGTGGTCTGTCAGGCTGTTTCTTGAATTGGAAGTGGTTGGCTTCACTAGTTCCCCTGGAACAAATGTGTTTCTAGGCTGCCTGTTTAAAACAGTGCAGTAGTTTAGTCATGTGTGCCAGCATTTCTCAACCTGTGGGTCATGACCCAAAAATGGGTCGCAAGAATATAAGAGAGAATTGTGAACAAACTTTAAAAATGGATTATCCTTTAAAGGAGAAAAGTGCAAGAAACTGGGTTTTCCCTTGCAGGCGGGCTGCTTGGGGCTCCCCTGCCCCACACTGGGGGGCTGGGGCCTGGGGCACTGGGTTGGGACTGGCTACCCATGTTTACAGATGGGTCCTGGTACAAAAGGCTGAGACCCACTCTCTGTGTAACTTTGACTTCTGTTCAGTTTTATGAACTCTGGTTGTGATATGCAGGATGTTTTCTTTTATGTTGAGAGACTGTGAACTGGCTGTATATCCTGTTTGTGATTGTATACTAAGGCCTGAGAAAGGAAAGGCTATTTTTTTTTCTCACCTTGTGTATAGCTGAGGAAGGAAGGAAGAGTTGCTAGATAGTTTCTCGGGGTGGGGATGAAGGGAGAGCAAATGAGCAGTAAATGGTAGTTGTTAGCAAGTGAATCCTCCTTGGAAACTATGGCAGTGTGTGTGTGAGCTCAGCATGTTTGAGGTGTGTAGGATTTCTCCCTGGGGCTCATGACTAAGGTTTGGTTTGTGAGTAATATTGATTCTTTGTGCATGGGGCTGATAAAGGGTGACAAGTTGTTGCAGGGAGACAAGGGAGTTGTCACCTAGCCTGAGTGGTAGCAGATCTTGGGCACATGCAGCTCTTAAGAAAAGTGGGAAGCAGAGAAGGGTGCTTCATGTTTGCCTTATAGATCTGTGACTCTTACCAAGACTTCAGCATATGAGTGTGTGCAGGTTCCTTTTACAAAGCCTTTGTGTTCTTCAGCTGTCCAAAGTGGATTTTGGAGGGAATGGATCAAAGCAACTGGGAGGCTTGGAGGAAAGGGGTTGGAGGGAGGTTGATGGATGCTGGTTCCAGGGCCAAGATACTGGACTGTGGGCGTGCTTTCAAGAGAAGTGATAAACCTGAAATTTTCACCTGAAGTTTGAGTGACAGGCCAGCAAAGGGAGCTTGACTACTCAGAAGCTTTTAGAGGTACTGGATTCTCTTGCAGTGAATTGATCTCCATTTAGAGAAAGGAAGCCAAGGTCAGGTTGAGAGAGAGAGATCTTTAATTTCCTTCTCTTTAAGTAAAAGTGCCTCAGTGGGAAAATAAATCCAAATAGGTAAGTCTTATGGCTAGCTAATAATAATTATCAACTTAGAGTCCCAGAGGTCCACTACTGAGGGCCCCATAATAGTAGTTTTGAACCACTGAGAGACACATAAAAAGGTAAGGATTGTTCAGTGCTTCAGCATGTTAGTACAGTACACATCAAGATCCCAGTTGGTGTCAACCCAAGAAAAGTCAAACCTCAAGCACTTGGGGCAGAACAGGGACTATGGGAGCTGTGTATGTGAATCGGATAAGGTGCATGGGTAACAAGGAAGCGGTTCTTAGATGAGACATTTTTCCAGGCTCTGACTTTGGCAGAGATGAATCCCAGGCAATGACTCTGGCTATCTCGGGGACTTGTTTCCTTGCCTTGTTCTGTCTTCATGGTGTGCAGCTATCAAAGGTGGATACTTGAACATGTGCAGTCCAGACCTGTCATGTTGGAGCTGAGTGGGATTATGATAACAATGCTTTGCTTCTACGTTTCTGTAGACTTCTCTTGCTATGAAAAGGAGGACAAGAGTCAGGTTTAAAGGTTAGAGAGCTGATGTGCTGAGTGTTTACCATGAAATGGGCATTAGTGTGAGATGGTCATTCACTCCCCTTACCTGGTGAGGTACAAGGAACTAGGCTGTCATAGGTGTTTTTTTTGTTCTGTGTTTTTCTCACTGTAGTGTTGATTTCATGTGTATGAATACACACATTTGATGAAGCTGAAGTGTACTTCTCTTTGCAGGGATGTATTTGGTAGCTGTGTTGGTCTGAGACAAAAAGAAACACAAAACACTAAAAATCTTGGTTCAGAGATGATACCTTTTATTAGACCAACTAAGAAATTAAAAAAAAAATTATCTATCTTTGCTCTCCTATTTGTCCTTTTGTTGCATGCCTTATGTTCCCCTGTGATATTGTTGAGTCTCTGAAAATAAGTACTAGAAACCTAGCTGAATACCTTTATATAAAAAAAAAAAAAAAAAAATTTGAATCAAATGTTAACGGTAAACCCTAACAGGAAAAACTTTAAAATTGGTTGGATTTTTTTTTCCTGATGTATTAATAAGCATAGCATTTGTCCTGCTGTTCAAGGGACTTCCTGGTTTTCTACCTAAAAGATTTATTCTGTGTATGTTAGGAATCCTGGCTCGTTTAGTGTTTTTTGGGTTGTTTTGAACATTTTCAAGGTAGTCTATTAATATAGCTAGCCTTTCCACTGAGGTTGCATCAAAGTGACACGTTTCACTTAACAAAAGTAAATTTCATAACAAGTGCTTTTGAAGTTATTAGAAATATTTCTGCACCTACCTAAACAAAGAATAGAATTAGTACTTTTCCTTTTTGACTACTTCTGCAAATAAGGCAAAAAAAAATTCCCATTCCACTTTCTGAATGACTTTGGTGTGTTTTCAGCTTGCTGAAATACAGAACCCAGGAAGACCAGGGAATTTTGAGAGATGGATAGGAACCAAAGGAAGGCCTAGACCAGTGGTTCTCAACCTTTTTAAACTCCAGGCCGTCCCCAATATGAGTGCCACTCAATTCACTAATAACTTGTGAATTGAGTGGCACCTCATATCAAAAACAAATGTACTTCTCTCCTTGTGGGAGGGGTGCAGCTGGGAGGAGGAGTGACTGGGTAGGAATGTGTCCTTGTACCTTACAGCACCTTTCAGAGGTGCTCAAGGGATCTCTTCCACTTTTTTCTACCAAATTGGGAAATAAAAGCACTGACAGAAGGTTTGAATATTGAGTTCAACTCAAAACTGTTTGTCATGAAAAAGTAATATTATCTATCAAATCCATGATGTGTCTGACAATACAGCCTTCCTGGTGGTGGTGTTAGGAAAACAAAGATTAATAAAGACCTGCTACCAAAGGTGCAGTACAAATGTAAAACCTAAACATCTTTTGGGCCTTTTTGTTTTTTTCAGAGTGCCTGTACTCTGATACCATTTCTTCCTTGTTCTCCCCCCTTCACACCTGCAACAAATGACTTTTCATTTTCAGTCTAGAAACTTTTAATAGAACTTCTGATCTACTTTTCACATTTTAAAGGGCTGGCTGCAGTAAGAATTCTCACTCTTTGCCATCTGCAAATTATAGATGATATTCCTTAAAATGGAAATAGATTATGTTTGCTCCAAATAAAAATTGATTTTGAAACGCACCTGAGTTTTTCTATAAACAAAATTCTCTTTTGAATCCTCATAGGGAAGACTTAGAATGTGTCAGTTCACCTGTTTTCTGAATAACCACTGAGTACTGTTTTTTCCCTTTATTACAGAAATGAGCCGTCAGACTGCTACAGCACTCCCGACAGGTACTTCAAAGTGTACGCCATCACAGAGGGTGCCTGCATTAACTGGCACTACAGCTTCCAACAATGACTTGGCTAGTCTTTTTGAGTGTCCTGTGTGTTTTGACTATGTGCTGCCACCTATTCTTCAGTGTCAGAGTGGCCATCTTGTTTGTAGCAACTGTCGACCCAAGCTCACATGCTGTCCGACTTGCCGAGGCCCGTTGGGCTCCATTCGCAACTTGGCTATGGAAAAAGTTGCCAACTCTGTACTCTTCCCATGTAAATATGCCTCTTCAGGATGTGAGATAACCTTGCCACACACAGAAAAAGCAGACCATGAGGAGCTGTGTGAGTTTAGGCCTTATTCATGTCCATGTCCTGGTGCTTCGTGTAAATGGCAAGGTTCTCTGGATGCTGTAATGCCACATCTAATGCATCAACATAAGTCAATAACAACATTACAGGGAGAAGATATAGTTTTCCTTGCTACAGACATTAATCTGCCTGGTGCTGTCGACTGGGTTATGATGCAGTCTTGTTTTGGCTTTCATTTCATGTTAGTGCTGGAGAAACAGGAAAAATATGATGGTCACCAGCAGTTCTTTGCAATTGTACAGCTGATAGGAACACGCAAGCAAGCAGAAAATTTTGCTTATCGACTTGAGCTTAATGGTCATAGGCGGCGATTGACTTGGGAAGCAACTCCTCGCTCTATTCATGAGGGAATTGCAACAGCCATTATGAACAGTGACTGTCTAGTCTTTGACACCAGCATTGCACAGCTTTTTGCAGAAAATGGCAATTTAGGCATCAATGTAACTATATCAATGTGTTGAAATGGCAATCAAGCATTTCCAGGCCAGTGTTTTAAAACCATTGCATTTAATTTTGCAGAACCTAGGGTAACCATCTGACTGCCAGACAAATTATTTGGTAGATGGAGGCTAGACATACATGAAGGTAAATAAGAGGAAAGGCTGTTAAATTACAGGAAGCAGTTGCATGTAGTAACACTAATATATTTAAAATAAGTTGACAGTAAACCACTGAAATATATATACACCCAAAATGGGCATCTTTTGTATTAAGAATTGATTCTACAGGAAATGTTGTAAAATAATTCTAAAAACTTGTTTGTAGATTGATTGTACTGTTGAAAAGGATACTGTTTCGTGTTTTTGTGGGTTTTTTGTTTTGTTTTGTTTTTTCTTTTGACTGACAAGCCATGTTGAGCGGTCTGGTCTCTGGCCGCTGCTTTTTTTTCCCCCTTTGTAAGTCACTACATAGTATTGCTGCTGTTTGTGTATATTTTTTGTGTATTTGCTAATTTTTATTAACTTCTAGTTTTTCATTAAATAAATATGACTTTTCTGTAATTCAGGTTTTTCTCTTTTTTTGTACCTTTTAAAAATTAATTACAGGTGTCTTATTTGATATGCATAATTGCTTATGGTAAAAAATATAATTCTGTATATTTGGTAAATTTTGTCTCTTTCCAGTAGTCCATTCATTGGTAATACTGTTCTTAATTGAGCTATTTTGTGAATGTATTAAATGCTAAACTAGTAAGTATGTTGGAAGAAGTACCAGGAAAAAAAAGCTCCTTTAAAAACAGGTCTAGATTTTTTATTTTTATTTTTTGATTTATACTTCCAAACAAAGTAAAGAATTATTAGGGGAACATTTAAAAAAAAATGAAAATTCAGGCACAGTTTCAGATTTCAAGAAATGTAGAGACTCAATCTCATCCTTGTATTTATTGTTTTTGCAGTACAAAGAAGGCATTGTTTTATGCAGTATTTGTAACTCTAAAAACAGGCCATTTGCTTAAAGGCAGTATCAGAATAAGATGTTCTTGGTCTTTTATAATTGTCATTAAACGAATACCTGGCAAATTAAAAACTCTTGGTTTTTTTCCTTTAGCACAAATTTGGGTAAACTTAATGTTGTTTCTCAGTTTCTTGTTTTCTTTGGTTGTGGTTGTTACTAGAGAAAACAAACTTCCTTTCCTCACCCCTGCCCCAATCATACTAAGCTTGTATATCATTTTAGTGATGTGGTGTTGGCATACTTTCAAATGACAGTGTACATGCAATTTGCCTACGTTTAAAGGTGTAAATGATCTTCTGGTCCCTGTGCAGGTTGTCTGAAGTCATGTAACTTATTTCACTTTGACTGTGTATTGCTATGTCTTTATGAAACACCTAGAGAGAACTGATACAGGAAATAACAATTCTTTTCCATATTATTTAACATTTCAAACTATTTTAAAAGTATCTTGCTAAATTTAGTAACTGTAAACAGCTGCTCTTGGGAGAAATGGCCTTCATATCAGCTACTTTTTCTAGAAATTTTACTGTGCATTGTTTGTCTTACCAGAAATAAATGCATTAAGGGGCTTTTGCTTTACTCTAATTATTATTGGTGCAGTGACAACATGATGGGGTAAGTAGTTCTGTAAGTAAGGAATATGAATTGGCATTGGCTTCAGACTGACCAGACCAGCTCAGAAAGAGTTCACTTTATACAGTGAAAGCAGTCAACTTCAGAAATGCTTTGTGGTGATTAAACTGTTCGAGGAAGCATCCCTGAGAAATGTACTGGCATCTTATGCCAGTAGGGGAACTTCAGGGTCTGTAATCTGTACTATTATTTCAAGTGAATACAGTGTTATGTAAAATAAGCAGTTGCCTTATTTTAGATAACTTGATTTTTGTCCAAGCAGTTACAAGATTGATTGGCAGGTTTAGAGTTAAAACCATATTTAAATAATGCCTAAGTAATGATACCTTTTCTTTCTAAGTCTTGCCAGGGTGTTGCTGATTTGCTATATAGCTGGAGTTTGGTTTGAATAACAGCCTAGCTAGTGTAATGAATGCTGTGTAATTCTAGGAACTTGCCTAAAACTCTAGTGGTTTTCTAATGTGCTGCTGAAGATTAATACTTCTCTATAACTGTAGCACTTGAAATACAAGCAAAAAACATGTTATTTGGAATTTAAGTTATTTTTAATTAACATTCTTGCATGTGCAAAAATAGGAACACACTGGTTCCTAAAGGCTTAATGCATTGCACCTGCAATGACCTGATACTGAGAAAGAAGAGGTACTTCTGAGCTGAATGTAACTGGGGAGATTGTGCAGATAGATGCACTTTGTCTCTATTAGCAGTTACTGAAATATTAAGGAACAATTTTAAAAGGATTTTCATTGTATTTTACGGGTAATGTATGCTATAGTATAACTAATACTGCATGCTGGGTTTTATTAAAATATAAGCTAGTACATACTCAGTGTTGTGTAAGAGCCTACATAGTATATTTCAATGTAATTTATAAGACATAGCAGAGAATCAGATGCAAGGGACATTTAGACCCAGATTCTCAAAGGTATTTCAACATCTAAATATTTTGAGGATTTAGGCCTAATAAGTGTATGCTTTTGTGATACAGTAAGACTTACTAATGACCTATGTTTAAAACAAGTGTACTGTCTGCTATCTAATCTAAAAATAAATGGTACATTGAAAGTGCTGGAAATGCTTTACTAACACTGACTTTACTTCAGAAGAGTGTATTATTTTGTTATGGTAGAAGAAGTACTCCATTTACCTCTACTTAAAAATAACAGAATGAAATAGTATTTTGTATATTTATTTTCATAAACTTTGGGGACAAAAATAGAATCACTTGTCACTTCCCTTTAAATACCTATTTTTGGAGGGGGACTTTTAAAAAAGAAAAGAAATCTCAAGGGAAAAACTTGATCAAATGAGCCAGTATAATATTTAATTGGCTTCTCTGTTCTGACATTCTGGTGTGCATTTCTTTATTTAGCATGTCAAGTTCTTGGTCATAATATTCATTTCAAACCAAATTAAATTTACATTTTTTGCACTGTTCCCTGTGATAGTACTATATTTGAAGCCATATTTTAAATTTAATGTTATTGAACTGATTTAATATTTGTTGTAACTTTTCAAATCTAGTCTGATTAAAACTGACTTGTTAAAGTTACGCCGTTTTTCATGCATAAGCTGACTATCAGATAATGCAGTTCATAAAATGACTTGAAGTTTGAGCAGAAGAAAAAAGCAGCATCAGTTTGCAAGCCTGATTATCTTGTAGTCTTAAGTCTACAGTCAGAGGCAACTGCATTGTGCAATTTCAAGCATGAGTATCTATTTACAACTTGCATTCAAATAACCCACAGTGCAATGAAGTTATGACTTTGAAAGTCCTTTACTATTCAAGTTGAGACTAGGAATCATATGATAGTGGCAAAGAATGAACAGCTGGGTACTACAGAGCACAGAAAATAGTGCAGTGAAAGGTACAGATGGAATCAAGTTAGTTAAATGGGTAACAGCAAAAACTTATTCTTATAGTAAAGAACTGTTCAAAATATTATTATTAAAGCAAGAAATGCAATTTGTCTCCAAGCAAAGCTTTCTAGCTTCCTGCTTGCATATAGCCAGAAAACAGTATTTACTCATTCCAAGTTCAAAGAAAATGCTTTTGCAGTTGAGTGTTTGCACAGCTAAAGTAATTGTGTTTAAATTTCTTGCCTGGCTCTTCTAAACCTAGTTTTGGCAGTGGAATGCATTTGTGCAACAAGCATAACGTGTGGGACTCAGCAGAGCATTTAGGAATTGGAAACAGCCCTTCATGTAGCTGTTCTACACCCCTGCCTTCTAAAGCTGATTTCAGCAGCCATGTTGCTACAGAAACTGATATGCCAGTCACCACACTCAAACTCTATAAGCACCTTTTTCATAAAACTAATAGTTGGGCTGATTACAAAAATGCATTATCATAAGCAGCCAACCCCTTCCCAATTTAAATGGGTAGCTCCTTCAGTATCTTCAGGTTTCATAGTGCTCTGTGGTCCCAAAAGTTGGCTCCTGCTAAGATAACAAAAAGGAGCTGAGTCTCAAGGTAGAGTAAAACTTTTCTATGCCTGCCCCTCTGGTCGTGTGGAGAGAATGTGGAATATGTAGTGTAGTGCAAAACATTCTTCTCATCATGGAAATGAGAAACTAACCCATTTAAGTATTCTCTGGCCTTTTGACATCTGCCTGCTTTACAAAATGTTACAGAGCACAGCCCATTTACTTGGGGAATCCCTTCAGAGGAATGGAATGATGGACCTTCATGTTCTGAAGCAAGTACACAGGTAAGGAAAAGAATGTGTGTGTGTTACATTGGAAAGCATTAGATTGTTTACAGCTGTATTCCAAAACCTTAGGAGGGTTTCTTAATGCAACATGGGGAAACGGATGTCTTAATTTCAGCTTAGTTGCAAGAATACTACTGAATCAAAATCAGCTCGCTCTGAACAAAAGGCGGCTGAACAGACTCCCTTCTAGCCTGTGCATACATACGTTAGCAAACGACAGTGTGTATGCTTTCACCTTGCTTGCCAATTATGGAACAGTTACCACCCCATGTAACAAATCTCTCTCAGACCACTATTGTAAACCTTTTAACCACCAAAAATGTATTTCACAACTAGCCAATAAGAAGTAGCTCTAAAAGTTCATTTTCTTTCTTTAAGGTCAAGTATTTTATTCATCTACTGCCAAACAGTGGAGAACAAGTTAACAGCTTACAAGTATCTGCATTACTAAAGGAATAAGAAATACTTCTCAACTTACCTTTGATAGGGGGGAAAAAGGCACCTAGTGTGATATTTGAGACATGCTACCACTTCCTGGGGCTGGGGATATCAAACGTTAACTTCCACTTTGAACTGTGTATACACTTTTTGCTATACTTGGATAAACGTTGAGAACTTACTAAATTTCAAAGCTCAGACTCATCTGCCTTGTGAAATCTCTCAAGTACTTCTCTGCAAGAGCATCGTGGCTTTTGGAAAATGAGAGATGGCAGAAAAACTTGTTGCAATGAGAATAATCTTTCTTAATTTTTAAATGTACAGATAGTCCTTCAGCCTACTTTCTACTAGCATGCTTACCTGCAAACTCACCTGAAAAACTGTCTACCAGTGCATTAAAATCCCTATTCTGGCATGGGACCACATTAGACAGCCCACATGCTGGCTTCAGGGAGGACACTTACCTTTTAAGTAATGTTGAGAGGATGTTACGAACCTAAAAGTTGTTTTGTATAGTCTGACATATGCCTATCAGAATAGAAGAAAATGTTGGAAACCAGGTACTTTGCTTCCATTCCTAGCCATGCTAGGTGGCTTTAACTTACAACTCTGAGATCCTTAAATGAAAACACTCAAGTGATACATTTGAGATTTATCATTTTTCTTATTGGCAGAAAAGGTATGACTTTGATAACTGGTTATGGTTTTGAATAAACCACTCTTCCGCTGGCCTATTGCTGGATTTGGACTTGCTGTCAGCATCTCTTTCCTTCTGACACTGGTTAACTGTTCTTCTTACCTTCTAGCAGCACCTTTATTCGGCAGGTGTTCATTAAGTGATTGTAACTTGTGTGTTTTGTGTAATTTCTGAGTATGATCACCATCTATATGAACTTAATATCTACTGGCTTTTCTCCTAAGCTATTCCACAAATATTTAAACAGTAGTAAATATTTTTACTGATCTGCATTTGAAGAAACGATAAGTTCTTTTTCTGTAGCTAAACTTATCCATACTACACTTCAGTTATTTTCATGTTGGATATTTTTGTTTCATAATATTCAAGAAATTGCCTTTCAGCTGGTGGGGTGTCTTTTTGGAATAGTTTTTATGTATACTCATTAAAGTTGGCTTATTGCTGTAACTGGTATTGCAAGTCCTATGAACAACGGGGGAGTGTTAAAAGAAAGTTTTAAATGAAGGAAATCTGAGCAGAGTGAAGGAGACTGATTTTTTGCTTTATTTTTATCTTTCCTTTGAAAAATTCTTATTTTGTGACTTAATCTTTAGTTTAGAAATCCTTGCAGAAATGCCTAATAAACTTTCAAATTTTTCTGTAAAATTGTTTTACTCTTCAAGAACAGATTTTTGTGATTGTCCATACCCAAAATAATTGGAAATAAGTTTAACTTAGAAAAGTTAAGTTTAGAAAAGTGAATTTAGAAGGTGTCAATATACAACTGAACTTGCAGAGAAGTAGGGCAAACCATTCAAGCCTTTTGAAAAATGTCACTATCTACTTGGGTGCACAAGTTGCATATATTAAATTTATGTGGTAGATGGGTACAAATCCACTCTAATACTAGTAGCCCAACTGAAGACTGAGTTGAGTTCCTGCATATCACTGTTAGCCTTAATTACTGTTCCCATGCTGTGCACCTTTTTTTATCACTTGCAATTGGAAAATTGATCAGCTTCTAAATTTTCATATGCAGGTAATCTGTTTTTAAAGTTTACTATTTAAATGCTCAAGTGCGGTCTTGGCTGAAAATCCCCCATCAAATGCTGCATTAAGAACTTCATCAAGGCAGCTTGCCATAACAAAAGTCAAATCCTGCCGCACATTCACTGCAATCCCTTCCAGATCTTTTTCATTTCTTTGTGGAATGATGATTCTCTTCAATCCAGCTCTATGTGCTGCTAGGACTTTGTCCTTAATTCCCCCAACCTATTAAAAACACAATTGGGAAAAGGAAAGTTATTTAGGTATGTGTTTCTTTCACCAAAGACATGAAGGACATTCAGGTTGCTACTTTTAATTTCTCTAAAGCAGAGGTTCCCAAACTTTCTTATTGCATACCCCCTTCCATATTTACCAGCTGCCTGCTGGGAACCCCTGATCTAAAGCAAATAAGATAGGATACTAGACCTAAGTACAAAACCTTCCCACTCCCTATATAAATAGCATGTACAGTTTTTTATTTGAAACATTTTCAGCTCTGGCTTAAGAGCATAACAAGATAAAAGTACTGCAGTTTAAGTTATGATGCTCTTTGGCAATAAAGTGCAAGAATCTCAAACAAGGGAGAGCTTGTTACCTTTGCCAGGTGAGAGCAAAAGAAATGCTTCTAAAAACTTAAGGTTCATATCAAACTAATGGGACAAGACCTGAAATATTCTTTCCTATGATTCTGATTGATTCCTATGCTAAACTTCCAAAAAAATTCTGTTTATACATCATTAAGTAGTTGCCTGGCTGATATTCTGTGACTCATATCAGAACCAGGGTTCCCAAGTTGCAGATACAGTATAACCTCAAATCTATCATGCTTGGGACCGAGCACCTGCTGGAAATTTAGAAATGCCAGACTTTTGGAACCGGTGCAGCAGCTGGTTGCAGAGCAGGGGCAGCGGCAGGGGGGTGGGGAGCAGTGGTCAGTCTCAGAGTGGTGGGGAAATGCTGGATGTTTGATATCTGGATTTATGAGGTTATCCTGTATCACAAATTCAGAGATCCACCACCACAAAGTTCACACCTTGACTTCCTTATTTCTTTTCCTAAGAACCCTGGCACATAAGACCCATGCAAGCTTCAAGCACATATCTGTATTTGGTTATTCTATTGTCTGCATAAGTAAGTAGAGTTGGTTAGTATTTCTCCAATGTTTGCAGTAGTGTTGGTATATAGTGGGTTGTATGGTGTTATTTCCTTAAAAAAACAAATCTGGTTTTGTCAGGCCAGCTCAGGTTATTGAGTTAAATGAAAACACTTGGTCTGGGACAAAGTTGGTAACCTTTGTCCTGCTCCGCTGCTATTGTGCATCAGGGGAGTTTGTTTTTAAGGTGCCTTGTGATCATTCTCCAGGCTCCCATTATTGTGATATTGTGGCATCTAAATATATACATTATGGGGGGGGGGACTAATCCATACAAAAGGAAGGACCAGGCATTCCAGCAAATCAGCCAACGGTCACATCAAGCCAAAAGTGAAAAAAAACTGAAAAGTTTTATTTCGTTGTCAGAACTTTAAGAACATTTTAATTTTGTCTTTTTCCAAAACGTGAGAATTTTACCTGGCTTTTCTTACATAACCAAAGTCCTACCTGCTGTTCTTTGGTGTAGCTTAAATGGAGCAACTTTTATTTATCCCAGGGTGCTGTAGAGCAGATGTTTAAGAAGCATATAGAAGAGATTCCCTGGATACAAATCAAGCCATTTATTACTCAGGCACTTTTTAATTTTAAAAAATTAAGTGACCACAAAGTGGAGCACTCTAGAATCCTAAAATCATAATGTTTAAAAAAGAAAAGGCCCTCCTTTGTTAAAGCAAGGGCAGAACACAGGATTCATTAGTTCTTTGCTCTGATATTAAAGAATCCTCTTTAATATCAAACAAAGGAGCCCTTGTTCTGTCAGTGCTTGCTGCCTACCATAGTACTTGCTCCATATGACCATCACATGGAAGGAAGAACTGTTTGCAAATTTTAGAAAGGATGGACAAGTGCTTTGTCACAAATTGATTTAATATTGGCCCAGTAAAACATTATACTGTGCCAAATCTCCTGTTCTTCAGTGTTAAAAGGCTTTGGAAGTCAAGCCAGCCTACTGTTATGAATAAATGTTGTATTACTCCACAGATGTGATCCTTCTAGCCTATCACTTTGCCCAGGTCAGTTATTTGCATTAAACATAAGCCCGTGTTCACTTTCAAAACCTAATCTGCACCTTCTCTCATTCAGTATCACATGGTTGACTCCTGCTTCTAACTGGCCCATGATGCTGACCTTAGATTATCTCACACCTTCACATTGCTTCATGTGAGAGGGAAAGGGTCAAAGGTCCTCCTAAGCCTAGAAGCCTGTACAGCACAAAGGAGCAACAGCACCAGCATTATACCCAGCCAGAGACATAACTAGCATGTTGCGTGCCCTGGACAAAACCCTGCTCTGTGTGAGTGCATGCATGTGACAAAGATGGTGTGTGGGGGAGGAGGGGTTTGAATCCTGCAGGGCAGGTAAGACTAAGCCCCCAGGGGCTGCTGCTGCTGCAAGTACAGCAGCATTGTGGAGTTTCTATATCCAGCTGCTATTGCTACAGCTGCAGCACCATGGACTCCTGAGGAACTGCTGTCCTAGTATCCCTGGATCCAGCAACTTTTGGGCTTCCAGCACAGCTGACAGGTAATATCTTTTGGCATTAACGCAGCGCAAGATCTGAACACATTCCTCATGTATATTTTTATATAATACATATATTATCTCCTCTACATAATGCAATGCTTTAACCACTTAAAGTGGTTTTGAACAGTTCCCTGGAAAATGTCTAAAGAGCTCTCATTACCCTGAAAATTGCTATGACTCCTACAAAAACTGACAATGGGTTAGGCTACAATAATAGCACCAAGCAGCAGCGTCTCATTTTTTCTGGGGGCAAGGACTGTAATTGTTCTGTTTACACTTTACCTACTACAGTATGGCTTGATGTATGACTAGGGCTCCTAGACACCTATAGTAATACACACATAATACTATATAATTGATGTTTTTGAACTGTACTTAGTTCCAATGACTTAAGGAGGTTTCTGTAGTTGTAAATATCACTCAGCTTCATAAAGGACTGAACTGTGTATAAAGATCTTGTGGTTAATTAAAGCCATATTCTTTCTACACTGTGATCAGCAGTAGTAAAGGGCAAAAATGCATTAAAGCAGAACTTTTATAGTGGCTTACATCACAACTATGATGCCAAAAAATGTGTATGTGGTAACCACAGTAAGCATTTTTGGCATAATAGTTTACCTAGTACAATAGGGCTAATTAGTAAATGTAAATTGATATTTTGAATGTAGGAGTTATTGGAAAATAAACTGGATTTATTTTTCACCACTACGTTCAGCTTACTTCCCCACTGAAATCATCTACACAAGGGATACTATTAACAAATGTAAATCAGCTTAAGTCATGGAACTGTAACAGTGTACACTTTGATGTTAACTAGGTGTTGGTTTCCATGAAACTGTGTCAATTCTACTGCAAGACAATGGAGGATCCACCTAGGATGGAACTAGGTTACCAGAGCTACACCTAGATACATTAGTTCATCATGGATAGCATAAAGGAAAATATCTTTAGACAGGTTAATGCTTTTCTAAATGATACTTACTGGAAGAACAAGGCCTCTTAGTGTAATTTCTCCAGTCATGGCTACATCTGAACGCACCAACCGCCCACTGAAGAGTGAGGCAAGACAGGTTACTATGGTTACACCAGCAGATGGTCCATCTTTTGTGACAGCTCCAGCTGGGAAGTGCAGATGGATGTCGGTGTTGTCAAGGAGATCAAAACTTCCAGAAGCTCAAAGAGGAGAAAATGTGGAAAATTCAAACCTGTGTTGTTCCTGGGCTTTGTTCTAAAAAGACCACTGGAAAACTAGCATTCTTACCAAGTCCATTACTTGACAGTATATTAATGCACACCACATGGATCTTAGAAAAAACTAATGCTTGTTATGCCCACAGTTTGCTATCTATCTACACAATACAAATCACTGTGAATAAGTTACCATTGAAGACATTTACTTTTATTAAAGAGCTCAAGCATTCAAAGTTGAGATTAAGAAAACAATCAGAAGTAGGAAGATGACAACTACTATCCTTCAAGAACAGACCAAAATCCCCCCAAAAAAGTGCATATTTGCCAACAAACTAAGCTTACCCTTTAGTATGTGAGAACTGACATTTTTAGCTTGCCCATCTGGGTTATTCATGGGTACATGATATTTCTGCATAGTTCAACAGTAAAACCCACACGTATTTAAAGGCAGCCATGTAGTCTATACCTGTATAGCATAAGGTTTTGAACTGTTTATTTTTCCATAGGAAATTGAAATAATATAAAATAAGGCCCCCGAGGCCTTTACATCTCAAATATTACAGAACTGGGCTAGCAAGGGAAAAGAAAAGAGTGAAAATGAACTAGTGGCAAAAGAGCACTTTGCAGCAGTCAGTGCAGGTTCTGAACCCCACATACCATTCACACAGTAAAATCTATAACCTGGATCTAAAAATGCTTTTCAGTCCAGTTTAGTTCACCCAGATTGAAGTATTAGGGTCTGAGCTCTGAGTTTAACTTGGCTGGGAATCTTTCTACTGTGTTTTCCATGAAGCCTCACTGTAAACATTTGAGTATCCTTTTCTAGTTCCACCTGAAAAGCAGGCAGAGACTCCTACAAAACTGACAGGGAAAGAACCAGTGTCTCAAACAAGAAACATGGAGTATGCCCCCAGAAACAAGCTGAATACAGAAACAGTGAGAACGCAATGGGTGGAGGAGCTGTGCTGTGGGAACTTCTACCTTGACTAAGGCTGGAATTCACGTCCAGATTCCAACTACCTTGATTTAATATGACACTCTCAGGGATGAAGAGAAAAGTGGAAAGCATACCATTTTAAACCCTATAGATATTTTACAAACTAAGGCCACCAACAGAACACTGAACCGAAGCCTCAGCTGTGGCCAGAGCTCAGCAGAAATCAGGACAGAAAGAAGCACAAATGAAATATACTCAGCTGCTGGTTTGCTTCAGCTTTAGTGGAGAGCAGCCCTTTTTTCCTTTTAGGCAAATATAGTTCTGTTTACTAAATAACTGCTTAATAGAAAGGCAAAATACCTTTTCATGTTAAATATTCATTATTAAAAACCCAACAACATATTTCTGAGGCATCAGGGAAACACTCAAGTACTCCATAGGAATTAAAACCAATTACTTATATGCATCTCTGCAGCTAGTGGTCACTGATAGGTATCCATCTCTGTTGTCTTAGGTCTATACCAACATTCTTGTCTCGCATTTTTCACATACCATTAGTTAGCTGGTATTTCTTCGCATTGCTGCGCAGCCAGCTAATTGCAAGATGTGCTGATTCCTTCATGACATCCCCCAGCTGTCCCGTTAAAGTAAGTTGACCATCTCCATCCATGCGGCTTGCTTCTACAAACATGATCTCACCGCCTAAGGGCGTCCAAGCCAAGCCTATGGCTACTCCTGGTTGACTTAAACGTTCAGAGACCTTTAAAAAAAAAAAAAGCAGCTCAGGTTAGAACAAGATTTTCAAGATAGAGAGCTAGTGAGATTTTTATGAGTTTAAAAGCTCCTAATTAGCATTCATAATACTAAAATTCTCTGTGCTCTTCTGAAGGCATGTATAACCCCTTTGGCCTGAGTCCTAGAGAAAGTTTCCAGTCTTCTGTTTAATTCCATCCTGCAATAATTCTCCAAAATGTGAAAAATCCAGGAATAGAGAATAATGGCAGTTCTAGCCTATGGCATATAAATGGACATGTCTACAAAGGTCAATACCAGTCTTTCTTTTGACATCAATAAACTTTGACTCAACGGCAAATGCATTTCTTCAAATATTAGTTCCAGGTTGGAAACGAGCTCCCTGACTTTTTTCATACGCCCCAGGTACATCTGACCTGGCCATTCTGGCAAAAGAGTTTTGTTAGAACTGAATTTTAAGCTTGAATATTATCCGAAAGCCAATGTCAAAATATTCAAAAGGGAATACCAGCAATTTGTGTTATGTTACATGACGAGAAAAGTATCACTATACATGCAACTAACCACAGCACAAATGTTACTCACGGCAGACCCCTGTAAATTCCAAACAGTGAACACATCTAAGAATATTACAATGCCAGCAGACTGTGTGACAAGAGAAAGTACAAAATTTGTCACAAATTTTTCATTACAAATGGTTTGCCCAGCGATTTTACTGAACAAGGCCCTGCCCTTCAGGAACTACTAAATGCCTGTGGCCTACTTATCTGAAAGACTGCCTGTCTCCCTTTGTCACCCAGCCACTGGCGAGAGCAGTGCAGATACCCAAATTAAAATCACACGAGAGGGAAGAAGATGATCTCCTGTGAGGCACCTCTGGTATGGAATGGTACGCCCAGTCTAAAAGGCTTCTGTTTATTGAACCTGACATGACAGGTTTTCCTGTCCAGAGCTCATTTGTTTTCCTGACCTGAGAGAGGCCAGAAGGACCCTTCTGGGAGATTGTTTTCAATTACTGGGTTGTGCATTTATTACTGGCCAGAAAGTGGATATGGGATATCTTTGTGATTTTGTTCTGTATCATGCAGTACCTACAGCAAAAGAACAGGGGCTCTTTTGTAGAGATTGAGTGTATAAATTTAAAGAAATAAAAAATAAATAAAGGAGGCATACAATTTTCCTTTTCATGTTAATATCTCCCCTCTCTCCAACTCCTTCTGTACTGTCACCAAATACTTAGGGTGACAGCTCTCTCAGCTCCAAGAGCTCTCATTCTATACTGCACACCTTTGTGTAAGAAACACTTTTCAGAGATTTGCTCTCCTCTTAGGGTTGCCACTTGAAAACAAATTGTGGAAATTATTAAGCCCCATGTAGAACAAGCTGTAAGTGTGTCAGAAGGATGTCTGTACCAAATTATGAATGCAATATTCTGTGACTTCCAGTCTGGGTGTTAAGTGCTGTTCATATTCCTCGTAGGACACACCTGCCCAGTCCAGACAAAGCCCTATTCAGAAGCAGCAAGACGCACCTCTCAGAGAAGGCTTGAAATGACATGGTTTCAACTTTAACCACCTCAGCTGGCCCATAGGAACCAGCCTGCCTGTGAAAAGTGACTGAGGTTCCACATCTTCAGTCACAAAACCCATGGAGTCAGAGGCTTTGATTTTGTGTGAAAATGTTCTCAGGAAGCAAAGCTACCTGCCACCGCATAGATTCATAGATTCATAGATTAAGGGTCGGAAGGGACCTAGTAGATCTTCTAGCCCGACCCCCCGCCAGGGCGGGAGAACAACAAAAAACCCCAAAAAGAGAAACGGGACTCAAATGAGTCCAGCCAGGTAGGCATCCAGCCTCTTCTTAAAGACCCCCAGGGTAGGGGCCAGCACCACTTCCCTTGGAAGTTGGTTCCAGCTCCTAGCCGCCCTAACTGTGAAGTAGTTCTTGCGGATGTCCAATCTATACCTCCTCTCCATCAACTTGTGCCCATTACTCCTTGTTATGCCAGCGGGCGCTAGGGGAAACAGCGTCTCCCCCAAACCCTTCTGGTCCCCCCTAGTGAGTTTATAGACGGTCACCAGGTCCCCCCTCAGCCTTCTCTTGTGGAGGCTGAATAGGTTCAGGTCCCGCAGTCTCTCACTGTAGGGTCTGCCCTGTTGTCCCCGGATCATGCGGGTGGCCCTCCTCTGGACCCTCTCCATGTTGTCCACATCCCTCTTGAAATGGGGCGCACAGAACTGGACACAATACTCCAGCTGTGGCCTGACCAGCGTCGCGTAGAGGGGGAGGATCACCAAAGACCAGGCTGGAGAGTGTCTTAAAAACCTAAAGGTAGAAATAAGTCATCTGGCTCTGCCTTGACCATTAGGTATTTCAGTCTTTTCTATCAAAATGCCCCAATAGCTGTTAAAATACTCTCAGGTGTTTCACAGCCTTACTTTCTGCAACAAGAAACAACAAGGTCATGGACTACTTGGATCACTAAGGATCATACAGTTGCATCATTACAGTTTGTATCAGGTTTACTTGGTGTTAATACAGTTCTTATGTATTAAAATCTTCAACCTTGTGATTAAAAATCCAGGATTTTTAAACAATTTAAGTAAGATGAAATGGCTGTTATGCTGCTTATTTCACAAAGCAGGACTCCTCCTGTCAATTCAGCATTCAGGATGCACTCCACCTCCTCAGAAAAATACAATTAGACTTGAAAATGCAACAATTTCTTGATGTTCAGCTTTCCAAGTCCCCTTTCCAATTTCAAAAGTGCAAAGCAACTTCCTTTTTGTAAGTGAGCAAGTGCTCACTCTACAACCGATGCCACTGGCTACTGCCAAAAGGATACGTACAATGAAAGGCTGGTTCAGTTTCCAATGCAGTTGCAGCCAGCTCAAAGGTATGACACAAGCTGTCTTCCACATGAGTAAGAATAAGAGTTAGTGTAAGACAGTAACATACATTTGGGTACTTGATTGCCTTACACAAGCAAACTTAAATGCTCGTGCTCCTTTGCAGGGTGCTGTTCTTTCTGGTTTTGTGATGTTTTGTCTGATGCTGCCAGGTGCTCTAGACGGCAGTAAAGTGGAGTAAAAGACAACTCTGCTACCTGAGACTGGCTCCTGCACTACATCCTGCTTACATCTCCTGCAGGATGTAAGACGTAAACTGGTAGGATGCAAGGGCATAGCACAGCGTTTCCCAAACTTCTGGGGTTTACACTCTACCATAGTAGAGCCAGCCACTCTTGCACCCCCTGCTTCAGTGGTTTGATGCTTCTGTACATACACAGCATTTGCACATTTAAGCAGTGCTCTTAGCTGCACTACCCCCTTAGGAACCTTCTTCACCCCCACATGGTGGCACACCGACCTTGGGAAATGCTGACTTAGTGACTTTGGACTGAGGAGAGACGTTATGCTGTTTGCACTTGTGTTAAATGGTTTAAATAAGAATAGTTGCTTCTTTTATTAGAATGTGGTTTGTACATAAGGAACTTGATTTCCTTTATTTGGCATTCTTCAAAGGAACCAGGAGAACAGATTCTGCTGGAAACTCTTCAGGATGGAAGTCTAATGGAAGCCTTTCAATCCTTGAAATTCTTTAGCTACAATATACTACTACTCTTCAGTTGGTATGAGGATACTCAACTTCAAATGTATTTCTTCCCACAGCAAGAAGGCAACTCAACTAATAAAGAACCAAGGATCATTTGATCTCTGCATGGCCTGAAGTACTTAAGAATTTTCCAACATTTAATTTCTCTTGCTCTGGATACAGACCAGCTGTGTGACACTCATGCCTTTGACCAGCTCAGTCATGCCTTTAAGCATCTCAAGCAGAATCTTGCACAATGAAGCAAGAGCACTTCTCCCCACTAGCCTTCTCTTTACAGCAGTACGGGCCAAACTTTTCTGCAGGCTTGCCACAAATTCAGCCTGCATCCTCTCCAAGTGCAACTCTGCTCCCTCCCTGACCTGCCACGTGCCACACAGGCTGCCCATATCACTTGCAGGTGAACCAGGGTGCACACTGCTGGGACTAGGAAAACGGGAGTTCTGTTCTCAGTGGTTCTACTTGCTGGCACTGACACTCCATATACTTCATAACCCTCATTCCTGAGCAAAGCCTCATACCCTCCCCTCATGCTCAGATAAGCATCTTCTTCCGAGTTTACAAACAAGGTAACAGAGATTGCATTACATGAATGTAGGTAGATCTAGGAATAGAAACCATGTCTCCAACAACAGATACCCCAAGTGGCACCTACTTTTCACCCACCATCCTTTGGCAGAAGCTAACCACTGACATGACTAGGGGAGGTAAACTACCTGCACTATATTCCTGGAGGAGGGTCCTATCCAGATCTGGATAAGGCCCATTGGCAGAACAGTGGGAGTAGGAAGCTAAATCCACACAATTTTAAACTGAATTTGATTCTGGTTGTTACATTTTTCCTAAAAATATCACACAGCTACATAAAGCTTGGTTGCTTTGTGGATAAAGACTTTAGCCACTTCACAATTGCTCCTTTTCCTCACTCAATGGCAAAGGAATTCAAATGAGGATACAGATACACTTTCAAAAATAACTCAAATTAATTAGTCTCTGAAATCAGCTGATGGCAAATCTGTTTAGAAGTGGCTGGGCCTCCTCTGGTATTTCAGGTGGGAAAGGGAGAGGAAAGCCAACTGCATAAATCAACTTCCTCTTCAAGGTAACTATCCCAGGCAGAGATGAGACCAACCTGTGTTCTGAGCCGCCTGGGCATAACCGGGTTAACAGCCATTACTATATTGGTTTTGGGCGTGTAGACAGGGTGAAAAATTAAAGGTCTTAACATTTAGATGGAAGATTTTTTTTTCCTTTTTTGACTGTCTGCAGAGTTAAAGGAGAAGAAACATTAGCAGACTGCCCACAGTTTCAAATGTGAAAAAGAAAAGAAATGGGGGGGAAAGCACAGGAGCCAAAATCTAACCTCATGCAATAGACTGCTGCCTTCCAGCAAGAGTGGGAGTGAAGACTAGGTGTGGGTTCAAGAAAATTAAGCTCTGTCCTTTGCATTAAGCAGAAGTATGGAAACCCCTCCAGCACTTAAATCTTTGCTCAAAAAAATACTGGTGGAAGAACTCACAGGGGCAATGCTCTGGGAGTACTTGGCTTAAGCGTGACCATCAGACTGATACATTGCCCTCCGGGGCTTTCTTCCACCCACTGGGCGTAAGTAGGTTGGCCAGAGAAGAGCACTGCCATTGATGCACTATCAGATCCCCTGAAACATCCTGACCTTTTCAGCACTTTACCTGCTTCATTTCTACGCTGGCAACATGGGCAAAAGCACAGGGAACGATACTGAGAAAACTTATTGTTGTAACAACACTGCTGGCTGTAACAGGAATAAAAGTAAAAAGATGAATAGGATGTAGCAAAACAACACAATAAGAATAGCACATTAAAGAACTATTTGGACTAAAGAACAATAACCTTGACTCTTGTGTTTGTAAGTATTGCTTCAGTTTTGAAACCCATTCAAAACTTGTCTGGTTACAGCACTCTAAGTAGCCAATGGTTCTTTTCAGCCAGGGATAGTCTCTACTTTCCTTAATTATCCCATAGCCAATTTTTCCAAACGTTTATGGGTCAAAAGCATCTTGTTCACATTTTAAAATTATTTCATGCAACAAAATAATAGTATTCCTCTGACTGCCAATTATCCAAATGCAGGATGTACTATCAACCATTATGTCGTGTGGCATAAATGTGAGAGATGGAACTAAAAGAAAGAGAACTGTTCTAATAATTGCGGGAAAAGTTGAAACAAACTGAAAGGGGTTTGTATCAATGCTCATTCAATATGTTTTTCATTAGCCAAACAATTTGAGTTTTGGTCTCAATTAGTTTGGATCAGTGACTTTCCTACTGTGTTGTTGAGACTGCATCAGACCATGATTCAGACTTATGTGACCTCTGACTGAAGTTTTAATTGGAGCTTGAGCCTGCGAGATTTCAAAAAGATGTAAATATTAAGCAGCAGCCTTTCCCTTGGTCAGTATTCCCTATAACTAGACTGCTTTATTCTCTCATTATACGGTACTCTAACATTTTCACATTCACCTCCATTTTGCTGTTTATTACCAATGATCTACAACAGGGATTGTGTGTTTTGGCATGCACTAAAAAGTTATTCCACATGCTTAATAGCAGTCTAAATGTGCCAAGAATGCTGGGCTAGATCCTCAATGGCCAGAGTCTGAGTGTTAGTTACTGAGTACTACCACCAAAAGGATAGTCTGCAATCTATTTTCTCAGGACCCAACTCTAGTAAATAGTACTCAACACAGTATTAATGTCATAATGTGCTCAAAAAATACTAATGTGCTGAAGAAATTTAAATGCATCTGTATGCTGTACTAAAGACGTGATTAACAACCAGATAAAATATTTCTCTTCACTTACTGGAACCAATCTAAGATTCTATTATGTCTATATTTTATGCATCTAAATCTCTCGTGTGAACCGTGGTATACCAAACTTCAGAATCTTCCTCAGTTAAAACTGAGGGTAGGATTTGTGCAGGTTGTCTTCAGATACAGAAAGAGTTTGAAATAAAAAGCAACACAGTGTAATTCTAAACAAACTGATCTTTTATATTACACGGCTAATGTCTTTCCCACACTTAGAAGCCTCTATATTTTAAAACAACCATTGGCCAAAAATGACTTTTATCCCTTGTTACTTTTCAAGTAGAATACACTCATGGAATAACTTTAAAGATCAGAATAAACCTGTTTTTTTATTATTTCACAGAAAAAAGCTTTTTTTTTTAAAAAAACCACACTCAGTCCCAAGGCTGTTTTCTCTTTGATTACGAACTCACGATTCCTGCCAAGACACAGGATTAAACGTAAACAAACAACCTACTTCAAAACATTTTCCATGAAACACTAAGCCAGGGGTAGGCAACCTCTGGCACGGGTGCCAGAGGGTGGCACATGAAGGCATTTTGCTTGGCACGTGTGCCTTGGGGTGGGCAGTGGGGAAGGGGCTGGAGCTACGCTGCCACAAGGATTGGGCCCCTTGCAGTTCCCCCCATTTGCCTTGGCATGGCAACATCTTACAAATCGAGGTTGCGGGTGTTACTGGCACTCTGCCCAAAAACCTTGCCAAACCCTGCACTAAGCTATCACTTTTTATAGAGAGAACAAAAACAGATAAAACTGTTTAGAAGTAATACAATAGAGAAATACTGTTTTAAAAACAATAAGCAAAGTTAAAAAGCCATTACACACTAACACCTCCCTCCCCTCATTCAAGAGAAGAAATATTTATGTAAAAAAAAAAATTCTTCTGAGGAGTCAATATGCAAACAAGCACTATATTGGCTCGTGTCACCATGTTTAAGATAACAGAATTCCCACATTTAATTCCAGCATGTCTGATTCACATCAGTGTAGCTGACAAATACATACTGCACTCAAAAGCTTGTCTAAGTTTATCCCAACCATGCACTGAGGATACTAAACGATTCCACCCCAAAAATCCTTGCCTCTTGGATATTTCCTGGACCATCATGGCAACAATATCACTACTGCCATAATGTGTGCATCTGAGATATTTTCAAATTATTTGTTAACATTTGAAAACTACCTTGTTTCTCAGGAGAGTCTTGATCTTCACCCCTTGCAAGACTAATCAAGCAAGACTTTCTTCCATGCAAAAGGTCGTTGTAACATCATTGTCTTAGATAATGTTTCCTTCAAAAGTGCCAGGATACAGAAGGCGACCACCATTTTTATATGCAACCCAATGTATTTTTAGTATCTAAAACCATGCACCTTCCATGGTATGCGACAACTTCCATGGCATTATGGCCTTCCCTTCCCAATTCAGTATTCTATCATTCTACTCACTCCACCCTCAGATTTCCACATCTGCAGAGGAAATAATTTTTCTGGTGAGGTTTCAATTTGACATTGAGAACGTTTTAGTAACCAAACTGAATCAAGGGGTGTTTAGGGCAATAAGTCTTCCAAACTGGGGCTCGTGAACATGTAGTAAGAGTAATATAATACTTCCAAACTTGAGGAATGGTTGAAAGCTCTAAGACTATGTTGTGCTAGGATGCATCACAACGCTGTGCTTTTAAGATGGTGTTAAAAGTAGTTCCAAAGCCTCACTATAAGGATTTATTCCAGGGAAGTTACTCACCTATGGCACCCTAGGGAATCAAGGTTTTGTTATTTAAAGGCATTATGCAATGACTGTTTCTTTGTTACAAATTAACTAATTCTACAATTACAAGCCACATTCTCTTCTATCGCTCTCTACTGGGAGATGTCAGCTACAATGATAGGGATACTTTATTTAAATAGCCCTATTTTAAAAAGTATGCTATGCTATGTGGCAGGGGGGAGAGCAGATCCATCCAATCTCTTTAGATTTTCAATTCCTCATTGCCACCAACTGACCTAGAGACAGTGAAGGCAATTCCTATTCATCTTATTAGAGATGACAATGCAGGTCAGTGGTGAAGCTCTCAAGGCCAGGTAAACAAAAATGCACTGTAGGTTGACCAGGCATACCCAGTATGGAATGATTTCTCTGAGAAGCACTGTACTTCTTATTACATAGGAAGTCAGAGTCATTTGAGAGAATTCATTAGAAAGAAAATTTCATTGTTATAGAAGTCAAGGGGCCACTTGAGGAATTAAAATAATAAAAATCAAAAAACACCTGAACCAAAGTATCTAGAAAGATTCTGGAGCCCACCTAATACTTACGTACCCCGAGACGGTTAATGACTGCTAACCAAGAACATTATCCATTATCTTGGAAGATGATTATCTCTCAGTTACATTAACTATTAGTTTATTTCATAAGCAGTAACTTGTATGTTTACCAAGGATACATCTGCATTTAATTCAAATTGCATTACATGGAAAACAGAGAGAGAGAGACATACACATTCCAGCCTGATTAACGACTTAAACTTTTAGATTCCTTTCTAGTTCTATAGAGTTCTAGTTGGTTATGATACCTGATTTCCATGTATTTTCTTTTTGTCACACAAAAATTAAACCCAGTTTTTATATGGCCAAGTTGGAGGCTGGCAGATTCATGAAAGGGAGCAGAGGCAAAAGTTTTAACAACTGCACACAAAAGAACATGTGTACACATTCGCCCACTTCACCCCCCGACACACAGACAAACATCCCCCCCTCCCCCAACAACCCATTTATCCAAACTTACATAGGAACACAACTGCATATCAATATGCAACTGTATCTAATGCTTGTGGTATTAGATGCCAAACTTTAAAAAATGTACTTCCAATATTTATCCATGAAAAACATCAAAACTTTTAACACACTTGAAGAAGCTTAAATTGCCAAAAAAGATCCGAACCGCAAACAGAGCTGTTTGCAGCTGATTCCAACTGAGAGCCAACTCTAGAACTGGCTCCAAACTGGAATAACCTCTATGGAAGTTACAGGATACGGACACTTTAATGCCATACATTTTTCTCCCCAGTCCCTGCAACCCTTTCAGAGTCTGCTCCTCACATTCCAAGAAGAGGAAAAGGAAGGTCAAAGGGAGACCACTAATAAGCTTCTCATCTTTTGTGTAAGTTTCCTCTTTTATCCTTGTTCCCACTTCCCCTAGGGATGACTCCTTCACTTCTCCCCTCTCCAGAATGAAGGAAGCCAACAGGGCGTTTCACATCCATCACTGTTTGCTTGCCTCTCTGCAGTACAGGACACTGACTTACGGTTTTCATAGATTTCATAGACGTTAGGGCTGGAAAGGACCTTGAAGATCATCAAGCCCAGTTCCCTGCCCCAGGGGCAGGAGTTCTATAACCACCACCTGCTATAAAGTCAGTTTACCTGGCTCAAGAGGTGAAAGAGAAAACGACTGTAATGCACAAAGATGAACCAGTGGTAGTTGCATACCGTCACAGCAGACCATCATGAGGGAAGAAAGCAGTCCTTATGGAACAGGAGGGGAAGCTATGGTGGTCAACATTTTTTTTGATAACTACGAGTCAAGTTATTTTAAGACGTCTGAGAACTACTGACATAAAATGGAGTGGTGGTTTTTACACCTACAAAACACTGACTGTTTTTAATTAGGAGCATGGGTTCATTTTATGGCTCCTGCCTCAGAGACCAGACACTTGACTTCTACTTTGGGCTTCTTGCCTGAGGAGAGTAAAAATAAAATTATAAAAAACTATTAGAAAAACAACACATCCTCACTACAGCCACAGGAAACTTTACTACCATGCAATCATACTATTACATTATTGTACACAACCAATTAACATACTTACTGAATTTCTTTAGGTGGAAAAATAAATCTTATTGCAAGCAGACCAGATCAAAAGATGCGAGGGAGGTGGCTTTGTCAAGGGAAGGAAGCAATGTCTATCAATGACAGATTTAAAAGAGGTATAAAAACCACACAAACTTGGGTCACCAGCAAAAGAATAGGAGAACTAATCACAATAGACAAGTTTGAATGGAAAGAAATGCTGGAAATGAAGACAATGAAATCTGTTACCTCCATTTCATACATAGGTGGCCCCAGGATATCTTTCAAAGCATGGAAATCAATTAAAATTGGCATTTCAGGTGGAAGGGCCAGATCAGCTGTATCATTGATGGACTCGGTTTTTGCATCTTCTGTGACATGATCTCTGCTGTCTAAAAGAAGAAAAAAAATTAAATGAAGGGCATTTCCCATCATATTGCATTTCTCACACACACATACATACTTTAACACATTCTTTACGAGCCCAGAGGAAAACTCACTCTCAAAGA
This sequence comes from Gavialis gangeticus, assembly GCF_001723915.1. NCBI lineage: Eukaryota > Metazoa > Chordata > Crocodylia > Gavialidae > Gavialis > Gavialis gangeticus. Next base: position 29,499,740 of record NW_017728998.1, on the reverse strand, counting down.
AAAGAAGCACAGAGAAGTTTATAAACAAATCTAAACTATATGTCTGTCTGTCATAAATCTTGTTTTGCTAGATTTAAAAAACATTTTAAACAAGATGGTGTGCTCTAAAATGTCACTATTAGCTTTAAATATTTTATAGTGGCTCTTAATCCAGAAGCAAGGACAAGACAGATGCTATTAAAAAAGCACTGCAACAACTAAATGGTTTAATGCTTTATATTTGGTATCTATAGAACGAAATGTATGAGGTTTGCTTTGATTTTCACATTTTCGTAAAATTCACACATAACAGTACTTGTGAAATATGATCTTTGGGTTCAACTTGTAGAAGCACTGCCCTGAATGTGGAGGTACAGAAGTTGATTTTCTTAACAGTGCTTTGTAAACGTGGTCAATGCTACATACTATTCCAATCTCTTTCTCAAAGAGGTAAGATCTTGAATATCTCATGGTGATGCTTATCATGAAACACTAATGAATAAAGCTGGAATATTTTGGCTAGTCTTGGACCCACATGTTCTTCCTACCTGCCTGCATCAGCCACAACTATCCTATCTTATGTTTGCATTAAATATGATCTGGCTTAGTAAATACTAATCAAGTTTTATGTCATTTGTTGCTCAGTAGCTCTTGCTTCCCTTCTCCTTCACCTCAATCCAGATTCTATTCCTAACTTTCAAGCAGCCTGCTCAGGCACTGACACCTGCCAGTCAGGGACAGGAGCAGCCTGCTACTGGGGGCACTAGAAAGAAGAAAGCTGTTTCTGGAATGCAATTGGAGCTCCTGAGATCTTGACCTGCTAGCTCTCTCACATCATAGGCATTCAGATGGATCCAACACATCTCACCATTCCTACTGCAACACGTGAATGCTCAAATAATGCTTACTCCTCAGATTCTCTCTCAAGCCACTGTTAAAAGCATTAATCTGCTTAATCCTTCATTCAGAAAATCCACTTCCCTGCTTTATACAGTGGCTAGTTGGGCTCAGGGTGCGTCCTGACAAGCACCCATGTCCATGGGAAACATACACCCCTGCACAAGTAACAGCACGTATGTACCACTGCTATATGTCCCCAGGGCATGCCTCTGCATGCACACTCTGGTGTATGGCAAAGTAACCTAGGTGGGGTAGAGCAGGCTCCAGCAGCCTTACCTGGGGTCCTAGGGGCCTCCCAGGGCAGCAGTGGCACAAAGCCAGCTGGTTGGAGCCAGGTCAGCAGCCAGAGCATGATTCTGGCAGGCCAGGCTCCAGTTTCTGGCACCACACGCTGCTGCCACACGCACCTCACCTTTTTTTTCCGTGGCTGTCAGTGTCAAAAAAACCTACCATGCTTCTAAATAACAGCATGGCAAATGGGTGCATGTGTGCTGCGTGCAGTTTGCAGGGCCTCAAACCTCAGGATTTCAGGCCCTGCAAACTGCTTGTGTATGCTCATCCAGACTATGCGAAACAATTTTAAAATTACATCAAATCTAGGGGTGCACTGATAGAGAATTTTTGGGCCGATACTGATGGCCGTATCAGCTGATACCAACCCAATTCCGATATGCAGCTAGGAAGCATGGAGAGCAGCATCCAGCAGCTGTTGTGGAAGAAGGGGTGAAGGGGGAGGGAAGCGGTGTGGGGGGCAGATTAAGGCCCCATGGTGAGCGAGGGAGTGGAGCTAGGGCAGTTGGGTAGTGTAGATGGTTTTGAGGGTTTCTGAGCATCTGCCCAAGCTCTGCTGTCAGGTTTTGGCAAGACAGAGTCCGAGTACTGTTGTGGAGGGTGATGAGGACCTATCAAAACTATTTATGCTGCCTAATTATCAG
>NW_017728998.1:29480501-29492926 GCF_001723915.1 Gavialis gangeticus | reverse complement strand
ATGGCTTGTCGGGAGGGGGTGGAGGAGCAGATCCCACCCTTGCACGCACCCCGGGAGGGCATGAGGGGCACATGCCCCCAGATCTGCATGTGGGGCAAGGCTGGGGCGGTGCTGAGCCCTTCCCGGCTGGGGGTTGGGCAGGGCTGCGCTTGGAGTGGGTGGCAGCGACACTGCGAAGGGGCTACGGGAGGGGCTACAGCTGCCCCAAAATTTGCTGTAGGCTCCCCATAACCCCCCCTCCCAGTGTCGCTGCTGCCCACCCCGAGCGCAGCCTGGACCTGCCCCCTACACTGGGAAGAGCCTGGTGCCACTCTGGCCCCATCCTGCAGTGGCAGCCTGCCCTTGCCCCACGTACAGATCCAGGGGCATACACCCCCAATGCCCTCCCGGGGTTCATGCAGTGGCAGGAGCTGCCACCCCCTCCCCACACCCTCTGTCCCATACCCCGGCTGAGCTATGCAGCATCTGCCCCAGCCCCATTCCCTCCCTCACTGCTGGGGCCTTGATCTGACCCCCGCCCATGCCCTTTTCCTCACAACAGACCTAGCAGCCAGACCCGGCTGCTCTCCACACTGAGGAGCTGTGCTCCTGTCCACCTGCGTGCCATGCTGCACTGCGGCTGCACATGCACAGGACATTTTTATCAGTGGCATTATCAGCCACATCAGCCAAAAAAGCCAATTGCTGATACAGTCAATTTTCCTTATATAGGTGCTGATCCAATATGGGACTGATGTACCAGTGCACCTCTAATCAAATCATTGCAGCAAGATACTGACTTGGTTCACTTGTCTTACCTTGTCATCAATCTCAATTCTATTATACCTTTGTTGGATGTTCCTTCTCTCTCCAAGCTGCCCCCAATCAAAACACTTATAAACAAATACTTGAGGAACCAAGAAAAAAGGACTGCTCAAGCTTAGAACCCTAAACTTAGATTCATGAGAATAAGGTGCAATTCCTGTCTTCATTTAGACTTTTTATGTGACATTGGATACGTTATTGCCTCTTTGTAAATGTAAAATAGAGATAATATTTCTCTATTTCTTTGAGATGTTGTGAAGCTTAACATAGCATGACCTGTTCAACCACTACTGTAACAGGTACCACAATAGCATTGGGCTACATCTACACAGCACAGCACAGAATCCAGCTATGGATGAACTTGCACTGAATGTGGTATATCAATTGAGGCAAGGTACTGCACTCATGCAGCTAAAACTGTTGCTGGAACCCAAACTGGCTTGCTCAGTTAACTCCGATACCTTAGCACCACACTACATTTGTGTCAGGTGGACCTACCCAGAGATTGCTCTATTTGTGCATACATTATTATTTGCACTGAGCTGCCTGGATGAATAAGCCAAAGAATTTAAATATAGTAAGTGCCATTACTTGTGCTCAGGCCCCCACAGACACTTGCACACAGAAGTGACTGTATGCAGAAAATAGAAGTAAAATGACAATTCCCTATCGAGTTTGGTCCAGATATTCAAGACTCATTACAATTCTCCTTAGAGCCCTGGGCCATGGTTTAATAGAACATTTATTAGAAAAAAGAAATGCTAGAAATATCTAGGCGTTTCCATGGCACTGTGGCTGAACATTATGTATGTGTTTGTGGCAGTGCCTTCATGCCCTTGGGCTGACATCGTGCTAGGCACTGTGCATGTATATATACTGACAATAGCTTTCTTCCGCATAAGATCTCACAGACTAAGAATTTATTTAAGAATATGTGTATTAGCAGGTAGTATAAGGAGTTTCAAAGCCTACCTTACAATCCAAGCAAACTAGTAGCTGTTGCTGGTTTGATAGTAGAATTCTTTATGTAGATCCCTTTGCTCTGAAATATCTACCCTCTCCCATTCAAATGGGTGGGGTTTTTATTGTTGTAGTAAGGGACCTACTGCTCTTCCAACATTAGTGCACTCATATCACTTCTTCAAATATTAATCAAAGCTATATATGAACAGCTCATGGTGAGGGAGGAAAAACAGGCCTAAGTTTATCGTTTTCTAACTGCTGACGCTTTGTACACAAGCAGCACAGAGTTGGCTCCACACAAATGTTAAGTGGCAGAACAAAGGAGCAGATACTCTATGCATTTCTTGAGCTGTCTGGATGGGGATCATAGTAAAAGGTAATACTTAAGTTTCATATACTCTGCTTTTAAGCAGATAAATAATGATGAAGATATGTAATGAGGAAGTGAGAGACAAATATTAAGGGAGTTTAAATGCAGCTTGTTTTTGTTCTAAGATAGGGTATTTTATGAGAGGAGATATGCTCCCCAAACAAGCAAATATATAATTTTCCCTAAGTGTATTTTTGCCTGCTTTTATTTCACCTAGCTCTTTACATACAGCTGAGGCTGAGAGTCTTCTTGTAAACAAATCACTAGTTAATTGTTGAAGCCATCTGCCCTATCTAAAAAAAGAATCTTCTTTATGTTTAAATAACCTATTTAGTAAGTCCTATTTTATAATCTACAAGAATGACATATGAACTCAACACTTCCTAATCTTCTATGCAATTAAGATCAACTCTGACCTTCTGTTATTAAACTGAGATTATACATTTATGTTAGATATTCAAAAACATAATTACAAACAATGCTAATATTTTTGCTTAAATGATATTGTCTCAGTTTATCCTCTTAACAATGACAAGTGTGTGCTGAAAATGAAGAATCCCCAAAGCACCAAATAAGATTTGCATTTGTTAGTAACATATGAGCACCCACACAAAAAGGCACAGCTATAAATCATAAACATAGGTCAAATGACAATCCACTTAACTGCCTAGAAATATTTGTTCAACTGCATTTTAATAGCTTATTCAAGAGAATAAGGTAACATATGGTCAACATTTCTAGAATTGTGAATTTTGGCTGTGTATTGGGCAGAGTGAGGAATTGAGGGAATTAAATAAAAGGCTTTATATAAAAAGGACCTATGCAATAAAAGGGCAAAAGCTACAATAAAAGCTTCAGACTGTGCTGAGGCTACACTTCTGTATTGCTATTACAGCATTACTTACTTCAGAAATAAAATGTAAAGAGTAATTTAACACAAGTTAAAGAAGTCAACCCATTTTAGATTCTTCAAAGCCAAACAAGAAAGGCAGAGATTTTGCTTAAGATTCTTAAGAAATTCTCCTATTACATGACATATTCTTCCTTTCATCAAACTTTGGCTGAACTACATGCAAATAATTCAGTTTAAACGTCCAGAAATTCACTTAAAACCATGGCAGAAAGACTAGAACGTATAGTTTACGTATATTGTGTATATTAAACGTATATTAAACAATTCCAGAAAACTAAGACAAATCAGAGTTCAGTTTTCAAGACTGCAGCTTTTTTCTTGAAGCACAATGAAAGTGGAAGCTGTGTATAGCTTGCTCATTCTAAAACAATATCATATCATGTTCTAGTAAAACAACAAGTTAGGACTGAGTATGGCTCAACCAGATTGTTTTAGAAATGGATTTTTGTTTATGTCCACTGGACAAAAACAAGACAGAAAACATAAATATAATTTAAAAATTGTTCTCCAGTTTTCATTAGCACAAGGCACTGCTTTAGTGCAATGTTACAAAAGATGGGCAACAAAGAAAACGTCAGCATAAAGGAGGTTTCAGGCTTACATGCAAGAAGAAAATGGCACATTCCCTTCTCCTTTAGTAATTTACAATATTACCCACAAAAGCCACAGAGCACAACAGACTACAGACTTAGTATACACCCACACTTTTCTACGTTAACTAGTAAATTTACAAAACTGATTTCTACATGGTAGTGAAAAGCTGAAAGAAACCAGTGGTTCATTTTCTTTTTCAAAATATAGGGAATTTGGTGGGAAAGTAGTTAAAATCAGGGGTGGGCAAAATATGGGCCACGGGCTACATCTGGCTCATCAAGTGAATGGATCCAGCCTGCAGGAGGGCAGTGGCTCCAGCTCTGGCTCCGACCAGGGCTGCCACCTGCATGGAAGCGGAAGCACGAACCTGCCCAAAGCTGTAGCATGCCCCACCCCAAGTCTGGACACAGCCGGCAGCTTCCAGGTCAGGGCTCTGGGCACAGGAGGGCAAGGTGTGCTAGAGCTGCAGTGGGTTCAGGTTTCCATGCTAGTCACAGCCCACAACTATAGCGTGCCCTGCCCGCCTGTGCCCACAGCCCTGTCCTGGAAGCAGCTAGGTGTGTTTGGACAGATATGGACATGGCTGGAGGAGGCACAACAGCTGCAGACAGGTGGACTCCAGCCAGAAGAGGGGGCTGATGCATGGTAAAGCTGCGGGTCGGCTCAGGCTTCTGCATGGGGGGAGGGCCTTCAACAAGTCACCAACACTCTTTAAGTGACCTGCCAACCCCTGAGTTAAATACTTGTATGTCTCATAATTCTTTAGCATGAGACCATTTTACAGGCAATATTCTACTGTATACAGATAAGACAGTTGCATTCATTAGGTATCTATACAGTTATATGTATACAACTAGTCTCTCCCAAAACCACTCAATTATCTTCTTGAGAAATGTATGTGGTGATATTAGAAAAACCAGAGAGATTTAGCTTTGGGAAAATGAGCTATCCCAAGTCTTCCACATGCACATGCTTTACGTCAGGGACAATGTCAGTGTCAACAGTTACCCTAGTACATAAAATATGTTTGGTCAATTCATTTGGCCAGTGATTCTCAACCAGAGTGATGTGGCACCCTGGAGTACCAAGTGATCTGTTGAAGCCTATCCTTAGGTGTGAGGAGATAAGCAGATAAGTGCAGGCTTTGGCTTGCCCCTGCCTGGGTGATCCCCCACCTCCACTGCCTGGTCCCTCTGCAAGGAGATGAGCACTGTAACATAATTGTTTTAACTGGGTGCCATTCAAGTCACAACAATTGTGGAGAGGTGTCTCAAGTCCAAAAACATTGAGAACCACTGAACTTGGAATTCTGCACAAATAAAAAGCACTGTTGATTATGGTCAAGAAAGGTGTCTGTTATTTCCATTAAAAAACAAACTTTTACTTTAATAGGATGAATTCTAAGTGCATGGAATGACTATCCTAGAGAACGAAGGCTTCCATTTCATTCCAAGCCAAGACTATTGTGCAACTGAGATCGATGGCACTGAACTGGGATTCAGAGGATCCAAGTTCAATTCCTGTTTCTAGCACTGATTTCCTGGAAGGCCTCAGACAATTCAGTCAGTTTCTTTTCCTTTTCCCCAGTCCTGAACAGGGAGCTCTCTGGAGCAGGGATTAACACACTTTGTGTGCATAATCCCTGCAGAGCACCACTGGGCCCTATCCTCAGTTGACACCTTTAGGGACTACTTTGTGATGCAAGTAAGTGCAATACTTCTAAAAACCGATTCTGTAAAAACAAGTTATCAACTAAAATACATAAGGGGTGCATCTGCATGTGCGCTTTACTGTAGAGTTGACTAATTAGCTCCACAGTAAAGCATCACCATCTATACATGCACTAATATTAGGGTACAGGAAATTAATTAACCCTGCCATAAGACAGTATTGTCACGGACTGTTGGGCTCAGTACTGTTTTACAATAGAGTACTAAACTGTGCTGCAGCACAAGTATAAATGATGACAGGGGCTGCCTGGGACATGAGGGTGCTAGAGCGCAGAGCCAGGCAGCAAGCAACCCCCTGCCTTGGAGCAGAATTCAGCCCGAAATAAACGTATTGCAGATTTTTACTATATACTTCATCTAAGAATATTTTTGGTTTAAACACCAGCCTGAGCTTGTCATATAATAAAGCATTGACAAAGCAGATAACACATTAAGTGAAAAGCAGCTTGTAAACAACCAATGAATGACAGCATTTAGGCTTCTCTGGCCTATAGAAGAACTGCCCCCCCGCCCCCAAGAGATTTGGGGAGCAGGCCAAACATTACATTTCTGCTGATTCGTTAAGTACATTAACCACAGTGCAACTTCATTCAAAACACACAAGTGCCTGCAGCCATAGTGTCTTGGGATTTGCTCTCATCAGACTGCATGAGCCAATTCCCCAGCACAGCGTTAAGGCAGGCCCTGGGCTGCTGGAAGCATTTTTTTGGATACCATGTAGAGCAGAGGCCCCAAGTACTTCCTGCAACAGCAAGGTTGTTATATCACAGGAGTAGACAACCCCCAGCACGGGTGCCAGAACATGACAAGCGAAGGCATTTTGCTTGGCACGTACACCTCAGGGTGGATGGTGGGGAAGGGGCTGGGACTGTGCTGCCACAACAAGGATCAGACTCCTCGTGGTTCCTCCGCCATCTGCCTTTGGTATGCCAATGTCTTACAAGTCAAGGTGTTTTTGGCATTCTGCCCAAAAATGTTGCCAACCCTTGTTGTATCAAGTATTCTAAGGCACCATCTACACTAGCAAAACAACCCTGTTTACTACTTGGGACTCAAATCCTTTATTACCAGGTCAAAAACCACAAACTAAGATGAAGTTGATCACCTAAACTAAATCTCATAATAGTATGCCCTGGCGTACAGACAGCAGCTGTGTTACAATGGCATGAGGCAACAGCTAGATTTGAAGTCTTCCTTTCATAGCACAGACATAAAATAGCCTTCTGTCAATTAGTTTTGGTCATTACATTCTACCTGCATAATGGTTTCCTTCTAGTTTGAATCAGATGAGACAATGTCCACCTCCAGCCTAAACTCTTGCAGAGTACTGCAATGCAATTGTAAGCACTTACTGCACCGTGTCTTACAGCAGATGCATCCAACACTTGGTGGTGTGATTCTTACGTGCCAGAGAAGGGTAACAGTTCCTTCTGTGTAAAGAGATACTATATGAATGCAAGAGTGCCTTTAAACAGTAGCTAGATGCTTTTTCCAAGGAGATGCTTGGAAAATGACTGCTTGCTGCTGCTGACCTTTATTTCATTTCAATCACAACTCTCCCTCTCTCTAGCTTGGTCATAAAGCTGAGTGGCTGTAGGAGTGAGGAGACAATACCAAGTATTCCACCCATACCTTTCTAGAAAGCTCTACATTTAGTTAGGCAGCATCCCCTTCCACCAGCTCTATGAGTATCCTCCATTTTCATGCTAAGTATGTACAGTCAAAAAGCCTGAGGCTGAATCAATTAAATCTTTGCAGGTTTCTCTAAGCTTCACAGACTGAACAGATAAAGTGAACTAACGTTCACTTCTGAATCTGGAAAGGCAGCCAGATGCTTTCAGTGGGCCAGGCTGGAAGCTGGAGGGCGCTAGAGCACAACTCCCAGCCTGCCGGCCGCTGCCAACTACACCTGAATGCAGCCAAATGGGGCCCATCCGTGACTGGCTGCCAGTGGGGGGGAGGGGGGAAGCAGCAGTCCGTCCAGCTTGGGTCCCAGCTGGCACAGGGCCTCAGCCTGTGTGGTGGGGTCCCCACACCTCAGCAGGGGTTCCCCCTCCCGGGGTAGGGTTCCCTGAACCCTGCCACTGGTGCAGAGAGAGAATTCCCCATCCCATCCCATCCCATCTGTTTGCACAATCTGGCACCAGCTTGGCCCTGGGCTGCAGGGGAGAATTCCCCCTCTGCACTAATAGCAGGGCTCAGGGGACCCTACCAGGGCCAGGGGAACCCCCGCTGGGGTTTTGGTATGGGGATTTGGGGCCAAGGGAACCTCCCCACCTCTCCCATCTGCATGACTCATGTGGGCCCAGCGAGGGAAACTCTAGCACAACAGGGCTCAGGGCCAGGGGGAGGCAGGCTCTGTTCCTCTCCCCACTGGGCTGACAGGCACAGGCAGGAGCAGGGCTGCAGAACAGAGGCTTTGCTGCCTCAGCTCTGTGATGGCTTGGAGGCACGCCGAGCCCAGCCCTGCTCAGCTGAAGTGGACAGCTTGGGCCAAGGCTAGCCTGCCCACACTGCCAGGTGGGGCGGGGAGATGCAAAGAGGGACTGTGAGTTGACTTGAGCCTGGAGGGCATCTAGGACAGAAGTTTGATAGACTGGTTTAACCTAAATCAGTTTTGAAACAGGTTTATGTGCTCTGAACTTCTGTTCTGTTACAGGCTTAAACTGGTTTCCAATCACTTAAACCAGTTTATGTGTAATGTCTGTTCCCAAGACTTTGAGTTTAACTAATGAAATGCAATTCCATGCATTATATATTATTGCATGTGCACTGCCTGAGTAAGGGAAACCTAAAACATATACTACTAATATATATTTATTTTAAAATTAATGACATGTACTAAGAAAATACAGTTGGGTATACATATATTATCTGTATAAATATTATAAGGGTATAAAAGTCCTATTTTATAAATGTCAACACTTGCAAAGATTAACTGTAAGCTCCACCTGCCTTCTAGACTCCCTTTCATTACACAGTGTTTGGCTGCTGCCAGTTTAGACCTCACAAACACAGAGACAACTGTTCACAGCTCAATACTTTTGGGCCTGCTCCAAATTGTGTGTCAACCAAAAATACTAGAGTTTCACCCCGTTTTGAAGCACTTAGCTTGCAATTACTTTTCTAGCTGGCAAGAGTTGCAAGACCAGCACTAGTTTTAACATAGTAAATAACTCCCTCACCAGATTACTTGAACTTTCTAACACAGCTCCTTCTTGTTCTCTATTTTAATAGTAAATAATTCACTTTATAATACAAAGAATTCTACTATTAAAGTATATTTAACTGTTTCATTAGAAGCCTTATGAAAATACACTGAAACTTTATTCCTTCACTCAACTATTAAAATAGTACTTTAAAGCATATTAAAAAAATCATGTGGCAATTTTTTAATGTAAAGAGACCCTAACAACAGGACACTGCAGGAACAGATACTTGATCTAATTTTAAGGGGTAATACAACTTGGTCAATCTGTCATTCCCAGGGTGACAATGATTAATTATCTGACACTGACTAATTATCAATATTTAATGTTTTTTTTTTTTTAAACTTTTCACAACTATATTTTGCATACTGTATCACAACAGGAAGGAAGATTTTAACATTCATGACCAAGAAAAATATATTATAAATAATTCTGTGGACAAAATTGTACACATACTGGCTTCCTGTGTCAGAACCCTAAGATTATACAGATAAATAATTAACATACAATTTTTTGCTACAAAAATTCAGTGTTTGGTCTGCAAGAATTACATTATTACAATGGAATAAAATATTCCGTCACAGACTTATGCTTTAACTCATCACTATAACAGAAGATCACCATATAGAAAGGAAATACTGATAATTTAGCTCTTGTTGAGCCAAGAAAAGCCAAAGAGCTATCCAGTGTGTTTTGAGTATCACCTGGCTTGACAGGCATTTTTGAGAGCATAGGTCAATATTTTTAAGCAGATTAATTGACAGGAGAAGTCAGCTCAGACTTAGGGGGCTGGATGACAGGGCTCCTGACCCAAGGGACTGATTTTTATTGGAGGCAAATTGTGGACCCATGGTAGGGAGTCTGAGGACCTGGGTGCCATTTCCAGCTCCGCTTACTGGTTTGCTAGGTGATCCTAGGCAAATTTATCTCATTTTTTCTGTGCCTTACGTACTCGCCTGTAAATGGGGATAACATACTGACATCTGTAATAGCCTGAAATAGCATGAGGACAAGTGCTATAACAAAAGCTTACTATTGTGTGTATAGTACACCCTTATATGTTCTTTAAGGAATGTAAGTACGTGGTAAAAATGAAAGGTGACAAAAAAGCCACATGGAACAGAATACATCCTAAAGGTCTGGCACTTTTTAATAAGTTTTCTACTACAGCCCAACTGGAAAGAGGGAATTCTACATGGAGACAGGATGCTTGTTTCCAGTTTCATCATCCCATCTTGCTGCACAGAAACTCAACCTCTCTCCCTCACCCCCCTCACAGTTATCACAAGTTGATGCAAAACAATGATACAAAACAACTTTAAAACACAAAATGAGGGAGAAGCCAGAGACTCAAAGAAAGTTTTGCAGGGGCTGGTATCCCATGTTTGTTTATTTTGAGAGAATGTGGCACAATGCCTACAGCTGGCAATAGCTATAACAACATCATTACTGCCAATGGAAAACGAAGGAGAGAAAAAGCCTAGAAATGAGGTAAAAGTTCAGGCACATTGAGTCACTTAGACTTAAATTACAACTATAAAACAGCGTTCTCTTCCCTCCCTCCTTGATTGTTAAGGTTTGCATTTGCTACAGAATGGTTTCTTCTCTACAGTTGCTGGCAGCTCACCACCTTGATTGACCAGATTTTATATTTGGGATGAAATAAGCAAAAAGGCTTGATCCCAAATAAAGCTTAGGAAAAAAAATATCACCCCAGCACAGCATTACTGTTATAGGCTTGCAAGGTTCTCTTATCAGAAAAAAAAAACCCAACAGTAGATTAGGTTGGCCAAAAACAAAAACGCAGGGGTACACTTACTAAAAAAGGGGGCCGCCGGGTACACATTAAAAAAAGGTTGAAAACCCCAGCTCTAAAGAATGCAAAGAACAAATTTACTCAGAAGATTTCGCTGCACTTGAAGGGAAGGGCTCATGTTGTTAGAATCCTGAAAAACATCAATGTACGGGGAAAAGCCTGTGGCTGTCACTCAGAGCAGAATGACACAGAAGCCAGAGTTTTTCTATAAGCAAGACTATTAACCCATCATATTATAGCTTTACCATTTATACAGATCTAACAGGGCTTTGGTAAAAAATACCTACCCACATTTCTCTTCTGACCTCTGGAGAATCATTTAAGACATGAAAGACTAGTTCTTTAATCTACTGAACCTGCTAGCCCCTATTTTATGTTATTTTATGCAACAAACTCTTAAACTATCAATGTTTAATTGGACTGAATGAACTTTTCCATACCAAATAAAAGAAAGGATGGTTAAGGGAGTTAAACCATATTAAAAATGTGTCTTCTGTTCACAAACAGCAATAACTTATTGCTGCAGCAATAAGTTAATTGCCCTGAACTTCTATGCATTTTAGTACAGCAATAACTTTTCACAAAGGTGTATTAAAACTGATTGTTAACACGTTTACAGTGGTCTGGGTCACAAGGAACAATAAATCATCATCTTCTGCTTACAGGGGGAGGAAGTACTGACTCATTCAGTGGCTACATCTACATATGTGCTTAACTGCAGAGCAGACTAATTAGCTGCAGAATAAAGTCACAAACGCAGTGACAGTACCATTTCACACCAGGGTAATGTATCATGATTACATGCACATGTAGACTCTGCCTGAATGCAGCAAGTTCTAAAGAGTTACTGAAGATCTAGGGAGCTCAGTATGGCCTGGTACTTAAGGTCTGAACAACAACAAAAAGTCCTAGTACTTACAGAGCAAAGGAAGGAAATTTCCATCCCAAATGTAAGCCTATGAGAAGTAATTATCGCTAGATTTCCAGCTCTTCCTCCAAACAATTAAAATCAAACGCAAACTATTAATGAATGATCATTTCTTAGGACACTATCTGAATTCATTATTCATAGGAACAACCCTCTAAATTCTTCACAATTATGGAGCCTGCTTGGAGAAGCATACAAAAACCCTAACACCTTTCAATGTCCATAAGCATTCTCATATTCCAGCACGTGACCATACAACAGTGCCATTGAGAATTAGCTAAGACCTGGCAGCCCATGACACATAATGGAACTGTAAAGAAGAAACTCTATTAAAACTGGAACCAAAGCCAATGCTCAGCTCAATCTTTTCATTAAAATGAACACAATAACTTGTGTGAAAGATTATCTAAATAACAACTTAATTCAAGTGAGTGCATATATAAACAGGGCACTACCTAACTTGAGGAGGCAGCCAGCTGATTCTGTTGGCAGGTCCCAGGGCCAGCTGCCATTTTCGCGGGCTGTGACAGGCATCCCCACACCTCTGATTGGTTGAGGGGACCTGGTGGCCCCGCTCCTTGCCACTGAGTGTCTGCGAGGGCTGTCAATCATGAGGCCTCACCCCTCCACCTGGAGAGAGGTGGGACCAGCTAACAGACAGCCCTCGCAGCCAAACAGCTGTGAGGCGCAGGGGCAATAGCCATCTTGCTAGCTGTGTAAGCAGGCCACAATGGCTGTGAAAACTGCTGGCTCCCCAGATGGAGCCAACATTTTACATTCAGTGAGGTCCTTTCTTTTCTAGTATGCCCACCAAAATTGCAGAGCCTGCCATTTTTTCTGGAGCCTACCCAAATTCATGGTTTCCATGAAAATCATGCAATCACAAATTTGGTAGGTCCCTATATATAATTAAGTCTGAGAGGAAAGAATTATATCTTCTGATCTAACACCCTAACAAGGTACGATCACTTACTACAATACATGTTCTAGGGCACTGATTCTCAACCAAGATACTGCAGCACCCTGAGTATCTTGCCTTTCAAGCCTGACCTCTGGTATTATACAATGTTACCACCATTAGGTTTGCAAACATGATGC
>NW_017728998.1:29473014-29480476 GCF_001723915.1 Gavialis gangeticus | reverse complement strand
TGCAAACATGATGCACATGATCAATCCACAGACTTCAAGCAGGAATTCATAGTGTTAAAATATTTTGACTTGTTGGGTCTTTCTGAGTTCTTTGCAATTGAAGAATCACTCTTATTATTTTTCTATAATCAAAATAAGTGAAAACTAACAACCGGAATTTTCCAAGTCTAAAAAGATCAAGAACCACTTTATTACAGCAATGACAAGCCAGACTTTTTGCTTGACAGGCCAGATGGATGGCATCTGGTTCGTCCACGGGCCAGATCCAGCTGGTGGGCCAAATTCAGTGTGCGGGGCAGGCACGGCAGGGCCCAATCTGGCAGTGTGGAGGGGGAAAGGGGCATGGCCCAGCCCTGACCTGGCCATGCAACTTTGGTACTTTGGGAGGGTGGGGGGGAGGAGGAAGGGTGAGTAAGTACTAACTGTTGTTGCTCCCCTGCCACCGAACTGCTGGACCTGTATGGAGCCCCACAGGTTGGATACCATGGTTACACAGGCCAGATCCGGCTCATGGGCCAGGGCTTCAGCACCCCTGTTCTAGAAATTGATTCATTAGGATTAATTTAAGAGCTGTTACTCTATAGAAGAGCTTTGAAAAGCAATGCAGGTAGGCAGAAATATAGAGTAACGGAGTGATGGATCAGGCTCAGTATTGAAGAGACTTTTGCAGTGAACACAGCTTACTTTTAATAAAATACATTAATGGGAACACAAACCTTCTCCTTCCGTCACTTCAGAACGATCTGACTTGGTTTCCTTGTGCTGCCCTTCTGCTACTTTCACGGCCACTGCTCTGCAAATTGCTCCAAGCTTACGATCCAAAGAGCGGACCCCTGCCTCTCTAGTGTACCTACCAACAAAGAAAATTTGAAGTAGATATAGAACTGAATAAATTTAAATTAAAAAAAATTCTCTGTGTTTGCAGACTATTGCTACTGAAAGGTAGCTTAGCATTTCAACAAACTTAGGTTCCACACACCTCAATATACTTCCAGTGTCTTCCACCAGTTCAGTGGTTGGCCCTCTTTAAAACTGTGGCAGCAGATGCTGACAGCATGTACAATACTTCTAAAAATGATTTTACTAGTAAGATAAGGATTTAACATAGGTGGTGGCCATCATTCTAACCATTTCTCTGAATTAAAGTGCATGTATATAAAAAAAATTAGAAGTCACATTAGTTTCTTTTTTTTTTTTTAATCTACCATGGAAGAAGTCCCTGGATCCTGACAGACTCAGCATCTGGGGCTCTATATTGGAGAGGAATACCCCCAAACAGGAACCAAGTAAGACCTGTTACCCCTTGTTTTTGCCACTTTAAATTAGTATCAGAGAAGGTAGGGAAGTAACTTTTCCAAGATATAGCAGGAGGTTCAAGAAACATGTAACAAAAACATGCAGTAAGTAGTGAATTTATATAGTGATTCATAAGGATGACATTAACAAGCTGTTCCTAATCTATATATAAAATTTTCATTAAAAAAAGAAAACACTGTTCTGCTAGATAACGAGTATATAAACAATGTGCATACTGTATCTCTGTGACAGCTGAACTGAGATACACCATGCCGGTTGCTATTTAGGTTACAAGGATCCCCCCACTTAATGACTCCTGGAGAAACAATCTGTGCTGTTAGCTTAATAATTTACTAGCCTGTCAGAAAAAAGGACCTAGAATGTAAGAGGAATGAATGCAGCTTTACCTGGTGATGATATCCAGGGTAGTTACTTGGGGAATCTGGATCTGTTGAGGTGTCAAGCCATGCTGTTCTAGCTGCTTAGGGATCAAGTGTCTATGAGCAATTTCTATCTTCTCTTCCTGTGTATATCCTTCAAAATAAAGCATTGTGTTCTTTTTCTTGTCTATTCCATACCAAACTTCTCACTAATTATATGTGCATGATATTTAAATTATATGTACAAACTATATGTTCACTCCAGTAGTTTGACTACACTTAACTCTAAACGATATCCTGTAAATAAATCAACACATTTCTAAATTATACCCTAAAAAACCCTCAGCTTTAGAGTCCAAAGCAAAAAAATAATTTCTGTGGTAAATTCATATTTATCTACAATACTTTATTGCTGTTTTGTTGCTCAACAAGGAGCATTTTTTAAACTAACTATATTCAAGTGCAATTTTTTTGGGGGGGGGAGGGCCCGCTATTTATGTAGGTATGGCTAATTCTTAGTGAAATTATGCTTGCACTGCATTTTTGCAGTATGATATGTTCTATAAAATGGAAGCAGAGTTAGACATATAACTACCTATTTTTCAGTTATAAGTAGCAATTAAATAGTAAAGGCTGGCAGAGGTCTAAAGAATATCTTTTTTAACCCATTCGAAATTAGGCTTTGATCCTGAAAAGATGAAAAAGTGGAACTTGGATGAATAGTTTCACTGAAGCCAAGGGAACTATTTTTGTGACTGAAGTTAGTAAGGTATGCATTTCCTAAACTAGTCATAAATTTTAAGTATCAGAACAAAAAACATAATAGAAAAACAAATTATCAAGATAATCCTGTCCTCTTAAGAACTAAGGCACACTCAGGAAAACATTAAGTGGTTAAAGCATTGCATTATGTAGAGGAGATAATATATGTATTATATAAAAATATATGAGGAATATATCCTCAGAATTCAGAATTTCAGAACAAGAAATACAATTTCAAGTTTCCAAGCCCAAAACTAAAAGTTCTCTTTCCAAGAACTTGAGAAAGAATTGTTAGCAAAACAGGCTGGACACATATGAGTTAAACCACATCAATAGTATCCAAGATATTGTGTTTCCATACAAGTGGGCCTAGAGTTTCAAGGAAAATGTTGAACTCCAACTCCCATCATTTTTAAAATAAGGACCTGTTACAATGTCTCAGTATGGACAGCCAAAGCTAGAGACACCCAATTGGTACTTTTTGAACATTTTCACAATGGAGTCTCGTTTTCCCCATACCTGTGTTAACAGAAATGCATTGTTAAGGGAAAAAGGTACAGGTTCAGGCCATACCACAGTCATCTGAGCAAAAGCACTTCAGTGTTACCTGGAACCTGAATGACCTCCATTCTATCAAGCAGAGCAGGTGCAATGGTAGCTGTAGTGTTGGCAGTTGCTATGAACAGGACTTGAGACAAGTCAAAGGCTACATTTAAGTAGTGATCAGTGAAACTATGATTCTGTTCCGGATCCAGGACCTTAAGGGAAATGAATACAAATTGTTGTCATTGGTCCACTGACAGTAAAATGCACACACTTTTCTTTAGTTATATCTTCTGTGTTATTTGTATTTACAGTATATGCTTTTATAATCAAAGCACTGATGTCAAGATTTGCCCGAGGAAGGCAGGCAACATCAGGCCCTAAATGTAATCCCTCATCTCCAACATCCTGTCCAGCTGTTTTAGCTGTTTGCTACTAGATTCTACATTGCATGGAATAATAAATTTGTACCAGAAATCCCTTAATTAAAACTCATGCTTAGTTTAAAGTAATGACAGTGGAAATTAATCCTTTCCAGACACACTTTCAGTATGAACATAATCAGATAGTATGAGAATGTTAAACACTGCCAGTTTTCTTCATTTAAAAATAGTAATATAATCTGAAATTCCTGAAACATGATACTTTCTATACAACACAAACAGTGTATTATGACTCGCAAACCACTGTAAACATATTGAATTTACTTCAGCTCAATTCTCCTGGAGCTTCTAGTAACTTACAAAATTAACTGATTTAAAATCTCATATAAAAGCTTTCGTATGCATTAATCTTTCACTTCCTGCTTGGCTTTTTAAGACTGTTACATAATCCTCAAATCCTCAATTTTTTCCCTTAAAGTTGATGCTGATTCTGCCAAATTACACAGTGCCAGCAACAGTACCGAGTATTCTAGTGCTCAGAAGCAACCGGTTCCCAAAACTGAACCCCACATTAAAGTGACTGCTCCACCACCAGTCTCCCATGTGACCTAGCTATCTTTCTTCAAAACAAATAAGACAGGAGCTATTAAGGGCTACAACAGTGAATTTTTCAGACACTTTGGACAGTTTGTGGGTGGACTAAAGGAAAAAAATAGGTTATTTTAGTAAATGGTTTCCTAAGTCTCTCCAAGATAGTTTCAGCTGTCAATATGAAAAATGTATATGCTTCCCCCCAAAAAGTATACTTTTCTCCAAAAAGGTCTAAACTAAGTGCTAGTCTCAAGTCTCAGGACATAAGCATTTTGCATCTAATGCAATTTTTTTGAACAGAAGACTAAAAATGTCTTCAATCTGCTCTATATTCTTTCAGGAATATACTATTTGTCCATTAAAATCAGGAGGGCCATAAAGAAAGGTCACACTCTGCACAGCCATTGTATGGTTCATAAATCAAGTACTGGGCCCAAGTTTTTTCCTGATGTAAATGGGAATTACAATGCTGACTTCAATGGATTTTTTTCTGATTTCAATAGAAAAGAATTTGACACACTATTTTATAATTACTGGTGACAAAAAAAATTGATGGACAAATAATCTTACCTCAACATTTACGGTTCCACTCCTAATGGTGATACAACACAGAATTAAAGCTGTTTAGAAAAGCTTTACATTGTCTTTGCACTCCTTTGAATGATTTGGGTTTTCTTCTAAAGCAGTTTTACTTTATTTTTTTTAAGCAAACTATTTGTCTGGACGACAGGGTAGATTCTTGCAGCTGTAACTTTAACATACATTGCGGGGGGCCTAGAAATTTCCATAAATTAAAAAAAATATCCTCCCTGCTGGGGGTACCTGTATTGCTTTCAAACCAGAATCAGCAACAGTCATAAACTAGTCTAGGCCTGTAGCAAAACAATGACCATCCCTTTTCCCCTCTATGTACAAACTCCACAGGATAGTCTACCCTTCCCACTTCAGATGTGCATGCACGTTTGCCCAATTCATGTTTTATAGCATACATGTAACTAAATGGGTAACTAGATTATATCAGCTAGTTCCACCAGACTTTAAACTGAGAGGAAAATTCAGCTTTTTGCCACAGAGTAAATCTCTATACAAATTTTATGTGGCTTAAATTCCAGTGACAATGAAAGTTCACTGATTTGTCTTGCCATAGTCATATCTTTCGAGCTTCACATGCCTGGCCTTTTGTAAAACAGAGAGCAGAGAGAGGTCACTGGTTCTCAACCTCATTGGACTCAAGGCACCCCTTGGTAGACTCAAGGTACTTCTAGGAAAAAAATTTTGACTATAAAAAAAATAATAGAGCAAGAAGTTGGTCAGAATATTTTTTACAGTACGAATTCCTATTTCAAATCTGTCCTTTCTAAAGGCCTAAATTTCTGTCCAGAAAAATACCCTAATAAAATACTTCAATGTGGAGAACTGGAAGAATTCTTCTGATGCCTCCGCTTCGAGGAATATTTCCACAACCAAAATGAATCCACTTCCAACAACAACTGATCCTCTGACAACATTGAGGAAAAGATCAACCCCCACAAAAACATCAGATTGGACACCTCACAGTGGATGAAACTCTAACCTTGACTGCTATAGTGACTGCTTCAGGGAAAGAATGAACAATGAAATAATCAACAACTCATGCCACCATAACAAACTCTCCCGATCAGAGAAAGGCCATTGACTCTCTAAGATCTAACCACCAAAGAATAATAAAGCCAGCAGATAAAGGAGGAGGCAGTCATCTTTAACTGTGAAGACAACATAAAAGAAGCCAAGAGACACCACCTACTACAAAGAACTCCAGGCAGATTCTACTCCACTTTTAACCTTGAAACTCAAAAATACTATCAAATCCTTTCCATCAGAACTACAAGAAAACTACAGACCTTGCTCCCCACCCCCCCACTACCTAAGCCAGGGACTTTTTACATGCTCCCTAACAACCATGAACAAGGGAACCCTGGCAGACTTATCATACTCAACCACAGAACCCTAACCTAAGGAAATACCAGGTTTCGACAAATCAATCATAAAACCACTTGTCATCTGAAAAGCGAGTTTTGTCCAAGACACTACAGACTTTCTATGAAAACTTAAAAATATAGATCACCTTCCCAGCAACACACTCCTAGCCACTGTGGATATTACCAGCTTATACACCAACATCCCACACCAGGATGGCATCCAAGCCTGCCTTACATACCTACAAGAGCAAGACGACAACTCAGAGTACAGACCCAAAGATATTACTGACCTTATACACTTCATCCTCACACAACAACTTAACTTTTAATAACCAACACTTCTGCCACACCATGGGCACAGCTATGGGCACCAAAATGGCCCCACAGTATGCCAACCTTTATATAAGCCACCTGGAAAAAGAATTCCTTAAGGACTGCACCAAACCCTTGCTACACTTAAGATATATCAATGACAATCATCACCCCTCCATCCAACTATCTCTTGAATACTCCAGCACCAACATCTCCTTTTTAGACACAATGATCAGTATCCAGAATGGTAAAATACAGACCACATTATACAAGAAACCCACAGACCAACATACATATCAGCATAGAACCAGCAATCACCCTAAACACACCAAGAAAGCTGTGATACATAGCCAAGTCCTCGGATACCACTGAATTTGCACTGAGAACACCCAGAACTGCCACCTCACAAATCTTAAAACGGTTTTCACTCAATAAGGACACTCCTCCAGAGAGATAGATTGCATGTGTGAAAGAGCCACCAGGATACCACATAAAGAACTGCTGCAGTACAGAAGGAAAACCCCCATGAATCGCACACCGCTGGTTATGACATACCAGCCTTCCCCTCGAACCTATATGGAAAATCCTCAAATAATTGCAAGCCATACTAGAAGTAGACCCGATTCTTAAACAGATCTTCCCAGAACCACCCAACCTAGCCTTCAAACAAGCACAGAACCTTGCTAACCTCATCACCAGAAGCAAACTTCCTATGGCCCAAAACACACCAAATGGACCCAGACCATGCCAGGACAAGAAATGCAAAACCTGCCAACGCATCTTCACCACCCCCTCCACAATGACTACACCCCACACCAGAGCCATCAGCATTCCTGGATCTTACAGCTGCACCTCCAGAAATGTAAACTCTCTCATCCAATGCACCAAATGCCCTGATGGAAAATACACAGGAGAGACCAAACACCAACTGCGCACCAGAATGAATGCACACCAGGAATCTATTAAAAACAAGAATACCCAATTACGGATGGGGGCACGTTTCTCACAAGAAGACCACTCAGTTCTAATCCTCGAAGGGAATTTACAAAATACCTTCCACAGATGAGCCTATGAACTTCATTTCATCAACCTCCTGCATACAAAAAGCCATGGACTAAATATAGACACTGGACTTATGATACATTATAACCTCCCTGACTTTTGAGTCACCAGGTACCTCTCCACTATTTACCTGCTACATTCATCCCCCTTCTACCCCCTACCCACCCCCCCAGCC
>NW_017728998.1:29466370-29472835 GCF_001723915.1 Gavialis gangeticus | reverse complement strand
CATCCATACAAGCCTCTGGCTTCTTTACTATTCATTCCATCCAGGAAGAGCACACACCAAATGCAGATGCTTCCTCAGCCTGACAAAGTGTTTTTAAACCCAAAAGCTTTCTAAGAAAATTGTTTCCAACTATTTAGTTGGTCTAATAAAAGATATCAGATTTACCCAAATAAACTTGTCTGCCTACTTGAAATCTCTGGGTTTATCTTATGAAGCATGCTTGCACATGTAACAGCACTAACTTTGTGAGGCCCCCACATGAGAATCACTGATATAGATGCTAAGGTAAGTTACTTGTTCAGTCACCCGCCTTTCCTCAGTCATAGCAGGGAAGGGAGCAAAACCACAAACACCCTCTGGAAGCGGTGCAAGGGGACTAAACAAAAGGGTATCAGAATTGGAAGAACGTTCCTTACTTCCAAATACCTGTCAGCTTTGTGACCTGAGTAGCTGGTGAACCACTTGGAAAAAATGGTCCAGGGATAGCACAAGATGCATACAAAGAATGTGTATCCACTGCAGCCCAGCCCACAAAGTTGGAGTACTAGTTAACATAATTTAAGGCAGCATTAGCCTTCTCTCTGCATTTTATGACCTTCCAGCAGAGAGGTCACAATGAACAAATATCTCAGACCACAGAGTAGTCTACTTGCCATGCTGACAGTACCCAAGACATAATTAAGCAATGCAGAAAAAACCTGGGGGCATAAAAAAAGGCAGAGCCTCTATTTGCACCTCACAAGGCGCATGTGATATTTATTTTTCTGCATCTATTTCTTAGGTTTTCACAGGTATGCAAATAGTTACTACCATAAAGCCCTCAGAGAAAAAACAAAGAGTCATCTATCCTGCACAGAAACAGTCTCTATTTTTTCCCTGAGACCCAGTGTAAAATAATAGGTTTAAGTGCTCAAGAAACTGGAGTATTGGTGTAATATATCAATGATCAAAGTCTGTTTGGATTTCAAACTTTCAGGAGGATGCACTAGACAACTAAGCAGGCCAAAGAGAAACTTAGATAGGCAAAAGGATTTCAATCACATGCACACAGAAGGAATGAAATTCAACCACCAGGCTTTTATTCCAGTTGAGTGGCTGTTAGTGGGGATCTCCATTAAGGACACTGCAGAGAGAGGAAACTAAGGGTAATTTACAGTTCATTACCGGATAAACTCGGGACACAGACAATCATTCATAGCAGACACGCACAACTCTTGCTTACATATAAAAATATAGGCAGAATAAAACTGATGACACTGAGAATTTAATGTTAATTAATACTAAATTAAAATGGAAAACAGAATATCGCAATTTTAATGGCTCATCAGCACCATTAGTTCAGTAAGCACCAAAAGAATGCCACTTACTTTCAAGAGAGCACTCAGAGCAAATTATGAGGAAAGGAATTAACTTCCTCCTGGCCAAACTCTCATTTCTAAGCATAAATAATGACATGCCCAGAAATTCTATCCACCGCAGCACCTAAGAAACTATGTTACATACCCAGTACTCTCAATAAACTTTAATATCCGTAAAGCCCATATACAATACCACAGTATGTATTCTTTAGTCATGCCAAACCAGGAGGTACCCAATTTTAAGGCTAGGGACAGACATTTAAAAAGCCGGAGTCTGAATTGATTCAACCGCTGCACGTTAGTCTAACTTGCCTAGGTTGAATTGGTTTGTAACAGCACAAACATATGGACAAATGCCTGCAGTTGCTCAGGCCAGGCACCGGGGGCGCTAGAGCACGCCCTCAGCTGCAAGGAAGCTGTGCTGGTAGAAGTGATCAGTCTGAGCTGAACTGGCCAGAGAGGGGTTTAATTTCCCCTTCCCTGTCCCACCAGCAGGCACCCAGACTAGGTTTGCTGAGCACTCCCCCATCACTGCTGCAGCGGTGGGCCCCTCCCCTCTACCCCCACTGCCTCTGGGGGACAGCAGCTGGGTCTGCCTGCACGAACTACCACGGAGCAGCAGAATAAGCCCCCTCCTGTCCCCTCTGTCGGACACCAAAGGGAGAGTAAATAACTCCCATCCCTGCTTCACCCCACCTAAGGGGCCCTACTGGCTGGTGTCTGGTCCCGCCAGGTTGGGGCTGGCGGAGAAGCAGGCTTCCCTGGCCAGCTTGGAGGTGCTGGTGGGCCCCTGCCCTGTGCAGCACCCGGGGATGCAGCTGCACAAGCAGCTGCAGGCTGGCCAGGGCAGGGAGCTGTTCTGTCCCCAGCTGCCACTATCACAGCCATGCCGCAGTGCTTGGGGGGGGGGGGGGGCGCTTACGCCCTGCGTGTGGAGCTCCAGCTCCAGCTCCAGCTCCAGCATGCCTTGGAAGGCAGAAGGTGCCCGGATGGAAGGCTTCAGTCCAAGGCCTGCAGCCGGAGTTCCACATACGGCCTTAAGCTGCTGGGCTGAACCCCCCTCCCCAAAGAGGCTCAGGAGTGGCAGGAATGGGAGGGGGAGTAACCACAGTAGGCAAGGGGAAGCTGGCTTAGCCCACAGGGCTGTTTTTCTCCCCTTGCCTCCAGCTGCGGGTCCTGCTGTGCCATGCAGTGCCGCTCAGGGCTGGGGAAGCTTTCTTCAGCCCAGCAGCTTCAACCTGAGCTGGGCTGAAGCCACTGGGCTGAAGGAAGCTCCCCCACCCCAAGTGACATTATGCGGTGTGGCAGGAGCCACAGCTGGAGGCAAGGGGAAAAAAAACAGCCCTGTTGGGCCAAGCCAGCTTCCCCTTGCTTGCAATGGTTACTCCCCCCCTCCCATTCCTGCAGCTCCTGAGCCACTCCAGGAGGTGGGGTGGGGGTGGGAAGGGAAGCTTCAGCCCAGCAGCTTCTGCCCTGTGCACGGAGCTCCAGCTGCAGCCTTTGGACTGATGCCTTCCACCTCAGCACCTTCCAAGGTTTCTGGGAGCTGGAGTCAGAGCTCCACATGCGAGGCAGAAGCTCCCCCCCCACCCCCGCAGTGGTGCGGCACCATGTGGCCGTGGCAGCGGCACCTGGGGACAGAACAGCTCCCCACCTTGGCCAGCCCACAACTGCATGAGCAGCTGCAGCCCCGGGTAATGCACAGGGCACGGGGTGCGGAGGTGGCACCTGCCGGGCTCAGGGCTCACCAACACCTCTGAGCTGACTGGGGAAGCCCACTCCCCAGCCAACCCCCACCTGGGGGGGCAGACACCAGCCAGAAGGGCCCCTTGCAGTGGGGCAGGGAAGGGGGTTATTCCCTCTCCCTCCAGTGTCTAGCAGAGGGGACAGGAGGGGACTTATTCTTCCACTCTCTGGTGGTCGGGGCAGGCAGACCCAGCTGCAGTCCTCCAAGGGCAGTGGGGGTAGAAGGGAGAATACACCCCTCCCTGCCCCCTCTGCTTCAGGTGGCCACACTGGCCATCCACTGCAGCAGCAACAGGGGAGTGCCAGGCAGACCCGGATCAGGTCCCTGCCGGTGGGACAGAGAGGGGGGAACTAAACCCTTCTGGCCAGACCTCCGCCCCTGCCTGTCCCTGCTCCAGCTGGGGAGCAGAGGGGCAGAAAGAGCCCAGCCCAGAGACCATGCTGGGATGCTGGTGTTCTCTGGTTTAAGTTAAACCAGGAACAGATATTGCATAAACTGGTTTGAGCCAAATCAATTAAGTCTGATACTACATTCAACCAGGTTTCTCTCAAACTCGTTTTGGCCATTTTGAAACTGGTTTATGTGCACTGAACATCTGTTCTGTTACAGGTTTACACCACTTTCTGATCACTTAAACTAGTTTATGTGTAACGTCTGTCCCTAGCCTATATCAAAGCAATTTAAGAAAGAGTTATTAGTACTTTAAAGTATACTTGCCTCAGCCTTGCTGCCAATTTGGTGGTTTTACAGTCATGTTTTCTTATTAGTCAAGCTGTCTCTCTTTCCCATGTTGTTCTGTGAACAACGCAAACACTGGAGGAAGACAGCAAAATATTGTCCAATATACAATGTAAACAAATTTTAAAGGCAGACCCTTTTCTCTGATATCTTTTAGTTAAAGTTATTTTCAATATTGTAACCAGAGAGTTGGGTAAAGGGTAGGCTCTGAGGTTCAAAGCAAAAACGGGCTCTGCATCAGGAAAAAAAAGGTCAGGCTTTCCAAAGTCTCCTAGAGAGACAACAGCAACAGCACTACTTTGAATTTTTTATTTAAATGTCCAAGCTCTAAAATTCACAGCTCAGCTGTGGCTCCCAGGACCCACAGGCGGTATCTACAGTAGGGAAGCTGAAAGCCCTAGCATGCAATGGAGTTCTCAAGGCCTACCAGCTCTCTCTAGTGCAGAGCCAAAACCAACCCCAGCTAAAGTTGGGGCCCCCGAAGTTGGGGCAAGGAGTCTGGATATCCTGGAAGGACTGGTCTGAATTATGATGGGAGTTCACTGAAGCAAAGGCACATCTACAAAACATTATTAGCTTAAATGAACTGACATTTTCTGGAGGGGAAAAAAAACAAACCTGGTTTGTTGATAAATTTCTAGTGCAAGAACAGCAGACAAACAAGTCTCCTGACAGAAGTTTCACTAACTCACTATCATTTACATTTCAATGGTATTTTTTGCTTGACAAAAGTATGCATGATCAGGGACGACATAAATAAAGTGAACATGAAATATTTGTATCCATTTATGTGACATGAGCATGCACACGGAACACTTGAATTACTGTACGTGGTTCTATGAAGATAGTATCCTGGAAGTATGTATTCTACCCTAGCAAAAGCTTACTAACTCTATGCATAATTTTGGCTTGCTCCAATTACAGAAAGAGCACCATAAAAAAAAAAAAACACACATGTGCATGTGTGCCACTAATCTAACTCAACCAAGTACACTGTTGATTACCTGCTCAAATGTCCAATTAATCTTAAATCAGTCTTCTCCAATTTGAGACAAAAAAATGAATGTACACAGATATTATATGCAAAAGTAGACAGCTGCACACACAGTTCAGGTAGTATGATAATCAGCTACCCAATCTGTATACTTAAGAGGTTCATTCTACCAGAGAATGTGCATCTGGCTCACTGTATTTATATTAGTTAAAATACCTAAGAGTCATCGCTATACAGTGACATTAAGCACGACAATGAAAACCACAATAAATTACCACTGTTATGAAAGCAAAACTAAAGACTTAAATAATGAAGCGTTGGCTTCCTATTGCTATTATTACTTCTTAAGTGTGCTAGTGCAACACTTACAAGTATTTAAGCTGTCAGTGAATGAGTCATTTTTCACTACTAGATGACAACTACAGTATTTACGTGGATCACTGCAGTATTAACGTGCTGTCCTCCAGTTTCTGAATTGTGTCTGAAATTAAAAGTTCATCTGTTGTGTAATAATCCACATCTGCCTCCTACCCACACCTGTCTACTACCTTCATTCCAGCTCTCCCCTTAAATTATTACTGTGCTTTTTCTTCCCGCGTGATAAATTATCTATGCTATGTTGACATGAAAAGTTCTCATGTTACACATAACGGCACCCATGCAACTCCTGAGCAACTGCATATTGCTGTCAAGATAATTTATCCCTCCCATTATGGAATGAATACATCCCTTGTCCTAGCAACTTGAATTACAACCATAAGCAGTGTTGATCATTAAAAAAAATTACAATTTGAACACTTGTCAGGAAACTGACGGACTAGAAACCACTCAGTTAATTTTTGTTATTATAAATCCTTTACAATTTTTGAAAAGCATTTTAGTTTAAAAACACATCCCACTAATTCTTTGTGATTGCAAGATTTTTTTCAATAGAAATACAAACAGAACAGCTAAGAAGCAGGTTGTAAGTGGAATCATTTTGGCTTATATTATTTGAATAGCAAAACATTCCGGTTTTGAAATCCTACTGATGTGCTAGACGAGCGTATGGAAATTTACAATGTATATAAAATGCGATGTATCTGGAGCAGGGGCACTTTCATCCGGCCTGCAGGCAACCACCAACCCAGCCCTTCCGCCCACGAGGGCGAGAGCAAGGTGCCCACGTATACACCCCCATCTCTCCAACATACTGTATTGAGCTTCGCTCCCGCCCTTGTGGGTAGAAGGGCCCAGCCCAGCCAGCAGCAACTTCCAGGCAGGGCTCCTGTTCCCCTGCTGCAGCCTCCCTGTGGGGCACCTGCTTGGCTTCCCCAGCATCTGCTTGCTTTGGGCATCAGGCAGGGCAGCGGCAGGCGCGAGGCAGGGCGGAGCTGCAGCTGGGTGAGAGCAGGCAGCACGGGGTGGGGACAGCAGCAGCACAGAACCCATGGGGATGGTGGGAGCACGGAGCTTGGATGGGTAGAGTGTGGGTGTGAGGGCAGGATGTGCTTCTTGCCCCCATGCACAGCGCTGGCCAGATCTGCACACCACCAAGCACCAGCATAGGCATGAGAACTCTGAGCATCCTATAAGACATACGTACCATGTACAGGCTATCCTGTACCATGTGGGTGGAAAGTTACAGA
>NW_017728998.1:29445499-29461370 GCF_001723915.1 Gavialis gangeticus | reverse complement strand
GAACTCTGAGCATCTCTGCCTGCCGCTGCTGCCAGCAGCAGGGGCTACGCACCATGTGGGGGAGTGTGTGGGCGTCCCCACACCCCCTCCATCACATGCCACAAACCTCACACACCCACACCCTGCCCCCACAACTCCCCACATATACACACCCATCCTGGTGGCAAAATCAGGGGTTAGGAGGTGGGATTTCCAGTCCCGTTATGGCAACCAGGGGGTAGGGCAACTGTCAAGGTGTGGGGCTACCCATGCAGCCCTAGACAGCTCACCAAAACTTGTCAAGTGGCCTGTCACGGGGAGAAACAGAGGGGAAGACCCCAAAGAGCCAGGGGGAACCCTGGGGTCAGGAACCCTCAGAAGAAAACAAACGTAAAAGAAAAGAAACAAAACACTTCTTACCTGCAGCAGGATGCACAGAAAAGCCAGAAATGGAAGTAGGACCCGAGCGGCTTGTTAGCTGCGTCTTTATACAGCTGCGGCTGGCTGATATAAAAGTTGCCGCTGGCAAGGAAGGTGGGGGAGAGACCCGCAGGGACCCCAGCAGGGAGGCTTCTCCCAGAGCCCCTATGAGGGGAAAAAAGGTGGGAAGCTGCCTCTTCCAGCACGGGAGGATGCAGTGAAGCCCACCATGGGAACAACACTGCTGGCAGCAGTGCAGGGAGCGAGGGAGGGCCTGGCTTTGAAAACAGGGGAGAGCAGACGGAGCGTGACGCCAGGGGCTACTGCTGAAGAGCCAGAGGGAGCAGCAGCTACCAAGACGCCAGACCAGGTGGAACCGTTGTGGACTCTGGAGGGCTTGAGGAGGTGCCCCAGGTGGGGGACAAAGGGCATAAGCAGCACGAGGGGCTGCAGAAGACGGGCCCCAGTGGCATAGAGCCACCTCAACGAGGAACGTGGGGGAGGCGTACGGAGAAGGGCCACCACGGGTCCAGCAAGCCCACAGGCTGGGCGAAGAGTAAAGAGGAGGACGCAGTAGTCTGCAGTCTAGCCTGGACCCAGTTTACAGCCAGCTAGGGGCCTTGGGTATCTGGGGCCTGGCGCTGGTGGGTAGGCCGAGAGAGTAGGTGTCAAGGGGTCAGAGAGCCTCTCTTAATATCTTTATCTTCCTTTGTTGTTGGTATTTTTTTCTTTTGTTTCCCACTTTTGGAGGGGTTGCAGCGCAAGGCGTTTAGAGCCCAAGTGTTGCTTAAGCCTGAAAGGGGTTTACGATTTCCTGGGAGGCTAGGCAGCGGTTAGGCGCTGTGGGTAGATGAGGGTTGGGCCCATCAGGCTGATAAGACCATCCCTGTGGGTGTACGCGGAGCCTCAACAGTCAGAGGAACCAGCCAAAGGACATCGGGAACCTGTCAAGGCAGGGTGTAAGGGCAAGGTGGAGGGGAGGTGGAGCCTCGCAGAAGATCGCCATAGAGACATCCCATAGTCAAGAGACCCTCGGTAGTCAGACACCCATCACTAGAACAAGATCTGAAGTTGTGGCAGGTGAGATTGGGGAGAGACTACACTGGAGAGAGACATCCACTCGGCAGAACATCGGGGATGGGCAGACAAACACCACCAAATATCCGGGCCCGAGTGGCACGTGACCGGATGATCGAGACCAGACGGGCACATGGCCCTTCAGCCAAAGTAACTGCCCCTGATAGGGAAGGTTGATTATTCAAATTACACTGAAAACGAGATCTAATTTCTAGAAGCAAGGCTAGCACTCACAGAACTTTCCTCTCAATATTTACTGTTTATCTACTATATCATTGGATTCAGAAGTTTCTTACTTACTCTCCTGAGCAACCACCTGTTCTGGTCATTTATCTTTTCATTTACTGCTAGAAGCCTTAAAGAATAACTGCCATTCAAGGGCACTGACCAATAATTAAATCAGCAATTATATATGAAACTCCGGGTGTGTGTACTACAATTATATACGAAACTCCAGGAATGTGCTTTTACGAGTGCCTAACTTAATGTGCATTTGCCTAAAGTTAGTCCCAAGTCAGCTGACATGCACAGAATCATCATGCCTTAGTGTGTCTACATACGGATTAAGGCACTTCAGCTATTTGTACCTAAATTTGATACATGCTTTTGCAGCTATCAAATTTTAGGCGCGAATAGCCTAAAATTGCCATTTTTAAAGTCACAATAAAGGCACACACATGCAGACCCACGACCTTAATGAGCCTTAAAAATTGCTAAAGTACCTTAAATTGGCACTTGTAAACATGCCTTCCTTATCACGTTTTAGTTGCGAATTGGAAGCATATTTAATTATATGAAAATGATCTAAATAATTTCTACAGATTTTCTTCATACTAAACAAATAAAAATCAACAATGACCAAACAATTAGTTTTATATTGCAAGTTTACTCTGTTATTCCTTTTGGAGTAGAGCTGCTTTGCCATAGTATCTACTAATTTCTGCAGTACAGGAACAAAAAAAATTTCACTACTAGAGAAAAAAAGACCTTATTTCCACTGGCAGTATTGGTTAGAGCTTACAGTTAAAGCTTTTCAAAGCAGCTTCCAGCCCTTGATTTTTCCTATACAATCATTTAAGCCTGCAAGTATTTCAATACACTGGGTACACCTACTACACATGTAATTAATGGGAAGCAATAAACTCTGAAGCAGTTCAAGCCAGAGTAAACTACTCTGGGGCGCAATGTTTATAAATGTGCCTGGGACAGCAGTAATTTGAGCCAGAGTGGAGAAGGCCTGGACTGGTAGGAGACATGGGGGGTGAGAGAGGTCTGCCCTGAGCTCCGAGTGGCATTGTCAAGCAGCAGATGGGCTGGCTGCGCCACAAGAGTGTTGAAAGCACAGAGCTGTGTAGCTAAGCAGCAGGCAGGAGTATGGCACCCAGCTGGCTGGGTTGACTGGGTACAATTATACCTGCAGTCAGCATCTACACATGCTTTTAATCGCAGTAAATTACCCCGGCATTAAGACAGTACTGTTCCCAACAGTACTATCTTGCGCCGACATTAATTAGTTTACTATGGCCTAATACCTTGCAAGTGTAAACAGTTACACTTTAGTTTGCTGCTAATTAGTCTAGTCCACAGTAAAGCACACGTGTAGATACAGCTATTGTGTAGAAATATAAAACTATGCACCCAGGTAGGCCTCACCTCTGAAGTATACATTGTATTCTTTTGAAAATAAAAGAGCCATGGGATTTTGAAAACATAGTTCCTAAAGGCATTTGCAGTATTAGTTAAAGAATCTTTACTGGGCTTTAAAATTCATTTAAGTACACACATCAATCCTCCTCTCCAACCTTGCCTGTAAGCAAATCTCATTGAATGCTTTTTAGAGCTAAGCTATGGGCAAGCATCTTATTTTCTAAAATAAAGTAAATAAAATTGTGATTTTTAACCACATTTTTAATATGTAATGGAGGCTGTAACAGAAGATTCAGTTATATATAAACGAGAAATTAAAAATCACCTTATAACATTTCAAGAGGTTTTTCTGTCTGCCTTTAAGACATGAACAGTCATCTTTTCCCCCATTAGTAACTCTCCTTTGCCAGCTTGTGCATTTCTAAAAAGCCACAAAAGCCAACACTACACTTATGTACTTAGAACATACAAGGCTAACAAAATACACTCTAACAATACATGTATATTTCATATGCAAAATTTAAACATTTCCCAAGAAATTAGAAAGTTGGAAAATAGATAATGCCAACCCCCACCCCTCCACCCACCAAAAATCCAATGTTTAGGAACATACATGTCTTGCTAGTTTTCTCACGTATATAAAGAGGCTTCCCTGTCCCAAAAATTTTATTAGCACAAAATCCAAATTAAGTCCCATGAATGTTTAACTCTGCCTATGCACTTAATCTGATTTCTCTGCTTACAAACAAACACTTGCTATCAAGCATTTGGATCCATTTTTATTTTCTTCAGCTTTCAGCAGAGGTCATCTAAATTTAGAATAAATGTTCCCTCGTTGACGAACAGTAACTGGAAATAGGAAGACATTCTGTTTTGCTTAAGTAATAACTCCAGAGAAGCACCAGGACTAAAAACATATTAAGCAATTTTTAACTTGCCTTCAAGTTTTTGAAAAGGGTACTTTTCATCTAAAATTTAACCCTCTACACTAGAACCACTGAGGATTATCACTATTATAAACACATCTAAACATTAAGATGTTTTGGGGGGCTATTTCAGGTTAGCAATGGCAGCTAGCCAGCATAGAAATGATAGAAATGAGTTTGAAAAATAGATGCCCTGCTTAGCTGATCATTTCCTACATAACAGTCATACTCATCATTCAAAATGGACCTTCTAATACATACCAAAGCAGATAAAAAAAAGCTGTATGTTCTGTTAGAGGAGACAGAACATAAACTTTAGAACTTTTAAGTATCTGTGCTGGGTAAACAGACTTAACAGGTCAGACAGGGTTAAAACTGATCATCAGATCAGTTACTTCTCCAGGTGCAACTTGGGTCCCTGGCAAACATTACACTTAAGATGTGGTTAACCAGTTAACCACATCTTATGAGTCACCCCTGGCCACACGTTCATTCTATTAATGGTGCAATAAAACATGGAATAAGCCACAAAGTTGTTACACAAAATACATATTTTGTGTACATAACTTTGTGGCTCGTTCCCATTACATCTTAAACCAAATGTGTAGCCAGGCCAGTGAGCAAACTAGTGCTCACAGCCTCAGGAGTGCACTGCAGTTAAGGGCGCACACAGCATGGCAGAAGGTGCGACTATTGGGATTGTGGATAAGATCCCAATGAACCTTTAAATGAATGCCTGTAATGGGGTTAAGTGTCCAACTACCAATACCTGGCATGAAAGCAAAAGGGGTAGCAGATGGAGGTAAGGAATAGACTTGAAGTTCGTAACCCAGAGACAGAAAGAAACCATAAAATGAGACAGTACAAAAGAGGGATTATCATAGCATACCACTGGAAAAAATTTTCATTAATCAAGGAAAGAAAGCCCATGGAAGTAGCAAGCAATTGTTAAGAGTATATGTTAGCTGCTTAAAACAATGTCCTGGGACTGGAACCTGGAGAATATGGACCTGGGTTCCCCTAACTCCTTATCTTCAGGTGGAAAAATCTAGCCTTAAACATAAGAGGACATGGCCAAGTGAGCCCTCAGAACAAAAAGGGACTGAAAGCTGGGCACATATCTCACTACTGGGGTTGTGTGAAGCTCTGGCTCAAGAAGGACAAGACCAGAAATGCTGCTTTTACAGACCTACCCACAACAGAATGCTTCAATTCCTGACATCCATAGTCATTCATTCACAATGAAAAAAAGGTGAACATTCAGGACATTTTTACACCTACTGTAGGAGGGAGGCGTGTACTTTAATTAGAGTGCAGCACTGTCTCCTGTATCAGCATCCCTGCACTTCAAAATGGCACTGGGGATGCTTTAACTAAAGCTCATTGAAAGAGCTTCCTTGCCACTTTAGTTAGAGTGGCCCCATTGCCATTTTGAAGTACAGGGAGGCTGATACACAAGATGCAGAGGTTGGCTGCAGCATGCTAATTAGCATGCTCCAGCAGACTTGATTCATTGAAGAATCACGTCTGCTCAGACACGCTGCAATTACAGCACATCAGAGTAGACTCCCAGCATGTCTACAGACACCCTCAGGCATGAGTTTTCTTTTAAGACAGAACATCAATCTCCAGTTATTTAAGCAGTATACAGACTTTACCCCCATAAGTGTGTTATAAGTGTGACAATGCCATTCATAGATGCTGATGTGGCTTATGTCACTTTGGAAAGAAACGAAGAAAAGCAAGATCACTAGGAAACAAGTTAAAGATGGGGTAGTGAACACAAACTTAAGGATATAAGAATTTCCATAATGGGTTTTCATGGAGAATGCAGCTGAGAAACAGATTTTCACTATTCATTTTTTAAAAAGTCAAAAGGTGCACATTAGATTCAACATCTAACTATCATCTGAGTAAATAATAGGGTAGAACAGACACTGAAACAGAAATAATTAGTACACAAGATCATTCAACAACACAACAAAAAACAGAGAACTTGATTTCAGAAGTTAGGGAACAATTCAACTACTGGTAGTTCAATCTCAAATGGCACAACAGCAATTTATAGCAGACAGCTACAAATCGCCTTGAAATGGCATAATTTCTGTAGTATATGGAAAATGCCAACTAGTGTACAAAAACTATTCACAGTCTTCAAACCAGAAATGTAAATATAGAAGCATTTGTATCCAAGTAGGTGTTCACTAGCTTATGCTACCCTTCTTGTCCAGGGCCACTTACCTTGTAATGGAATTAGCCTGTACCCACAAAACCCTTACAAATCGCATAAATAGTTCTCAGAAAAACACCCAAGAAAAATCCAGCTATTTATTGCGTAATGCATACAAGTTCTTCCACTTCAACTAACACTACATTAATAAAAAAATCTTTCCATTCAAAGACTTGTATGATCTAATATACAGTACTTGTATATTTACCAGACTTCCTTCTTAGCTATAATTAAATTAAAATGGACTCTTCTGCAAAGTTTAATACCTTATGTTAAAAATAACATTTGTTTCTATATGCTGAAATCTACAGAAGGACTAACATTTAAGCACAGATCACTGATAACAAAAAAATCTATTCCGTACCCAGCAGGTAGAGTTTGCACTGTACACAAGACACTGAAAAGTCCAGCTATCATCACAGATTAGCAATGCAGAAGCCATTTCAGCTGCTTTTTCATTCAATAAAATTCTCCCTATCCCTTCTCCAAACCTACCCTCTTTCTTCTTGAGAACAGTATTTAAACCCTGATAATCCAAAATGAAACAATTCTTAGAAGTGACAGACTGCGACTCAATGAAAGGAGGATTGTTTTATATCTCACCTCAAGCAAAGCAGCTGCAGGATCTCCTTGCAGACTCTTTCCCAGTTTATCAACCTCATCTAACAGGAACACTGGATTGTTAACCCCAACAGTCTTCAAGCCATTGATTATTCGGCCAGGCATACTGCCAACATAGGTACGCCTATGAGAAACAAATGGAAAAGAGTCTGGAGCGTGAAAGGGAAGGGGGAACAGTAAAAACTAAAGATCAAAGAAGCAAACATAAGAATAAACTGCCTTATAGCAAACTTGTATAAAACCCAACTGCTTCAACTAATGGGGAAAAAAAAAAAAAAAAAAAAAAAAAAATTCATGCTTTCACTGCTTAATATATGTAACTTATTGTAGCTAATAAAAGATGAGGTTCCAGCCCCTCACTGAAACATTTGGTCCAGGTCGAGAACGCATGCCTAAAATTCACAGGGTATAACCATTACATGCAGTTGTAAGGATGTCCCCCTTCCCTCCGCCTTCTGTTCGACAATGAGGCCCCTGACAGATGTTAAAGTAAAGGTGCAATGGGATCTGATGTGGGATCCCAATAATTAAGCTTCCTGTCATGCCACATGCATGGCAGGAGGCATGACTGTGGGATCCCACATCAGATACAACTGAACCATATTGCTGGTGCTGGGGGAGCCTGACCTCAGTAATTAGCTACACTCCCAGGGTGCCATATACTCCCCTAGCTGGGAACTCCAGTCTGCTGACTAGGGCTACCAGCTGCAGAGTGCAGTCTCCAGCTAGAAGCCCTGATCAGCTGAGGGGACTCCCAGCCCCTGGAGCCCAGTCTTGAAAGGCTCCCCTATGCTCCACAGGCTGGGCACTGGCCACATGCTGAATTAAAGGTCTGATAGGAAACCAGTCACAAAGTCACATATTTTGAGTAATAATGTTGTTGTTCATTCCTCATTTTATCATGCCATTAATTGACTGAACTCGTGACCACGTCACTAAAGACATGATTAACCAGTTAATCACATCTTAAGTGTAACATCTGTCAGAGGCCTAAGAAACAGATTTCAGAACTTTGTATCATTCTTTAAGGTTTAAGGACCTAAAGAATAATGTACACTGTTACACTGACAAAAACAAGAGCATGTGATACAGTCCAGTAATGAAGTGAGGGCAGCATTCTACATGTACATTGTGATGCCTAATGCAGGTGGCTACATCCTTAAACTGGCATCAAGTCAAAAGAATTTCCATTAATTTCTGGTCAGATGTTATAAAACATTACAAAAAGTTAAATTAAATTAGAATAGCGTACATGGAATGAAAAAACCCCTTTCTATTTAGGAACGCAAGTATTTTTTTTATAGTGCAGCTAAGGGAATTATGATCTATATACATGCACACACATCCTGCTTCTGAATTTATCAGCCTTTCTACTTGTTCTATAGGCAGATTCAATATTGAAGGTAAAAAGGAGAAAATGCTGATGGCTTAGAAGAAACTGATACATGATGTGCTGAACTGAAGTAGCTCTCTCATGACCCCCACAAAATAGATATGCAGAACAGGCCTAAATGCCTTGTCACATGATCTGCATTACGCTGGCCAGAATAAACAGGATGACCTTTGGAGAGATGCATCTTAAAAACCATGGGAATAGTTTTAAAGCTACTGACAGCAACTGGAATTCTTTGAACCAAAGAGCAACTAGCACCACATCCTATGAGATTGTTAGAGTCTATATTATAATTATCGGAAGGAGAAAATATGATTCTATAATTACTTAAGGCATGTGCAAGGTTATAAATGTTATAACAGGTTAACTGCTATTCTGTAGGCTCAGTATCTGCTGCATATATTCAGGCTCTTTAATCTTGGAAGAAAGAGAGAACTGCATAGACTGAGATTACAGTTCGTCAAGACCCAAAGGCTGTGGTAAAAAAAGATTAACATGGAAGCATCTATAAATACTTATGATAACTCAGCTTTATCACCATCTTAACAAGTGCTGCTTTACGAGTCCCAGGAAGTGCGCGTCCTGAAGAGACAACAGAAGAAAACAGGCAAAAAGAAATGACCTTAAGCAAAAACCATAATGAAAATATTTTGTATCAGTTCATCAGTCTATAAACCCAAGACTTTGAATGAAAACTCTGGTAGTTGCACAGGGGACTTGCTTCTGTCTCTCCTTAAGTAGGTCTAGAGCTCAGAAAGGGTAAAATGGATAACATGGGCCTCATGAGCTATTCAGGGGATGTAGGATCCTGTTACTGCTCAAAACTTTTAGGTATAGGTGAGCCTGTGGCAATGCAAATGCAGCAAAACTGTTTCAATTTCAACTTTGCTTCATCCAGCATCAAAATGAGGTACATTCAGTTCATTTGTATTACAGGATCACTCAGACGCAGCAGTTACAGTATAACAGCAGCTGTGAGCTCCTAGGTGACAACTCTCCCTTCCCTTTTAAAGTGGCTACAAACTAAGTTTGTGTACAACAAATGCTGGTACCTAAGTCTCAAATCAGCAGGGCACTCAAACACATGCAGAAGTCCCACAGGACCAAGGTCTAAATGCTGAATGGTTGGATAGGTGTCCCATTAAGTTTTATAACCTGTATTTCACAACTACTCCTTTCTTCACCACTACTTTTTTAACAATCTTTAAGCATGCTGAATTAGTTCATTAACTTCAACACAGCTGTTTCTAATCAGTGTATTAAATTCCAACTTAAAACATACTTGCATTTATTTACATAATTTGATCAGTTAACGTGAAAGACTGCTTAAATTTACAGCCTAAATTTAACAGATACATGGATATCAATTTACTCTTTGCATGCATTATTAGCTTTCCATAGAGAAAAGTAGATAGTCTATACTTCTGTGCCACAAACTGCCATCATTACAACTGGACTACCCAAGCTGGTTTTTTTACTGTATTGACTTGACAGACATGAGACCTAGAAGGCTGACAGGTCATACTAGCTGTGCAAGATGTTAATACAGAAAGATAGAGAACAAAGGCATTACAGAAACTAAACGTGGTATTGCAGAAAGATAAACAGCTCAACAGTACTTTTTTAATTGCAAATATGAAATAGATGCCCTTATCTTTTATAGATATAACTCGCAAAAACCTCATACCTGGGTAAGTTCTTTGCCATATATGTACCATATGGCCAAACAAGCCTTTCAAAGGTTTGTGCTACAAATTATTTACATATGTAACTTTGCTCATATAAACAGTCTTAAGGAAAACTAATGTAGTCAAGTTGCTCACATACATGATTGTTTGTAGGATAAAACCTTTAACCTTTGCTAGTTGGTCTACATGTTTTTCATGATGGTCTTCTGGGTACACTTTTGCAGGAGTGGTGGTAGCTGGACGCAGAGCAGGGTGGGGCTTGCACGTCGCAGCAGCGTGGGGTGGTGGATGGTGGCAAAGGCCGCCTCATGTGAGCTCCCTCCCACATCCAACCAGCCCCTGTGCAGCCCACAGTGGGGAGTCACCACTCTTGTCCTCCCTCTATCCCCCACTCCTGGTAGGCGGCAGCGCGGGGTGCTGGATGGTGGCACTCCATCCCTACCCGCCCCTCCTAGCCCCTTTCAAAGTACTCCTGGGGGTACATGTACCCCCAGTTGACAACCCGTTGTAGAGTGTGTCTACACAAGGACAGTTCTCCCTAGTATAAAGGTGCTCAACCCCCAGCCCATGGACCAGTTCTGGCCAATGGAGTTGCGTCTTCTGGCCCACAGGGCTCCCCACAGATCTGAAAATGTGATGGTGAGGGAGTGGAGGCAGCATTAATTGTCACTCCCCTGCTGCCAAATGTCCATAAGGAGCCCTGCAGGCTGGACAGCATGCCACTGTGTTCTAGATTGGGATGCAGTGTTGGAGTGGCACAGGGCAAGATCCAAGTAGCTCAGGGCTCAATTCAGGCTGCACAGGACCCAACCCTGTGTCCCACCCCCATAGACTGGCTCCATACCACTCACCCAGTTTGTGGGGCCAAACAGTTAAGCACCACTGCTCTAGCACCATCCACGGTGAAAACATGTCCAGTTCTTCCTGCTTCTACGCATGCCTCATGGCAGAAGAATACCACATAGTAAGTGTTGACACAGACACAGGGCACACCCACTACCAGTCCAACCATGGCAACATGTTTTCCATATGCAGTGCACACAGAACAGGAACAAGCAAAAGGGGCATGCTTTCAGCGCAGTGCTCCCTAGCACAGTGTGTAGAAGATATGGCTCATGGTTAAATCTCCTCTGAAACTTGCATCTCTGAAATACGATGACAGGCCTGAATCTTCCCTGACTCAGCACTTTTATATTAGTGCAAATCCTGAACTGCAGAGCTTAATTCCTAATTGACATTGGTAGGAGGGGAAATTGGGGGCTCTATCCACACATTACACACGCCACTTTGTGATCTTGTTTCTCTGACACACTCTTTCAAAACCTGGAAACAGAACATGTACCTTGCTGTTTAAAATGCACTTACAGTTCCTGGGGATCTCTCACTAGTACAATAAATAATAATAAACCTTAGAACATATTCCTCAGAATGTCTGAAACTAAAGGATTTATTTACAAATATGTCTGGTTAAAAAAAATCCTTAAGACCAAAAAACTTACTATGTAAGATTTATTATTGACAAATGCTGGTCTCATTATCCTCGTATGTGTTCTCTATCCTGCTAAGTATTTATTCATGTCTACAGCACCAAATATAGAGCAACTTTAAGGAACATGATATTACCATTCAAAGCAAAGCATCATTCTACTCTTGAAAGTCTTCTACATATGGTTTTGAAGACAGTAAATGTATTAAAGTGCTCTTACCAACAGGATTGCTCCCATTCAGGTATATGGTTCAGTAGAAGATTTAACTATTACAAAAGGAAACAGTAAGTTTTGCAGGCAACTTAAGATTTAAAGTAGTAACAAAGATATAAACATGTTACCAGAACAGATTTAGTAGACTGCTGGATAGAGATGTATTTTTATTTTTAAGGTTTGTGGCAGACTACTGTGAAAAGTTTAATCAGGTTTAATCAGACACACACAGCTGCTTGCAAAATTTGTTTTAATTTCACCCACTCTGCCCAAGATGATACAGTATTATTGGGGTGGGGGGGAAGAGTATAACAGTGTTTTGCCAAAAATGCCTGCCCCAGTGGTGCACAATATAACTGAGTGAAGATTATAAGGGGGATCTTTTACTATATGACGTACTTACAGCATGCATGTCAAAATACATCTGAGTTGAAAGATGGTTTAGATTTTAGACAGCTTACAAAACAATTTTGCAGTTCAGTAGTGAGATATATTTAACTGAATCTGCAAATGCTTCAAAGCATACTTCCTATAATTTCCAGGTGGGAAATTTTTTTAATGTGTAAGAGCTATATATAAAACTCTTAGATGAAAACAGATACTGACGACAACTGAAATCACTAAGAATGGGGGGCTTGTCTATGTCACCCCTGGGCTGTACCTTGCATTGCCCCTGTGAAGCAAACCCTGCCCAACTGCTCCAATTTAACATATGACAATTCCCAGGAATGAGGCAACATAGCTGCCTTAGTGCTGTCCTGAGTATGCATTCGGCCCCGCTCTGTCTCTCATGTGCTTAGTGGCAGACAGAATAAGAGTGAGTGGGTGAGGTTTGCTCCATGTCAGCAGCCCCAGCTGTGACTCAGAGAAGGTACCGACACACAGGGCTTAGCTATTAGAAATTGTTCAGTTCAACGTTTGGATTAACACACAAGACAGTTAAGTGAAGAAAACAAATAGATCAAAGAATAAGAGGGTTAATTTTTGCATAAGCAACTTTCACAAAAAATTCAATTTCCTTGGAAAAATTAAGATGTTAGTTTAGTGCATATGAAACACCACCTATTCCAGTTTCCAGAAACAAAAGCCATGTCCATGCTACAGACATGGGATGTCTGGCATAGGAATACTAGTATATAGTACCAGGAGAGGTCCTAGTATGGATGAATCTATACTGAAAAAAACTGCAGTATGTACCATTATCAATAAGCCCCACGCCACAAGTCAAATGAGCTATATCAGCAAAACTTCAGCTTTTCTAATTCTATACTAAGGGCTTCTGTCTGCATATCTACATAGGTCAGTGATCACGCCTCTTCATGCACTGGACCAAAATAGAATATGCCAGCAGAAGATTACAAGGCCAGGGACAGAAGTTACATGTAAACTGCTTTAAGTGATCAGAAACTGGTTTAAACCTGTAACAGAACAGAAGTTCAGTGTAAATAAATCACTTTCAAAATGGCCAAAACCAATTTAAGATAAACCTGGCTGGATGTAGTATCAGATTTAACTGATTTAGGTCAAACCAGTTTATGGAACATCTATCCCAGATCCCTTCTTAGTTCAAGTTAATTCACAATCCCCCAGCGTCCCAGGATGCTTTGCAGCTCTGGACTATGCTGTCTGCTCCAGTGGAGCAGGGACTGCCCCTCCCCTCTGCTCCCTAGCCCATTTCTTGCCTATGTCCATCAGCCTGTAGGGAGTGGGGGGGAGGGGGCAGGGGAACAGACCCCCAGACCCCTCTAGCCAGGGTCTCCACAGCACACAGGGGAGAGGGAAAGCCCCTGTGGTGGGGGTTTCTTGGCTCCTGGCAGTCCAGGGAGTGGGGGGGGGATCCCCACCTCTCCCTCCCCTGCACAACTGCTTGCCACAGGATGGCGGTGGAAGGCATTCCCAAGGCCCTGGGGGTATGGGCACCAGAGAGCCCCCAGTCACAGGAGACTGGAAGAATTTCCCTCTACTCCCTGAGGCTGTCCCAGGCTATCCCTGAAACTCAAAGGACTGAGGCAAGCAGCTGTGGGGTTCAGGAAGGGAGGAATTCCCCTCAGCTCCCTGGGGCTGCCCTGAGCTGGGGTGGGGGGGAACCTCCCCAGGGCAGGGGCTCCCCAGTGCCCCCTTGTTAGACTGCATGAGCAGACACCTGGCCCAAAGGACAACTCCTCCCTCCTGTGGCAGTTAGTTCAGTTGGTTATTGGTTCAATCTAGGCAGCTCAAAAGAAGCTGCCTAAATTGAATCAATTCACCTCAGCTTTTTGACCAGCTCTGCTTAGCCTAAATGTACACCTGACCAGAAGTATATTGCTCACGAATAAGGGGTGATGCAATGTCAGTTAGACTACGTGCATGACAGGTAATTAAAATAATGAGTTGGTTGCTGATCTTGCTTGCATCAGCACGACTAAAACAAGACTCTGTTCTTGTTTCAAAGAAATATAAACCAAGAATGTAAAGCTATGCAACCCAGACATAAAACAAAGCAAACAGTGCAGAAACAACTTAAAAAAAATAACATTTTTTAAGTTTCTAGTAGGTCTTCATTTTCCCTGTTCAAGAGAGAAGTTTTCTGCTTTCACGTTTGATGTAAATCTTTACATATGGAGTATATGAGTGATGACAGGTAAGGACAGCTGGAAGATGTCTGATAAAGCGGTTGTTTTTGTACAGCAATGCTGACTTCATTTTGAGACTACAGAACAGTAGCAGCTACTCATAGGATAATGAAAAAAGGATTCACATGGATTCCAGCTGCAAGCATGTGATCTGTGCTTAAATGGTAAAAACTAGGTGTTTCCATACTGCCACATTTGTGCATCACATGGAACTGCATGCTCACCAGAACACTTCTGATGTCTGAACACTTCTGATGTGCTGTAACTACTTTTTTTTGCTGCTAAATCAATTCAGTATACACCCTTCCTCCTGCAAACAATCAGTAGCCCAAAACAGTGATTGATAGTTTATATTTTTTTAAAGAACAAAAACAAAAGTGATTTTAAAAAATGGATCTTTTAAAAGTACTAAAGATACATAGACATGTTGCTGTCATGTTAACAAAACTTTCTTTAATGATTTCAGCATGGTTAGAGGCCAATAGATAAAACACTGGCCAGATGCATTAAGAATGACGCATACAAGTAATTTCAGTCTTGTGCGTCTTTCAGCTTAGGCACCAGCCTACATACTATTTTCTACAAAGCAGCACACATCTCTCTTCAGCTACTCCTGTATCTCTTTTCTCTTGTTTCGTTACCTTTAAATTTATCTGATGCTACTCATTAAACAACTCTACAGGTATGTTCCTTTTGCTAAGCAAAACATACCGGTATACAGTTTACATGAAAAGTTATATAGTACAATTTTATTCCAGCCCTGATCCTGCAATGGGAGAATCATGGATTGAGCCTTTCACCTACCTACAGCCCCAGTGAAAGTACCACATGGATACAAAGGCAGGTTAAAATGCAGAATCAGGGCCAATCCAGTTGAAGGTCTTTATGGAAGCTAATCATGTATGCCTGGAAAATATAGTGGACATATCTGCAGAAAAGTAAGGTTTTTTACTAAATTGATATGTAAATCTGACACTTACAAAAACAGTTGTGTATTCAACAAAAGCAGGGAAATTTCAAAGCAGATTTACCAGTATCACATTAACCCATCCTATTGTGTGTATGCATTCCCTAGACA
The DNA here is from genome assembly GCF_001723915.1 of Gavialis gangeticus. NCBI lineage: Eukaryota > Metazoa > Chordata > Crocodylia > Gavialidae > Gavialis > Gavialis gangeticus. Next base: position 29,445,999 of record NW_017728998.1, on the reverse strand, counting down.
CCTGTCTTAACATTACACAAATGACCCTGAAATGCTGGTAAGGAAGGACATTTAGATTCAGCTATTAACTAAATGGATGACTAGTATATACACATTTTTTGGTCTTCAGCTATTTATTTCTTAGCTTGGTGTTGAGTTACATTAGAAGTACTTCCTTCTTCCATCGTGTAGAATATTGCTAGCCAAACATTTTTCAATCAGTCTATTTTAAAAATATTTATAGTTAGACTAGCCAACTGCCCAACAAGAATGATGGAGGGGAGGAAGCAAGCAGGTATGGAGCCCCATGCCCCACCCCGCCCCGTCTGGGCCCACTCCCTGCTTCCCTCCTGCTGCTTGGGATCCAGGCCTGCTCCCCCCATCCCTGCTGCAGTGGCAGGGGGAGGGGAGGGGAGGGGAGGAGCCGGACTGGCATGGCAGGGAGGCAGCAGCGGTCCCAGGATGACCAGGCAGTGGCAGGGGGACAGAAGGAGCAGGCCTGGGCCTGAGGGGGGGAGGAG
>NW_017728998.1:29431221-29435364 GCF_001723915.1 Gavialis gangeticus | reverse complement strand
CAGAAGGGAGGAGGGGCATGCCAATGCCTGTGCGGGTGGCCTCGCCCCCCCATGGCATACCGACCCCGTTCCCCCCCACTGCCACCTCCAAGGAGCAAGAGAGGGAAGGGAGAGGAGGGGCGAGGCCAGCTCTGGTGGCCTCGTCCCCCTCCACTCCACTCCACTCCACTCCACTCCACTCCACTCCACTCCACTCCACTCCACTCCACTCCACTCCACTCCACTCCACTCCACTCTTGCTACCTACAGGGAGCAGGATGGGGGGCAATGACAGTTGTGCTGGTCTCATCCCCCCTCCGCTTCATCCCGTGTCCCCACCATCATGGTGGTGCACTGCCACCTGTCCGAATGCTTCTTCACACTCTGTTTGGCTGTTTGTCAGCCAATCAGAGCATGAATAAAGTGTCATGGACAGACAGATAGATTAATGCTTTTGTAATATTAGAATAGTTCTCTTTGTAAAGCTTCAATTTAAATAACGCATATAAAATAATATCTGATAAAGGCCCAAAGCATTTCATTTTAAAACTGTATTAAATAAAAAAAAAATAGTGTTGCACAATAAGGATGAGCTGAAGTATGTGAAATAAGATTGATAAAACTGTGACTAACTGTTGGTAACTGAAGAAGTTACTGATGACTTCAGTAAATGATGCAGGCAGAACACTCCCCTGGAAACTGAATACCCAGACTGAAGTCCTATCCCCAACTCCCTCCTGACAAGTATGTTACTTAGCATCTATGCAAACTTCTTTCAGTAGTATTTAACAGCCTCTAGTGGTTTCAGTTTGAATAGCAATATGCAACAAACTTTTAATTCTGTATTTAACAAGTACAAAGTCATCTAAAACACCTGAATTAAGAACATATGAACTATAATAAAGAGCTCATACACTTCTATATATAGGGAGTCTTCTACCAATGCCTGAATAATTGGGAAACATGGTAAGACATTAAAAAAAAGTCTCATTTTAGCTGTATGTCATATCCTCCCCCGCCTCCCAAAATCCACAAATGCCTTGGGTGAGCTATAAACTGCATGCTGTCACTAAAACATCTACAGGATTCACTTTTCAAAATGTAGCTCTCAGTGACAAGAGAATTCTAAAATTCCCTCTGAAACCAGAAGCTTAATGTCAGTAATATCCATTTTCGTAAACATACATATCATGGTGGGGCATGCAAGAACAGAACATTGCTCAGTCTAAACAGAAGTTTATAAACAGTTTCCAACCTGTTCTCTGCTCTTTGAAGCACATCAGTTTTTTAAAACAAAAACCCCCAAAAACAAAACAAAAAAAAACAACCCACTGTTCTGGATTTAATGTTCTGCTCTAACAAAGCTGATCTTGACATTAAACAGTAAAAGTGACAGACAATTTAACTGACTTTAACAGAAAGAGCTCAAATTATTTAAAAAACAGCTACTGCACAAAACAGTAGGAAAATCATCTGTAAAAAAGGGAGCCAAGATGCAACGTATTTGATTTAGTTTGATTCTTTTAAACTTCTCTGGCACCTTGAAGCATTTGCACAAACACTGGATATCTCATACTAAAAACATGAGGCTCCATTTTGAATCTACTACTGAAAACTGGTGTAACAAGTTCTTTTGTAAGAGGAGTGCTCAACCTCTAGCCTGCAGGCCAAATGTCACCCACAGAGCCATGGCATCTGGCCTGTAGGACTCCCCACAGGTCAGGAAATTTGGCGGTGGTGGAGCAGTGGCAGTTAATATTGCCACCCTTCCCACTGCCAAACCCCACAGGGGTACATGACTGTGGGGGGAGGCAGTGATATGCCCATGCCCTGCCCCTATCCCTCACTCCCAAGCCACAGTCCCCCCAGCCCTGCTGCTGCCCCTCACTCCTGACCCACAGTACCCTGCCTCCAGACTATGCTGGTAACCTTCACTCCCAACCCCCTGTCCCTGCTGATACCCCTCACTCCTGACCTAAAACCCCCTGCCTCCCCCAGCCCTGATGATGCCCCTCATGCCCGACCTGCAGCCCCCTGACCCCTCCAGCTCTGCTGATGCCCCTCACTCCTGACCTACCGTCCACTGCCTGCCCCTCTGCCCTGCTGGTGCCTCTCACTCCTGACCTGAAGCCCACTGCTTCCCCCAGCCCTGCCTCCCCGCTCACTCCCAATCTACATCTCACTGCCCAGCCCTGCTGCCCATGCAGCTCCCTACTGCCCCAGAAGAACCCCTCCTCACCCACCCCCTTCCCCTGCCCTGCTGCAACCCCAGTGTCAGCAGGCATAAGCACGCACACGCGCATGCACGTACACACGCACCTTCCCCTGATGCCCCTAGCCCCAAGCAACTCCTTGCTGGGGCAGAGGCAAAGCAAAATCCTGGACATTTGCTGATATTTTAAAAAACTGCCCTGATGGAGATGGGAGGACCCAAAAAGAAGACGCCCACGAAAACCCAGCTTGGTAACCCTAGCTTTCCCCCCCACCGCTGCAGGGCTGGTCTGGGACTGGGTCAAGCCTCCTTCCTTCCTACCCCATGGGGATGAATTGGGGCTGGGCCATACTGCCTTCCCCCATGAACGGCTGGATGGGGTCCCAGCATAACCACCTTGGGTGTTGGATCAGGACAATGGGCCAGATCCGGGCCATGGATGGAACAAGTACCGCTCATCCAGCTTGTTGGCTAAAGAGGTTGAGCACCACTGTTCTATACACCAAAGTCCATGTTTAACTCTAGAAGAAAACAAACAAAATACAGAATTGCTGGGGAGCCAAAAGAAAAAAGCATGGTGTCACTAGTATTTAAGGAAAAGATGTGGCTTCTAGGTGAAATCTTCTGCCTATTGACACTGATCAAATAAGCAGATAAGGTTGTGGCTGGGAACTTTTGGTCTGTGGGAACTTAGAAACCAATGGCAGGCTACATAGGATCTGCTAACACAGCTATCCAAGGCTGACTAGTATGCCTTATATTTTAGGTCTTTTTATTGTATTTTACTTGTGCAGATGTTGTTTCTGTTCTTCTCTAAACGCAGTAAACATGAAAGCCATCAGTAACTACAGCTATTACCAAACACTGGGAAAAGTGTTATGCCTCAAAGTGAAGGAACTGGTAAGAAGTGAATAGGTAATTTACATAAACTAAAGGGAAAACATTAAATACAGTCAACATTTATTAAGAAATAAGATGGAAAGGATTCTTGTTCACATTTAAAAATTTTTTTTTTTTAAAAATCAGTTCTTCTGGATTCTTCAAGTTCAAAATGAACCACTAAATAAAGTCTTGTTGAAATAAAGCTAATGATACTGAAAACAAAATATTTCCAATTCCACAGATGTTACAGCAATAGCCAAATTCCATTTTTCCCCAGAATCAGTTAAGCATTGGCTTCACTGGATGAGGTGTGCATCCTTATAGGCCTGACTAATAAAAATCAGTTGGTGTTCATCTGGTATTTCAATTAATAAAAATATTAATGGGGAGAAGAATCAGAGCCACCCAAAAAGAATAACTGTATGCATGACAGTTTCTCTTGAAGTTCAGTTCCAACCTACCTAAACACAGGAGATGGAAGTAGCCATCCCGCTGGGAGAGGAACACCCCACTATTCTGTTGCTTTGGATTTTCTATCTTCATTTCCTCCTAATAACAGTGATGTCAGAACTCCCTCCATACCTTATGAGGAAGTGTCCTGGGATAACGGGTAACAAACCAACTAAAGAATAATCTTTGTTGATTATCAGAACATTTTTCGCTTTATACCCTTTGGAAATGCACTGAATTTCATCTTGGATAACAGAATTTTTAGAACTGTCCGCTTCTCCTCCACGTGACATATACTGGCCATGATTAGGTAAAGAACCTTTTCCGCTACCTTCAAGCCTGTAAGACTTTCAGATCTACAGATTCTTAGGGAGCTACCTAAATTGCACTGAGTGAAAGGGATTTTTGCAAGCCCAGAGCCAATTTTACAGCCTTTTCACAGCGAGCCCACCTCTCACCACTGACTGGCCAAGGGGTCCTGGTGGCCCTGCCACTCACCACTGATTGGCCGAGAGAACAGTCTGTTACATGGCCAGACCCTTGCTGCTGACTGGTGGAGAGGGTCAGAATGGTGTGACTGGCTGCCCTCTCAGCCAATCAACAGTGGGGGGGGGGGGGGG
>NW_017728998.1:29428891-29431101 GCF_001723915.1 Gavialis gangeticus | reverse complement strand
CCCACAAAGAAGGGGGGGGGGGGGGGGGGGGCAGAAAAGGCAGAGCTGCCATCTTGGCTGCTCCCCTTTCCATTGGCAGCTCCCCACTTCCCCCCAGCAGGCTGCAAAGCTGGGCCACAGTGGCCATGTGGACTGCTGACACACTGGGGAGCCAGCATTTTATTTTTAGTGCGTGTTCTTTTGGGTGGGGGGTTATTTCGCAGATCTTGCGAACAATGCCCAATTTCACAGCTTCCGCGAAATCCACAAAATTGCACATTAAGTAGGTTTCTACACATTATATACTCTACCACTAAAACAAAGAGCAGCAGCAAACAAGGTTAAAAAGCCCAGTCCCTCTTAGTATTAAACATCCTTCAATATTATTATTTCCTTTCTCTAACATTCATGTCACAACTAGTGTTTTTAGAAGCATTAATTACACTAAAGATAAAAGAACTACCAGAATATACAGTGGAAAACTTTAAGCACAGAAGAAGGATAAAGATACCTGTGGCCTCGAATGTCCGACTGGTCGCATACTCCTCCTAAGGCAATCCTGTGGAACTCTCGACCCAGGGTCTTTGCAATAGATCTTCCCACGCTAGTTTTACCAACTCCGGGGGGACCCACAAAGCAAAGAATGGGTCCCTTTAGGTTGTTTTTCAGTTGCCTGACAGCTAAATACTCCAATACTCTCTTCTTCAATTTCTCCATGGCATAATGGTCATTATCCAGAAGAATTCTGGCTGCACGAATATCCAGCCGGTCTATGATACACCAATAATAAGGATATCAGCATATTTTCTTTTAAATAAAAACATAACTATTTCTATATGGCAGACAATGTTTACTATTGTATGTGAATGGCAAAATCTTAAGTGTCCCTAAAAGCACCCACCAAAAGAAAGCAACCTCCAAGACTGACAGGACAATATTCAAACCACTACTAATTAAGTACATCTTTCTCTTCCCTTTTTGTAAGGAAGTTAGCCTGTATGACTTGACTATATAGTTTTTTTTACCCCCTTGCCACAGTTTTAGAATCTCATGTGGGTGAACAACAGGCATACGTTGCTTTATAACTAATCTGCTAGCACTGATTGGAAATTAGCACTGATGGTGATTTCATATAGATCACCATTCTTGTAGCAAATCCTAACAGAAAAAAAGGATAGAGTTTCCTCCTTCTAACCTTCCCCAAAAGATTGCTTTTGATGGCCTAAAAAGGTTCACAGATTGGGTTAGATCAGGCATGCATGGCAGTGTGGGGCCTGATCCTGGCATGCAGGGCTGGGTGGAATCTTGATCTGCAAGTGGCACCAGGCAGAGGCAATATGGGGTCCTAATCCCAGCATGTGGAGCTGGTGCAGACCACAGAACCCAATCCCTACAAGTGGGGTCAGGGGAAGATAGCAAACTAACTCCATTTATATCATCCAGACTGCTTGACTAAAAGATAATCTTTCAATCAGGAAGAGCCAAACATCAAATTAGCACATCAAGGCAGTTTTTGCTGCCAGACAAAACTTCTAGAGCCAGACCCAAGTACATACACCAAATGTCAAATAACAGACTTCTCCTGGAATTTCGGCATAACACATAAGAAGTATCAAAGAAGGCTAAAATGCACTCACCTTTTGTACTTTTGTTCCATGGAAGTTCCACCATCAGTTCTAAATAATTCCTGGTCAAAGCATATTCTGGCATTGATTGAGGCATCTTCTTTAATCTAAAAAATTATTTGCATGAAAAACTGCATAAGAATATTCAGGAGATGGAAAGCACAACATAAGATTTACTTCCCTGCTACAAAGGTCCATTTCTGGCGCACTTAAGTCCACAGCATTCCCTACTACACTGAAAATGTTAATGCTATGAAACAATGCCCTGCTCATTTTTAAGATTGTAAATCACTGAATTAAAAGAGCATGTGCATAATTAGCATAAAATAGCAGCATCCATTCTTAACATGAAGATTACATGGCTTATAATTAGAGGTGCAGAGATATACTGGATGCATATTGGATCAGCACCGATAAAAGAAAAATTAATATTATTGGCTATTGGGTTTTTTTGGCCAGTGTAGCCGATAATGCCACTGATAAATACAATATACCTTCTGGCCGGGGCCCCACATGTGTGCACGTGGCTCAGAATGCAGTCAGGTAGCATGGAGAACAGCACCCTGCAAGTAAGTCTGTAGAGGGGAAGGTGCGCTTGGGGGGTGG
>NW_017728998.1:29427139-29428477 GCF_001723915.1 Gavialis gangeticus | reverse complement strand
AATGAGGGAGGGAGTGTGGCAGGGGCAGAGGCTGGGGATGGGGGCACTGCCCAGCCAGGGCAGTACACGGGACCCGGGGCCAGGGCAGGGGTGCTCTGTATGCTATCCAGCGCTTGAACTAAAGCTCATTGGACAAGCTTTAGTTCAGTCTCTGCCACTGCCAATTTTAAGCACTGGGACACTGATTCCCACGGCTCTGCCCCAATCTCTGCCTTGCTGCCTGCTCACCAACCTCGCTGGACAGCACCCCCTGCCCCTGCCCCACTCCCTCCCTCACTGTGGGGACCTTGATCTGCCCCCACCCCCACACTCCTTCCCTCCCCCACACCTGTTCCCCTCCAGACTTACCTGCAGGGAGCTGCTCTGTATGCTATCCAGCTGCATTCCCGTAAATCAGTTATTGGATCGGTATCAGCCAATACGGCTGGTTAATAATCGGCTATCGGTATCAATCAAGAAAATCTTTATTGGTGCACCCCTAATTATAATTTCTTAAAAAAAAATAAATAAATAAGGCTAACCTCTTTATATCAGATTTGTCTCACTGATGTAGGTATGCAAGTTTCACATGCTGCATATAACGTGTGCGCACGACCCCTAAAGCACTTTCCTAAATCAAAACGGATCATTAGCGCCTCACGTATTACTTTACATGATTCACTTCAAAGAATATGACACTTTTGTTTTCATTTAAGACCTTCCTATATCATACCCATCTTGGATTTGTTTTTTAATAACTGAAATGGTAATGCCTTGCAGTATTTCCTGACAGCCCTTCCATTGCTTTACTGCTCATTGTGTTGAATAATTTCTTCCAGAAGCTGGTGTTAGTTCCCTGTATTAGTTATAGAAGACTGTGTGCAAACCAGCACTTGGGCCTCCAATGACCAGATTATGTGTACAGGAGACCCTCGCCATTCGCGGGAGATACATTCCAGAGATCCCTGCGAATGGCGAAATCTGCGAATACTGACAGGACTCCCCGTCACACCCCACAGCTGCTCCCTGCTGCCCACCTCCCCCCCCCTTTTTCGCAGGGCTCTCCCACAGCACCTGCGGCCTGCCCCCCCCCGCCCCCCCGAGTGCCGCCGCGGCTGCTCTGAGCACTGCCATAGCTGCCTCAGGCTGTGGAGAAGATGCCACTGCTGCCACCTCCCTCTTCGTCCCCAGGGTTCCCCTGCAGCGCCTGGGGAACAACCCTTCCCCCCACCTGAGTGCTGTTGCGGCTGCCTCCAGGGGAGAAGATGCCACCACCTCCCCACCCATCCCCGGCACTCACTCTCCACCCGCCTCCTGGCTCTGCCCTCCCCCACAAATATTTGAATCCACAAATCCAGA
>NW_017728998.1:29417132-29422139 GCF_001723915.1 Gavialis gangeticus | reverse complement strand
CCACCCATCCCCGGCACTCACTCTCCACCCGCCTCCTGGCTCTGCCCTCCCCCACAAATATTTGAATCCACAAATCCAGAGATCACGAATAGCAAGGGTTTCCTGTACCTCTTTTTGCTTATGAGTCTGTACAAAAAGTGTAAATGCAAGGAGGCAGCAGAGATTTAATTCCCTTGAAATATACCTCTAAAATTTCTCACTTTATTTCTATTTTGGTAATTTCAATGCAGAGAAAAACAGCTAGGTCTCAGTTTGACCTGATGGTTAATTCACTACTGGAACTCAGGAGACCATGTCAGGAATGTATCTTTTGCCATCCTCATGAGAACCTACCCAAAACTGGCCAAGTTCTAAGCCTTTGAAGACTACAGCTTGCCAATACTCAGCAGAAGATTCAATTTTAACAGCTCACAGCCCCAGACATTCCATCCTCACTCCATCCAGTTACAACTCTTACTTAGCCAGATCATATATATACCACCCCCACAGACTACCTGAACAGCCTCCAGCCTAGGTAACTGGCTGTTTATAGTGATGGGGAGAGGAGAAGACGGAGTTGGCTGCAGTATGGCAGGTACAGTTAGAAAGTTAGTGGCTATGAGGGGAAGCAAATGCCAAAATTAAAATTATCTTTGAACTCATAATTTGGCTCTCTTGCAAATACACATTCTGATGTTCTCATTACATGATCATGACTATTGTCTCTCCAACAAGCCTTTTTGTGGTTATTCATTATTAACCAAAGATGGTATCAATGCTTTTTTTTTTTAAATAAAGGAAAGCAACATTTTCTGTCATCCAACAGAACCTGCGTCATGCGATCAACACTAATTTCATGATAGCGTTCATCCCTTTTATTTTAAACCTTTTACCTATTCAGATCGTTTAGGCTACAGACGTATTTTGTATCATGGTGCCAGAAAGGTCAAAGTTTCCCTACTATATATTTAAAGACCAAGCATGTTATCCATTTTCAGGTATAAGGAGGCTTAATGTTTGTACTGTAATGTTATACCCATTTCTAAACATCACGTGCTTTCTTAATTGTAGGCACTCTAAAGAGATGAAATACCAGGCATAAAAACAACTATTTGTCAAAATAATCAGCAAAAAATAACATCAAGAAAACAAAGTATATGGCAAGACTGGCTAATTTAAGTCGTAAAGTAAATGAATCAATTAAAAAAGGTGCTATTTTAGAGGCCTTATCACCTACCTCTTCATTTCTTTTAGACATACTTTAAGAGCTTGCTCTGACATACTGGATGTTCTAATTTTCTTTTCTAGCATGACAACATCATCATGATCTTCTTCTTCCTCCTCTTCCTCTGCAGCACCTGGAATGTGATTGAGCCTTCTAATAGGACGAATAGCTACAACCTAAGAAGCAGAAGAGATGTACACAGTTGCACCTCAATATCTTTTTCAAAAAGCATACTATAAATTGAGGTCAAGAGAAAGAAGCATAAACTACTGCAAGAAGTTATTTTATCCATGTTATGAATAAAATCAGATCTGAATACAATTCGTAAACTTATTCAATATGTAATAGCATCTATTAAAATGAGCAGACAGGTCCTTTTGAATCTATCTACAAAGTACACTAAGATTCTAGATGACAAGAAAGAAATCTGAAGGTACTGTTAAAAATGCTTTTCAAATCTCTGTAGTACATTCTATAGTAATTACAACGGTCTGACCTATACAGTTAGTATAAAGTAGGACATGACACAAAACTTTCAAGAAGTACATGTCCCAGAATCAAAAAAGGTGTACAGAAGGTGCGTCTACACATTGTCCTACAGTGATATAGCGGCACACTACAGCAAAGTAGTGATCCTGCAGGTCCACATGCAATTGCCAGCTACACTGCCACAGCAAAGTGCTCCCCTGGTACTTCCAAAAGGAAGTACTAAAGCAGGGTAACATGTAGACGGACTCATAGAGTCCCAGCTAAAATAATAATTTGTTTTAAAATGTCTTCTTAGAATAAATAATAAGAGTTGAAGAAAAATCAAACCCAAGAAATAAGAAACAGCTAAATGAAAACACAGGGTTTTCTTCTCTAATTACTTCTCTTTCTTAAGGAGCCACATTTAACCTGCACCTCCATGCAGTTTGCAAACTCTGGTTTGACCCCCTTCACCCTCTACTTCCCATGAAAGTAATTACTCATCATTAGCAAATATACATGGCTGCATATATACCAAATCTTGTGATGTGATCAGATTATCATGTTTTGGCAACCTATAGATCTCAATTTGCTTCATGGATAAACCATTACAAATTTTAATTCTAACACTGAAACCTAACAAAGACCATATTCTGAAAGAATCTTTAGTGTGAACTTGAAAGCTCTACTCAAATTTTTCACTTTTAAGCTGTGCATGAGAACACTCAATATATGTAAAAAGAATTTACAAAAGAATTAATACCTTTGCTGTCAATTTGTATTTGTAATGGATGTCAAAAAGCGAAAAGCGTAACAAGTGTTACAATATTTTATTTATCCATCTAGAAAACCATTAAAAATTGCCAACTTGTGTATATTATGTAAGTCAGATGTTCGTACAGGTTAAATACGAGTATGTAAAATTACTTCCACAAATTAAACATGAATGACTGCAGGTTCAATTTTTGGAGGCCACTTTTGAAAAATGACCTGACATTATTACATTTGAAAATCCTGTATTTAGAGGTCTGTTACCCTTTTATCATCATCCTGTTTGGGTTTTCGGGTTTTCTGAAGCAGCTTCAGACCTTCAATCTGTCGAACAAGCAATGGTATAGTCATCTTGAATCGTTCCTCCAAGCTAACAGCATCCAAAATCTAAAAGCATGGAATAAAAATGAAAATAGTTAGCAGCATTTCCCTGTATCATTTAAAGTTTAATTCCCAGCAAACAGTAACTTGCAGATTTCCTTTGGATTACTAATACATTTGATCGGAGTCAGGGCAGGCACTTTCCAAAAACCAAAAACAAAACCTGCAAGAGTGCCCATTAACAGAAGAACAGAACATGCAGTATGTGAAATGACTTCAGGGTTTGCATCTGATGTTAAACCAGACCAAAGGCAACTGGAAATATTCCAGCCCAAGAACTGAAAGAAATATGAGAAGCAAAGGAAACCTTTGAAAACAGAAATAGCCCTCTTTCTAATTGCGATTAATGAATATGTAATACCTTGCTTTGTTTTACTGGCAGAGAAATGCACTTGCCTTAATAGAATTTTCCAGAGTAAGGGTGGAGAAATTTGGGGGCCATAATGGCTAGTTTTCACTAGCCATTTGTATATAGCATTCATTACCGAGCTTCTCAGGTATTTGATAAAGGTTTGAAGTATGTATAATATTGCAGGACTGGCATCTAATGCCCTCAGAAATGATACCGCTGTTAAGGAGCTGGGAAGTTAAAAGCTAGTCTAAGCCTACTTCTTTTTCTAAATGCACCTCTTTATTCTAGGTGTGCCCCCTGCAGCATTCATTTCTCAGTTAAGCTTGAGGGTACAACCCAGCCATCTGAGAAAACTGTAGGATGATCTCCTCCAGTAATCCCACAAGCCCCAACTCATGTCCCTGATTTTCCTTTACTTGTGTATGTATACATATATACACACATACACATATCTTCACTTTTCATACTGAATTCCAAATCTGTTCATATTAACCACGACATTTAGACAAAGAATCTCTTATTAGGCAAATGAAACTTATTGTGGTTTCCTGCCAAGCAAGCAACAAATAATTTAGAAAAGGAAAAAAAACCCCAGAGATTTACACCAACAGCCGAACAGCTAATGGTGGAGGCACTATAGTCATCTATAAGTCAAGTAAGTGTTATTCTGAAGTTATCTAATAATGCATTAAAATACAAGTACCAAATCCTTAACCCCCTCCTTGCACGTTAAGAAGGCAATACCTGAAGCTTCTCTTGGTTGGTTGTGCGAATGATCGAAGTCAGTATATCTGGCAAAGCTTCTCTAGGCAAATTGTCTAAAAGTCGTCTCAGCTTAGCAACTGCAGGGACAGACATATCCAACATCTCAACCAACTATAAGGAAACAAAAATCCCAACCATCAGAATTTTCCTTCACATGTCTATTTGATGGGGAAAAAAAAGGTGTTCAGACTTCACTTATGTAAATATTAAAAAAAAAAGACAATTAAGAAATAATTGCACCCCTGAGAGGAAAAGTTTTTATCACCTAGCAAAATAACTTCTTTTCAGTCCAAAAAAATCCCAAGATATACTCATTTTCATTCCAAGGCCAGTCAAAACTTTTGGGTTTTTTCCCTTCTTTGAAACCAATGTTAACATAGTATCAGTGTCCACAGATTTCTACAATCCTGATTTTTTTGTTAAAAGGAAAACGAAGGAGGCAAAAAAGTTTTCCATTCACATTGTCAAAGATATTTCTGATCCAATGAAGTGTAAAAAGAACAACTCTTCTGAATTTGAATTTGTATACCCTTTTTGAGAAACAGAATTTCAATATAGTTTGGGGACTGAGCAAAAATGGATTTTTACTCGCATCTGAACTGAACCAGTGTTCCCCTAAAATATGGTTCTATAGGTTACCAAAAACAGTTATTATCTCTCTAATATTTGAAAGTGCAGTACACATCACAGAACAGTCTCATCAGTTGATGAGCTACATCCTTCCTTTCAAATGTTCTTGTCCTTACTCCTGTCTTCAATTCATCACATCCACTCAGTTTTCCATTTTTTATCTTCAACTGAAGGTGGGTTGTCCAACTTCTCAGCAGCTGAGGGCCGGACAAAGTGTCTGATGGAGATCTGGAAGCCCCACACCCCAGGGGACACTCCCCCCCCACAACCACCCCAGCCCTAGTCCTGCTTCCCACCCACTGCATGTACAGCCCAGGCCAGCTCTCTCCCTTCCCCTTCTATCCCTGCTGCGTGAACAACCCAGACTAGCTTCCCCCTTGCCACATGCACAATCCAGACAAACTACACATCCTCCACCCCCACACAATATGGCCCT
>NW_017728998.1:29388270-29412132 GCF_001723915.1 Gavialis gangeticus | reverse complement strand
GTTCTTGTCCTTACTCCTGTCTTCAATTCATCACATCCACTCAGTTTTCCATTTTTTATCTTCAACTGAAGGTGGGTTGTCCAACTTCTCAGCAGCTGAGGGCCGGACAAAGTGTCTGATGGAGATCTGGAAGCCCCACACCCCAGGGGACACTCCCCCCCCACAACCACCCCAGCCCTAGTCCTGCTTCCCACCCACTGCATGTACAGCCCAGGCCAGCTCTCTCCCTTCCCCTTCTATCCCTGCTGCGTGAACAACCCAGACTAGCTTCCCCCTTGCCACATGCACAATCCAGACAAACTACACATCCTCCACCCCCACACAATATGGCCCTGCTCCCTCCCATGCCATACACATCCCAGCCCTCCCTAACCCATGCACAGCATCCCCACACCTCTCCCTGCCACCCACGTTGTGCAGGCAGCCCACCAGAACATGCAGTACAGGCAGCCTGGCTCCCATTCCTGAGCAAGCAGCCCAGCATCCTTCCACCACACATGCAGCATGGACAGTAAGGCTGTGTGAAATTTCACTGTTTCATTTCAAAGCTGTTTCGATGTGTTTCGAGCTTGAAACAGAGCAATCAAAATGAAACAAAAAGCTTTGAAACAGCTTTGAAACTAAATGAGGGTACTTGAAACATTTTGAAAGTTTCGAAACCTTTCAAGTGTCGAAGCAGCCCGGTGGCAGGAAGCAGGGGAGAACCAGGGCTCCACAGCCACATGGAGCGCAGCCCGGAGGCAGGCAGAGCCAGGGCTGTGCTTGGATAGGCTCTGCCGACCCCATGGAGCTCAGCCTGGCGGCGGGAGGTGGGCAGAGCCAGGGCTGTGCTCCATCTTCCACCACCATGCTGAGCTCCATGGGGCTGCGAAGCCACTTGGAGCGCAGCCCTGGCTCTCCCCTGCCTCCCACCATCAGGCTGGATGACAGGAGGCTGCTGTTGCTGCCTGGGGCCAGAAGTAACATCAGTCTTCCCTGGTACTGGGTGCAAGCTGTGTCCAGCGCCGTCTTAAGCAGCAGCAGCAGCAGCAGCAGCAGCCTCCTGTCATCTGGCACAGATCCGGGGGCCTGCATCCCCAGGAGGCCCGTGTGGCACAGCCTCGTAGGCCTCCCGGGGGTGTGGGCCCCCAGATCTACGCCAGATGACAGGAGGCTGCCGCTGCCAGCAAGTGTCACGAGTTTTGCTTTTTGAAGTTTGAGGTGGTTTCTGAGAAACCTCTGCACCTATCTCCTTGAAACTTGGCAGGCTTCATGCCCTCAGAAGGGGCTACTATCCCTGCAATTTAAATCCAAATCAGGCAAGAAATAACAAAGTTTTAGGCATTTTCATGATTCCCCATTATAGCCTATGGGAGAAATGTTAAAACACATCAAAACAACGAAACAGTTTCAATGAAATGAAACTGGACAGTGCTTCAAAATGAAAACAAACATCGAAACACTGTCCCTTCAAAATGGCAAAATGGATGTCAAAATGAAACAATGATTGTTTCGCACAGCCTGGTCCCTCCCCACTGTGCCGCTTTGCCCTCAGGAGCAGAGGCAGAAAGCAGAAGCCAGAGGAAAGCAACCTGGCAACCTGGCCACTGCCACAAGTGCAATGGCTGGAGTGGCAGTTGGGCAGGAGCCTGGGGGCCTCAAATGGACCACCAGTTGGACAGTCACAGATTACATTACAGTGACATATACCACAGAAAGCAATTAATCAACCTGAAAATACTTTCAATACTATGCGTCTGGAGGACTGACAGGTGGTCTCGACTGGGGTAAGCCTCAGTTTCTTCACCCTACAAGCCCAGGAGAACGGAGTCAACAGAACACTCCTACGTTAGCCACTCAATACTGTTATAGAATGGTCTGAAGGAGCTATCATACACCATTATGAGAAAGAGCCAGGGGAATAACAGGGTCAACAGGCCTGCTCCAACATATATTTGTTTAGCAGTGCTTGAGGCAAAGTTCACAAAGCATGGCACATGTAAAAAATGTCTTTCAAAGCAGGCGTGGTATCTACCTACCAGACTTAAATGTCTAAATCCAGACTCATTACTGAAAAGGAACACACACCCACAACAATTCTTCTATTTCCAGCAGAGGCAGAATTATTTCAAACAGCATTTCCGATGCACCTCACAGAGACACTGCAAGCTGGGAGACAAAGTTAAGCCTTTGTCTTCCATCTAATTCTATGAAAAATTCTAAAATACCCCATTTAGTTACTTTGTGGGTCAAAGTCTTTTTAGTTTTCTCATTCAGCAAATCTACTCAGTATGAC
Organism: Gavialis gangeticus; assembly: GCF_001723915.1. Taxonomy (NCBI): domain Eukaryota; kingdom Metazoa; phylum Chordata; order Crocodylia; family Gavialidae; genus Gavialis; species Gavialis gangeticus. Next base: position 29,409,857 of record NW_017728998.1, on the reverse strand, counting down.
TTCTCACCTTGTAATCAGAACTTGTCATGCTCCACCACTCACTCCATTCAAATCCCTCAAAGGCTATTTCCTCAGCGTTCACAAAAGTGAAGTTAAAATATGACCACATAAATCAAAGGTAGGCAAAGTCCAGCCCATGGGCTGAATCAGGCTCATGTGGGACTCCATTCCCCAGCAGCCCCTTCCTGTGTCACCGCAGCCAGTTTCCATGGAGACCCCAAGAGTGGGGGAGCTATAACACCGTGGGGCCAGGGTTTCCACGAAGACCAGCCCCAGCAGCGCTGGCAGAGTACACGGCTGGGCGGGGGAGCTGTTCTGGAGCTGGAAATTTGCAATGGTGATAGTGTGGTCCAGAACTGGGGCAGAGCAGAGATCTACTGCCTGCACGTCCCAAGCACGGGCATGCAAGCAACAGATCACAGCTCTGCCCTGGCTCCGGACTATGCTGTCACCACTGCAAGATCCCAGCCTTAGCCCTGGAGCAGCTCCCTGCCCAGCTGCGTGCCCTGCCAGTGGTGCTGGGGCTGATCTCCATGCAAACCCCAGCTGCGCACTGTCACAGCCCCACAGCTCCTGGGGTCTCCATGGAAACCAGCCTCAGCAACCCAGGCAAGGGCTGCTGAAAAATAGAGTCCGGCCACTGGCCAGATCCATCATTTTGCACCCCGTGCCCCCCCCCCGATATAAATACTACCAGCAGGGATACCTGTACAAATTAGGCCTTTCAGTGGGTTTGCAGTGTTGCCTGTAATTTGAAGACAATGGGATCATGTGATCACAACCAGAGGCGTAGTTTGCTCTGCAGATCCAGCATTACTGCCATCACACAAGGAGATCAAAGAACTCAGCTTGACTCTTAGGGTATGTCTACACAGTTTGATGCAGTGCAGGACAAAGCTAAGCCAAGCTAGATGGAAATGTGCTCTCTCAAATATTGAGTTTTTGTGGCACAAAGCCACACCATCCAGCCACACCAAGCTCAGTGATGGCTTTGGAAATAGACACAACATAGCTGCATTAGCGCACTGCTACATGTGAGCTAACAGGCCAGTGGTTTACAACCCGTGCTCCACAGACCCCTGGGGATCCACAGACTATGTCTAAGGGGTCTGCAAAAGATGACTATAACCACTCAAAAGTATGTGAATACCCACGGTTACAATTCGAAGGGGTCTTCATCTCCATTCAAAATGTTTTGGGGTCCGCAAATGAAAAAAGATTCAAACCACTATGCCTGGCCTTTTTCAGTACTCCACTAGCCCAGAGGATCTCCACTGTGCTGCCTTTTGCCTCACAGACAAACCCTTGGAGCCAGAGGAGCTTTGAAGACAGAAGAAAGGGAAGCTTTTACTTACAAACTGAGAAAGTCAAATGGGGGAATCTAGACAGGAGCCATATCCTGCTAGGCCGTTTCCACTCTTGGTTTCCACGTTCCCTTTTGCCTTACAAATGTGCCACTAGGCTACTTCCTCCCATCTCCGACCTGCCCAAACCCACTAGTTCAGCAGAGCTCTCTCACCCACATGCTGACCACACAAGACAGGCAGCAACGGGAAAGTGCCAGCTGGCTGGAAATACCTGCTTGGACAAGGACACCTGGATCCCACATCCAGTTCAGAGAACGCAACAAGCCGTGGCCCCAGTTCAGGGAACATTCAAAAACCTCTGGCTCTGCAGCAGAGCCAGGAAGCAAACTGCAGCACCCACAGGTAGAGGAGACCCCCCCTGGGGGGGGCCCAGGCGAAGGCGGCTGACCTGCACGGCGTACTTGTAGAACTGCTCCGACAGCTCGCCCAGGTCCTCCTCGGCCTGGGGCCGGCGGGTGAAGTTCTCCAGCCGGTCCAGCTGCTCCACCTCAGCCACCGGGTACGGCTTCTCCTTCAGCAGCTGCAGGATCTGGAAGCGGCAGAGGCCGGTGACCAGCAGCGTGTAGTGCGGCTTGGGCCAGTTGCTACCAACCACCTGCACGGCCAGCGCCGCCGTCCCGATCCTGGGGGGGGGCAGCAAGTCAGGCACCGGCGCGGCGCGGCTTGGCGCCCCCCGGACCCACCCACTCCCATCCCCCCCCGCGGGTCTCCCGCCGCACCGAGAGGCAGCCCCGCGCTCCCCCGCCCAGGAACCTCCGGGCCGGGCCCCACCTGTGCAGCGAGGGCAGGTCGTCGCCGTCGCTGGCCGGGTCGCTGGTGTTGGGGATGACACCGATGATGGTGCTCTTCAGCGACGTGCCCTTGAGCAGGCGGCTGCGCACCAGCTGCATGTTCCGCGGCGAGTCCACGCTGGTGCGCATGGTGGAGCCGGGCAACAGCACGCCCTCGTGCGTGAGCAGCAGCGGCAGGCGGCTCGGGATCTGGATGGCACTGCTGGACGCCATAGCGCTCCCCAGCCCCGGCCAGCCACTGTCAGCCGCGCCCACTACGGGCCGCCGACTGGAACAATCCGCCTCGCCGCGCCCCCTGCCGGCCGCCGCTGCCCCCGCGGGCTGCTTGGGGAGGGGTCACGTGACCGGTAGCAGCGTTTCAGCCTTTGTGCAATGTGCGATCAGTCCTAGCAAAGCTGCTTAACTGCATGGTCGTTTTTAAGGATGCTTTTTGGAGCCGTGCTGGTCTGAGACTAAAAGCAATGCAGAATTCTAAAACTCTCATTGCAGAGATGATACCTTTTCTCAGAACAAATACGAAATAAAAAAAATAAAAAAAAAAGATCTTTCTTTGCAAGCTTTTGGGCACATGCGCCCTTTTTGGGGCAGCTCATTGGTGCAGCCTAGGCAAAGCCCAAGTCTTAATCAACTTTTGGGTGGTTTTTTTTATTATTTAAATTTTATATATTCCAAGCCAAATTAGCCAAAACAAATGCCAAATCCAGAACCACAGGTGGCACTACTACCAGCAAACATCCTCCACCCCGCTCTGGGGGTTCAGATGTTTCCAGAACCTTTGGTGGGAGTCCTACTCACAGGCCAAGCCCGGAGGCTTGGAGTTTAGATGCCCCCAAGTTTTGCATGCCCTCAGCCATAAGGCCGCAGGAGCAAGTTAGGGAGGAGACTCCCCTTTTCATAAAGTGGGTATAAAGCCAAGACCTTCCTACTCCAGCAGCTATATACATTACCTTCGCAGGTACTATCCCTGTGCCAGGAGAGCAGTCTTCCCTAGGTACAATTAGGAAGACCGCCTCAGTGGTCACGGTGTTTCCATTGCCAGGTAAGCAGAGAGCTGTTCTTGATCTGAGCCCACAAGAGGCTGAGACCAACTTTTGGGCTTGCTGCTAGTAGTTTCTTATGACTGCTTGCCTCCAAATAAAGAAATGCTTTAACTTTGATAACCCAGTTCTCACTCACTCACTCACTCACTGCAGATTTATAGTGAGCAATATAAAGTAAGTGAGAATGCTTAGTTTAGTGAGTGAGCATGCTTAGTTGCATACTTTTTTGCATGTTTTTCAGCGTATGATAGTTTTTCAGCAAATACAATAATTTTGGATTTCCACTACAAAAATTTCATATTTAAGACCTGGTAACACTGCATGTGACTGCCCACACCCCCAAGGTAGAGCAGGCCCACAGCCCAGCCGCACAGCAGAGCAGCAGGCATTGCAGCGCTACATCACTAGGAACGGTGCACATAGCCAGTGCACAAGCCCGAGGTACTGATGCTGCACTGAGTCAGTGCAGGGGGTGGGGGTGCTGGGGCAGGCAGGGTCTGGATGCTTCACTCTCCAGACTTGAACAAGGCAGAGCTTTCCCATAAAGTCCCAGCAGGGCTTGTCCAAAGCCTCCTCCAGGCAGCAAGGTCCTGGGGGAGAGGGGACCTTGGCTTCTAGGTTCTAGCCTGGGTCCCCCCTGGAAGTGACATGAGCCCAGACCGGTCCCTTCACCTGCCTGCGCCCGTCTCCTTCCCCTCACACTGCCTGGCTGCTCAGGCTGGCCCTGCAGCCCACTCACATGGCAGCAGCAGGACCTGGGTTGGCCTGTGTTCAATCTAGTGAAGGAGCCTGGGGCTGAATTGGAGCACCATCCCTGCTGCCTTGTCTCTTCTGCTCCTGGGAGCCCAGCCAGTTATCCCCACTTCAAGGTTTTCCTTTTGTAATTCAGCAGCAACCTGTCTGCCCCTTGGCCGCTGTGAGCTGCTCTGTTTAAGTTTTGATGGTGATGCCTGCTTTTGCCTGGCCATAAGTGTGCACACCCCAGCGTAACTGCCCACACAGGTCTTCTCCCAGGCTTGCGTCCCCAGGAAAGGTTTCTTGCCCCCGGTACTCCAGCATTCGCAGCAGAATTAAGGAGGAATGTGCTAACGGGAAGAAAAAGAAACGGCGCGTTGGCATTGTCGATAATACCACAACCGCACGGGGAAAACACTGCAGAATAAAGGGCTTCATTTTCCACGTTTGAATAGGTGGGCGCAGAACTGATGCTTGCCAACTGCTGCTCCTCTTGAAGCAGCCTTTTGACTGTTGCTATGGCGACCTCAACCACCAGATGTCAGGCCAGCCTTAACAATGAATGCATACCGTCTCCATTAAAGAGACAAGAGGGGACTATACATTTAAGGCTTACTGTGAGGGGGCAAAGTGTGTAGGAATAAGTTATTTTCACTAGTTAAATGTGATGATTAGTAGCATAGGGGCCAATTTTTATTTTTGCTGGGGAGGCCTAAGATGATGCCCCTCCCTCTCCTCCTGGTGGCATGGCCGGAGCAGAGTTGAGCAGAGCCCGTGGGAGGACAGGGGTGGATGCAGGCTGCCCTGTGTGGCGTTGGGCCCCCTGCCCTGGTGCCCTCTCCACAGGAGCCCCACACTGGCTGCACTGCCATGGCCAGGCACTCCCTACCTTCCCGGCAGCAGCAGACGACACAACCCCGCATGGCTGCCAGGCGGGTGGGGGGGCCATGGCAGTGCAGCTGGTGCAGGACTCCTCGGAGGAGGGTAGCAGGGAGCCCCAAACCTGCAAACAGGCAGCCCACATCTGTCCCCACCCTGTGCCCAAATCTGGGTGACACATGCCCCCATTCCCCCTTCCCCAGGAGTGTGTGCAGTGGCAGGGAGCCAGCCCCCCCATCTCCCCCAGACAAGCCACTCATGGCTCTGTCCTGCTGCCAGCCCTGGGCCCCATGCACTGCCCTGGCTGGGCAGCTCCCCCTAGTCCCTACCCCACTCCCTCCCTCATCATGGGGCCCTTGATCTGCTCCACCGCCCCATAGACTTACTTGCAGGCAGCTGGGGTACCTGTTCTCCACCACTGCCTGGGGCTGTATTCCTGGCCATGCGCATGTGCACATGCACACACATGGCGCCTCCCATGTCCCACTCCCCACAACCTCTTGCAGGCTGGAGGTCTGCCAGCCTGCAAGGGGAAACCCGCCATTTCCTGCATTATTCCACAGTGAATGGAAAACCGGATCCCTGCCTGATACTGGGAATCCAGGACAAATGCTGTCCTGGAGTCATGCAGCCCAGGACTTGCAGCCCAGGACATGGAGCCCAGGATTTGATGTTCCTATTTCAAAACTGTCCTGCCCAATTAGGAATGGGTGGTCACCCTACCCTTTTCTTGAGGGGGCTCAGGGCCCTTGGGCTCCCATGTACTCAGCATCTATGATTAGTAGGTGACTTCTGGCTCTTTTCCATTTTACCAGCTGTGGTATTTTTCTCTCTCTCTCTTATTTAAAACCTTCCCTACAGCTTCTGTGCTGATGAGCCAAGGATGTAGGCTCTTCTTACCTTGTGCAAGTACCTGGGCAAAATATCTGCAAAGTGATCAAGACTGGAAGCTGCATCCTGCCCCATGTATTCTGGATGGGGTGCCATTCACTGATTAGGCTTCCCAGGAAGTTAGAATACATAAGCTAGGGGAGAATGCTTGCTCTTACAAACAGAATCAGCAGTGTTACACTACAAGTATACATCCCTTCAGCCTTCCCCATCAAATCTTGAACTAGTCAACAAAGGGGATAAAAGCATTTGTGCTCCCCCTTTCTGAGCTAACCAGGCCATGACTTAGCTATAGTTGTTCACTGAATCCATTCAACTGTTTCCACTGAGCCTACTACATGTGAAAAGAAGACTCTGAGACTTAGCAAACACCATATGAATATTATTGTCATTTATTTATCTTCAGTACCTTGAGGTCTCAACCAAAATCATGACCTGTGCACTAAGCTTCAAATTACTGCTTATCTCACTGCTGAGTTTCAGCAGTTTGATTTAAAATACCCCTGATCAGAAATATTTCTGCATTTCCCTCCCCCAGGTCCAGCCACTTTTATTCTAAGTTTTCAGCTATTATTGTGGGGGAGTTGCTACAAAGCTCCCTAGAAATTCGTTTCGAGGAAGGCAAAAAAGCAGTTTTAACTTATTCTGTTTGTCTTGCAGTAACATTGCATTGGTGTTCCTCAGCATGCTGCCACTGTGTTGTCATAGAGCAAGCATTGGCCTCAAATCTACAAAGCTCAGTTAAGAAGAAATGTGATCTCCCTAGCCACAGGACTCTACTCCCTCAAATCAGATTGCAGGATTGGACCGCCGAAGCTTCTCTTTCCTCACTGGTATAAAAGATATCCAAAGTTCATCTCTGACTCCTTGTTAATGACTAACTTTGGTGATGTACTTTGAGCAATTTCAATTTTGTACAGAGGTACAACCTCAGTGGTCAAAAAAATGTTTATACTTGTTGCCATCATAATGTGCTAATATAGCCATGGTGAAAACAAACACTAATTCATGCAGTTTATTACCAACTTGATCATCTTTCACCTGACTTGGAAATACCAGATCATAAATTTATATACATACATACAAAAAATTACTACACCTGAAAAATATTCTTGCCCTTTAGGGGAAATTCCTTCCCCAATACTCTCTTCACAGGTCAAAGTTGGGTATACAGTTTTTGTCTGGGTGAAGGAAAGAAGGATTTAAGATTCAATACACTGCTCACTCATTGCCTTATTGAAGGTTGATATTTATAGAGGTGGTTTATTTACCTGTTATAGTGTACTGTTTAACGTGGTATTAGAAAACATGAATGTAAAAGGGGAACATTACATGGAAATATAGGAAATGCTTTGTGAACTTTCTGGCATTAGATAGAATTAGTATGTAAACATATTTTTAGCACTTACATTTTTAAGCTTCCCTAATGATATTAATTTGGAATATGAAGACGAACTAAACAAAAGTGTTGAACATTTGCTAGTAGGAAGGGTTTTTTGCATCAGAAAAGACCATTCCATCATTACATTACTCCATTAAAAGGAATCTCCATATCTATCTGCCTATCTATTATGCTGCCTATCCCTTCCCTCCCATTTTTGTCTTCCTTTCAGACGGCCAGTCCCTGGGCTAAGGTAGAAAATCTTACTTCATTTTGGGGGTCTATCAACACTTTCAAGAGGAGGAAAATTCCAGTGAATGGAACTAACATCTTTCCTTTCCATAACTCTTAAGAGCTTAAGGATCAGGATGATATTTTACAATGTAGTAGCCTAGAGGCCCTAGAACAATAAGTCCCCAATCATACTTCGGACCTGTAGCTACTAACATAAGTCTGACAACAAATTATAATAAAACAAATGCCTACTTAAATAGATTCATATCACCTTTGAGATCAGTTTCTCTGAAACACTTTCTTGTCTGGCCATCTACATTATTTAATATGTGAAAAATTAAACAGCATATTAAACTATCAGAGTACTCCCAGCAGCAACTCCACAGAACTTAAGGCCAGAAGGAACAATTATCATCTAGTCTGATCTCCTGTATAATACAAGCTATGGAGCCTCACCGGTGATTTCAATGAGCTGTTTGTGCTATTGCATAAAGACAATCAGTCTTGATTTAAAGACTTCAAATGATAGAGAAGTCATTGCATCCAAAGATAATTTTTTCAATGTTAATCACCCCACTGAACATTATTTCTAGTCTGGTTTTGTCTTTGGCTTCCAGCTATAGGCGGATTAACACATGGACCAGTGAGGCCTGGGCCCAGGGGTCCCTGGGTTCCCATGGGAAATGGCAGCTTTTCCCTTACAGGTGGGCAGCTTCCTAGCCTGCAAGGGGCTGCCGGGAGCAAGATGCAGGGGTGCCATGTGCTTGTGCATGGCCACACTTATACACACGGCTCATAGAAAGGCAGCATGGAGAGTAGCTCCCTGCAGGTAGGTGTATAGGGGAAAGGAGGATGGGGGGGGACAAATGGAGATCCTCACAGTGGGGGAGGGAGTGGGGCAGGGGCTGGGGGCACTGCCCAGCCAGGGCAGTATGTGGGACCTGAGGCCAGGATGGGGAGTGGGACAGAGCCATGGGCAGCTTGTCCAGGGGCTGGGGGGAGCAGCTCCCCACTGCTGCCCACACCCCAAAGGGAGGCATAGGGGGGCATGTGCCCCCCCATAATTATGTGCGAGGTGGATACAGGCTGCTCACTGTGGGCTCGGGGCTCTCCGGGGCCTTTGCTGCATGTCCCCTGTCCACCCGGCACCAGTGCAGGTGGCAAGTTGTGCCTCCTGCTGCTGGGCGGGTATGGGATATGTGGCCCCCAGGGCAAAGGCAGCAGGGTGGAGAGCCCTGAGCCTGCAGCAGGCAGCCTACATCTGCCCTTGCCCCACTCCGTTCCACTCCAGCTGTGGTGAGTGGTGGGGGGGCAGGAAGCAGGGAGGAGAGGCAGGCATGTGCCAACCCACCCCCAGCCCAGCCAGGTCCACCCAGCCTCCCCTGTGGGCAGGGGCGGTGCCAGGCTCTTTCCAGTGAGGGGTGGGGGCCGGGCCAGGTTTGGACTCGGCCAGGCCAGAAACTTGCAGGGCCTATAGCCACAACCATATTCACATTAGCACCCCTTAGCTACCCCTCTCAGCACCACTGCCGCTGCTTGCCCACCCCATGCAACTGAACACATCCCACTGCCACCCACTCTGAGCCAAGCCCTGGCCCAGCCCCCCCTCCCTCACACTGGGAAGAGGCTGGTGCCGCCCCTGCCAGAAGTGCCACCTTTGCGGGTTCACCTGTGTGGGGTGGGCAGATGGCAGTGCTGGGAGGGGTGGCTATGGGGGTCTAAGGTGAATTGTGGGGTGGCTACAGCTCTCCCAAGCTCCCCGCCTAGCACCACCCCGCCCTGCCCATGATGCATGGAGGCCTGCCCTGCCTTTGGCAGCAGCAGCACCAGGAGGAGAAGGGACCCCTCTCCCCACTGGAGCCCAGGGCCCTAGTAAATCTTAATCCAACACTGCTTCCAGCTACTAGATATTACAAATGTTTTATTCTGAGAGATTAAAATCCATCTAGTGTTAGAAGTGTTTTCCCCACATAGATACCAATACTTTGTGATCAAATAATCTCAACTTTCTCTGGGATAAGGTAACTGGATTGAGCCTTTTTGATCCCTCACTGTAAGCACACTTATTCTTTCAGTTCTGAACCCTTTACAATTTGTCAAGGCTTTTTAAAATTTAAATGCCAGACCTGGAAATGGTATTCCAGGAATGGTCCTATTAATACTCCACCTTGGCTACAAATATTGTAGCTTATGTTCATGGCTGTCCTGGTGATAAGGAAGCCTTTCAGACTCTGGCAGGCCCAAAAGGCTTCTCTTTCATCCAGACCCAAAAAATATAGCCTAAATCTGTTTCTGTCCCCTCCATAGAGAGGGCCTTCAGTTTTCAGCAGACCAAAATCCTGCGTGTCCACCTAGGTTACAATAGGTGCACCAGTCAGAACTGAGTCATCCATCTAGCAACCAGATGGCTGCTGTGCTTGCAGGAAGTCAGATGGACCCCAAATACAGCCTTAAAACCAAAAGAGCAGATAACAGGGAGATGTCTACTTTAAAATGTCTCTTTTTGAGTTTGTAGACATCTGGATCCATATTGTGCCTTGACTCCCTGGTCTTATTATCTATTCCTGTGTTCAAGGTATCGTTATCCAACTTTTGACCTTGGACTTGTTCCTGACCATTGCTTGTCTTGCGGCTTTCTGATTCTGGATCTTTTATCTTGGCTGGTTTCTACCTCCAGCTAGTTCCTGACCATATTTTTGGCATCTGGAATCCAGACTCTGGCTGTGATCCTGTCCTGACTCCTGGCTCTGGAATTTGGTTTCTTACTCAGTCTAACCATGAAGCCTGAATCTGAATACTCATGGCATGATTATGACAACATACATCAGAAACAGCACTACTGGAAACTTGTGCGTAGAAGTAAGTCTAGCAGCTCCAGGTTTTGTGGGGGGGGAAGGGGGGTGTTGTTTTTAACCATCGAATAGGGCTTACACTGAGAAAATACATGGAACTAAAGAGTACTGGCACCTTTCGCAAATTGTGATCATAAACTGATGATTTATATGAAAAAGTCTGGAGCTTTCCATAATAAATAATAATAATAATAATAATAATAATAATAAAAGCTGCTTGGTGTTGTGACTGAAAATAACATACTGTTAATGTATTTTAGGTTAACTGATGCATTGAGTTTGAAACAGCAGCTCTGATTAATTATCCCACTCATCTCTGAATTGTTTAATTAAGATGCCTGGTAATACTTAACAATGTCAACGTTAAAGTTATCTCATTGCTTTGGAAGCACATAAGGAAGGAGTAGGTGAATCAACCACAGCCACTGAGCCAGTCTCTTTTGGTACTATTGTGGAGACATTTGGAAATAACACCACCTAGACCACGTCTAAGGCTCCTGGCAGATATTATACATATTTTGTATATTGACACTGTGGTTGGCTTCTATCACACCTTATGCTGAATGTATGGCTACTCCCACCCTTCAAGAGTCTGGTATACTCCTTCACCTGGGAGTGCCAGTCAGCAGATTGGTGCTCCCAGCCTCAGGAGTGCGCTAGAGTCTTGAAGGGCTTTGGTGCACTTCTGTAGGGGGGAGGGTGCAATAGGGATCTGATCCCTGCTCCCACAAGTGTGCTTCCTGCTACACTTAAGATTATGGCTCAGCTGTCTCATGTGCGGTACCAAAAGTTTAACAGATTTGAAGATCTGGGCCTAGGAAACTAGTCCAAGTTGCATATTGAGAAAGCAACAGAACTGTGAAGAGAGCCTCTGCTTTCATTGCTACCTCAAACTCTTTATTTCCTTTATGTACATATATTCTACTATTTAAAATATAAAAAACCCTGGTTGTATCTGGTTCATAGATAGGGACCTACTCAAATCACAGTTTCCTTATTTTCCTGGAAACCAAACAGTGATTTTCATGATTTTGCATGGAATTGCTGGGAAAAAATAATGCTAAAAAGAAAATGCTGGCTCCCAGCTCCCCAACAGGGACTGAGAGAAGCCATTTGTATAAAGGGGAACAGCGGAGATGGCGGACATTCCCTCCCCACTGATTGGCTGAGAGGGCTGCCTTTCATGAAGCCCTGCCCTGGATGAAGGGCAGCTCTCTCTTCCAATCAGTGGTGAGGGGTGGGGCAGCTGGGGCCCCTCAGCCCATCAGCGGGGAGGGAAGGGGCACCAACTCCTCGCAGAAAGACTGCAAAAATGTCACTGGGTGCTGCAAGCCGCCCCTGATTTTTCCTTTCCCTCAGTGCACTTTAGGTTGATCTCTATTCATAGATCAAACTAGACTTGAGAGTTCAAGGTGAATAGAATATGTTTTCCTATGAATAAAAAAAATATCCAGCCTCCAATACTTCCAGTTGTCTCTCACAAGCTCTGATTAGGCTTTTATAAACAAAAAGACATATTTGGTTATATTGCTGCTTTAGCTGGAATCACTCAGAATGGTTGTCTAAATTAACCTAAACTTTAACTTAGACAGGAAAAATCACTACAATATAACCATATATAAAAAAGCATTGTCACAAGAACTTGGGTCACTGGAAATAAGTTTATTCAACAGGACAAGCAAAGTACTTGCTATTCACATGACAGTGTAAGAGTAACTGTTTGTTTTGTGGGATTTCATAATACATGTTTTTTAAACATAATTTGAAATAGATGTAAGGGTATTATATAGCAAACTGCATAAGAAAACTCATAATTAATATTACACTCTCAATCTGATGCAGACAGATTTAAAATGTTCTGCCTTAGAACAGTTCATTTGTTAGTTCTGAAAAGACATTAGATATAATGAAAAACCTATATTATGCAGTAATAAAACATGTAAATGACAACAGATAACATATTGTGCAACATTTCCACCCAATTTCTTTTTAAGTACCTGCTAACTATCTTGTACACATTTCTACTTTTGTAATATTACTATTAAACATAAGCATTTTAATAGAGAAGGTGACATGAAGAAAAGTATAAAGTCTGTTTTAATATGGTAATATGCTAACTTAAATAGATGTATAGACATTTTAACTTGCTATTGGTTTATGGTAGATTAATGAGTGTCTTGGAAAAAAAGAAACAGAACCAACAGTTAAGTTCCTAATTGACAGATATTAATCCAATTTTGATAATCTTATTTTACTTATTGATTAGTAATCCTACTTTTTTGTGTAAATTTACTCTTTATAATCAAGCTGCCGGATTTTCTTTTTGAGAAAAGTGAATCTGAGTGTATGAAACAATGCTTCAGTTTTATGAAGATAGCTATTCTCTAAGGCCCACTCTCTGCAGGCAGTCACAAATGTAACTGATTTTTTATTAAAGATATTGCAGTGTGAGGTCTCTTTCCATCCCCAAATCATTTCTGAAGTTGTTGCTGTTCCTATTCTAAAGATAAATTTCTTCCTTAATAGCCACTGTGGAAAGCCTAACTGCAATGAACTCTATGCAGACTGCTTCTGTGCAGAGGTGGCAGCAGGACTGGGCCCTAAGATATTAGGGGCATCCCAGCTTCACAAACTCTAGCATTATAAAATATGAATATAAAATATTTTATTCCAGATGAAAAATATCCTTCCCCACCTTTTATGAAGAGGTTCACACAACACACTCATATCTCTCTCATACCTCAAACCTGTTTCCTGTAACTTTCAATTCTCTGCTGTATTAGACACTACCATGCTTTCTTTCTTCTTCCTAAACCTTCATCTTACTTCTAGTAGGTGTCCCAAAACTTAACCATTTACTACCATTTCCCCAAACTGAATCTTTTAGTTTATTTTGTGTAGCTATTTGTCACAAACCAAGCACCCAATTTATCACCAAAATTTCTCCCTCCCATACTATCTACATCTTAGTTGTTTTGTCATGAGCTGCTGAATCTAATAGTCTCTGATTGGACTGTATTCTTCTCCAAGCTCTAGATTGGACTGCTGTGTCCATGTTTAGGTTAAGCCATTTGCTCCTCTACTTCTCAGTCTCTCTGCTATTTGTAGGCCGGGGGGATAGTTCCTCTCTTACTGAATCCGGGGTCAGCACTAGCTCCCAATCCAGGAATGCACTTAAACATGTTCTTAACTTTAAGGGTCTGAGTAGTTTTACTGAAATCAACAGATTTCAACCCCTCTTCACATCAGTTGGTATAATCTGATCCATGAAGAATTTGTGAATTGTGGCATGAAGGACTTACTGTTCTGAACCTGGAACAACATCATTGCACACAAGTGATAAAGCCACGTAAAATTATGTACAGATGCACCAACCATTTCTCATGAAAAGAAACAGAGATGATTAGACTATTCATCAGACAATTTTCCTCAAGAGTATGGTACTTAATCTTCTCCAAATATATATAAATGTAATGTATTTCACACCACCTGCTATATATTATCAAGTCCCAACAAATCATTAGAATATTGCCAAATTCACATCAGGTTATTCAATAAAAGAATTACTTGTGTTCTAAAATTAATCTATTTTTATGTTGCTCTTCCTACTTACTGGGAGCTTAAAAAGCAAAAATTTAAAAAGCTATTTTTCACACACAGACTATGGATTAAATAACTTCAATCATTCTTCTGTCTTCACATCAAAGGATATCCATTTTCCTGTATCCAGTTTGATTAAAATACTGCCAGTTGGTTCTGCGAGCTCAGCATGTAGAAGGCTTGTCAAGAATTGCTGGCATTACCTTCCTGCCAAAAAAGAATGAGTTTGAGATCTTTTAGAGACTTTCAATTCTGTGTGTGGGCTCATTTCATGGTGACTGTGTACTGCAATATTATCAGAATATTTGCTAATTCCTGTCTAAAGAAACCCAACAACATTCATTCAGAAATTTGAATTGCAAAAGTATGAGACATGAGCCCTGGAGGAAGAGGGCAGCAGTAGGCAAAACAAATTTCAGTCTTTCCAAATATGAAGCTGGAAATGGGTGGGGAGAATTTGAGAATCACCAGCCCAAGGGAGAAGATCAATGGTTCCCTGACTACCCAGGGTTTGAGTTTATATGCAAACTTTAGCACTACAAATACATCACAAAAATGACTCTGATGCAAAGGAAATTTAAAAAGGGAAATAATTCTCATGGGAAATAATTGGGATTAGTTGGGGTTATCAACCAGATTAATACTAAGCTAGAATTGAACTTCAGAAGTTTCAAGAGAATGTCTGAGGCAAAGCTAACCTGTTTTTACTTCATACAATGTCATTCCAAATAGGAAAAAGCCTTTTTGTGCTATTCTCCATACTGCCAAATCCACTATTTTTAGGGAACTGCTGGTGGAAGATAAAAGAGTGTTTCTTTGGCACCATTTAGCTGCATGGAAAAGCTGAATGAACCAGGTTCCAAGATCTTTAATGTGCATTTGTAAAGTCTGCCCTTGTTATTTTAGAAAAGAAAGAGTTGAGCTTTAATAGCAAATGCCGAGTAAGAAGAGTAAATATTCTTTTAAACCTGCCAAAATTCTGCCAAAGGAAAGAAGAACATGCAAAATAATGGAGTTATTGGCCTGACATACATAAGTACTTCCTTACTAAACTAGATAATAAAAACCATATATAGTGACCCATAGCTTACCATTTTGAAGGACCTACAAGGGTAGTTAGATCACTTTAAAGAGAAGGGAACACTTATTTTCTACATTAGAGCACATGAAGGTTTGCTTGGCTTTGCTGTGCTGGAATCCAGGACAATTTACTAAAGCAATGAGCATTGAGGCAATAATTTACCATGAAAGATCATTTGCCTGACTGACCCTACATGTTGTATTCAGATGGCCAATAAGAGTACCAGCGCAACAGCTTAATACACAGGTGATATTCACATTGTCTGACTCGTGTCTTTTAGCTATTGGTTATAGAGAATACAGGTCAGGATCCCTTAGCTGGCTCCTGACAAGGAAGCAATCCCTTCACTGCCATGTTATTGCAGAAGAATGCTAAAGAAACTGTCTTCTTACCTTTCTCATGTGTGGGCTCTAAAGGAGGTGTGGGAAACTTCAGCACCAAACCCCCAGCTGGTTGGTCCAGGCCGGACGCTGGATTATCGAAGAGGAAGTGCATTGACACAGTTGGGTTAACTTGCCTTTTGGGTCAATACCAGTTAAGCGTGGTCAGTGGATAACCCCACAGATCTTGCATCCAGCAGTGGGAAGGAGGTTGGGGCGAGGTGTCTTGGCTGGAACGGGGAAGGATTGTTGGGGCCAGAAGGTTCCCGGTGGGTTGGGGTGACAGTTGGCCCGGGCAGTTGGAAAGCGAGAGGTCTGTGTGGCAGTGGTGACTGAGACTGGAGAAATAGCAAGTAAGGAAGAGGAATGCAAGGGGAGGGGGATAGCGAGAACAGGATGAAGTAGCAACGTAAGGAAAATGACAGAGACAATAAAGAAGGGGGTCAAAAGAGACAAGTGCTAGTGCCTTGTGTGGCACCTAGCCGGGATTTCCATCCTGGACCTCATTTTCTGAGCACTCACAGCTCATGCTGACTTCAGCTTAGGGTGCTCAGCCCTTTTGAAGCCTTTTACAGCTAAATGAAACAAGGGCCCCACAGGTAACTGAACAGCTATAATGGCCATGTGTCACAAAGGTTGCCGGGTAGCTAGCAAGGGGGAATTAGGAACTGGTAAAAAGGGAGAAATGCATACCTTTTGTTACAGCTTTTACTTGAGAATGGTCCCACTTTACTTGTTTGCAATTTTTATTTTTTTTTGGTAGGTATCATTGCTACTTTGATGTGGCCTGAGAGCCAGAGGAAACCTTCCAGCACTAACGTACAGTTAAGAAGCAATAAATAAACTGGTCCAGCCAGCGAGCAATCTAAATCCAAGGCGGGGAGGTGTCCATGGTCAGGTACTGATAATCTTGACAGCAGGTTCCCAAAGACGGCTCTGCGTTGACCCTCAGAAGCAGGTTTTTTCTCACCAAGAATGTTGTGCAAAAGTGGATGGAGTAAAGCAGAGTTACCCACATTCTTTCCATACTTTCCATGTGCCATTTCTTTTACATCAGGGGTCTTCTAGCCAACAGGCCAGATCTGGCCTCGGGCACTAGGTCATCTGGCCTGCAGGGCTCTCCATAAGTATGCAGAGAGCCCTATGGGCAGTGGCTCTGCATGTTAAATCAGTTGTGCAGGACCCATTGCTGGCATGAGGGGCTAGGCAGAAGCAATGTTGAACCCTGGAGTCCAATCCTGCCACGTGGGGCTGGGCAAAGGCAGCTTGTGCCCCAGTCTCAGTGCATGGGATCAGGTGGAGGCAATATGGGGCCCTGATCCTGGCACATGGGGCCTGGTGGGGGCAGTGTAGAACCCTGGGGCCTGATCCAGGTGCATGGGGATGGTGCAGGGCCCGATGCCAGCACATGGTGTCTGATATGGCCTGTGGATTGGCCCCATGACTTTCTTCTGGACCATGAGGCCAAATCATTAAGCACCACTGCTTTATAATAGTTCTGAGGCTGCATCTCAGCTACTCTATAGACATGGGCGACTGGTGCCTCCTGATACTTGTGGGGGGGCACCACCAGCTGATTGCTGAGGGGGCTGGGTGTGTACTCCTAGCAGCGATCACTGCTGCTGGCGGAAGTGCCGGCAGGAAAACTGGAAGTGCCGGCAGCAAACCTGGAAGTGCCACTGGTGCTTCTCTTGATGCCCCCAAAATCTTGGGGGGTCACTGGCTTTTGCCCCCCACTCACCATCCAGGAAGGGCCAATCTCAGGCACATGCCCTCCATGCCCCTTGTACATGTTGGATACTTACATGAAATATCTCCTTTGATACAACATGGTATAGCACAGGAGTCAGCAACATTTCTGAGCAGAGTGCCAAAAACCCCCACAACCGCAACTTGTAAGATGTTGGCGTGCCAGGGCTGGACATTGGGAGAGCTACGTGGGCCCTGATCCCGGTTGTGGCAGTGCAGCCCCAGCCCCTTCCTCTCTGTTCGCCCTGAGATGTGTGCGCCAATCAAAATGCTTTCGTGTGCCGCGCTCTGGTACCTGTGCCAGGGGCTGCCTACCTCTGGTGTAGAATTTGATTGTTTGAAGCTGTATTTTACTGCAGAATCAAATTCAATTTGTTGTATTTTAGTGTAGTATCAAATCCAGTCTTCTCCAACGCTTTGTCTGTAGTATAGCTGTTTAACTGGCAATCTCCTATTCTACAATTAGTCCAGGGACATTTTTCTTCTGAGGTGAACAGCTCTGACAGACTTTCAAGCAACATCAGTCTGCTGCTGAACACCTGCAACTCCCCAGTTGTCCACAGTCCTTGCAGATATTTAGTGTCTGCTCAGGACTTATCAGGATTTTGCTTTTCATATTTATCTTTATAAAACCTCATTCAATTTAATTTCTACCCACTTACGTAATTTTTCTAGCTCAAATTATAACTTCTGTCCATCCTCCATTGTATTTGGGTCTCTTCCTCACTTCGTATCACCTATAACTTAATTTATGTACTATCAATTCTCTCCTCTAGACTGTTAACAATTTGATAAAATGTAATAGTCCTAGCATTATCTCTTGAACCACTCAGCTTAACAATGCTTCCCTATCTGCATATCACACATCAGTTTGATGGTTCCCTATGTGATATATGGCCACTAATAACCACTTGGCTTCTATTTGTTGAGCCAACCATATAACTCCTATCTATCCTATTAAATATTTCCAAGGGAAACACCCCTCAAAAACAGATTGGGATGTAAGCAGTAATCAAGCTAGCTTTACCACTGAGTTGACCTATGATCATTTTTATATTTGCCAGTGTTCTTTGCTATTATTGCCTTTGTAAAAGCCAGTTGGAAAGATATGTGTTATATATGCATGGAGCCTTTTTTCTACTGATTTTTGGTTATATTACAAACCAGATGGAGACATTAGCCAAAACTGTCATTTCAAAATTCCTTGTAAAAAAACGTATTTTTTATGCTGCCAAATATTGCAAGCATTGTTTCTTCTACACTGATCTGAAGCCATTGAATAACTGTAACTGTGCATTCCCTGTGGATATCTCAGGAAATAATATTCTAGAACCAATTTCCTCCTTTAATATGGTTGTCTAAATTCAGGTCAGGTATCCACTGACCTCCCTGTCTGAAATATTTGTAGCAGAAACACTTGGCATGCATAAGTGGTAACCAAATTGCAGTTTTATACTGACTTCTTTAAAGCATATGAATAAGGTAAAGGAAACTTTATTACATAAAAGTGATTGTACCAGTTGTGTACATGATGTTCCAGGTTATTAAGTGTAATCATTAGGGCATCTGTTCGAGCATTAAAATACTGTACATGCACAAAAAGGCAACCACAGAGCCACTTATTTTTGTTTGTAGCATCTTTATTAAAACAACTTGGCAGGTACACACTATCCTTTAGTATCTCTTGAAAAAGATTCTTATTGCTGTTTAGAAAAAATGTAGGAGTATTGTTTAACTGCTATGAATAAGTATAACAATGAACAAAAAGGCTGCAATCAGAAAAGAGAAAATGTACAGTATAGAATAATGAAACATTGCAGTTTACATGTAACTGACCCACTCCTGTGAATTCTCAGATGAGAAATATTCTGTTAGATTGATTCATTGATTTGACACACAGGATAGAGCCAGAGCACATTTCCGCAAAAAGAGCACTGAGTAAAGGGAATTGAATTATTCTAGCTTCTCCTCAGATAACATCCAGTGCTGCAAATTATTTCAACAATATTGTATATATACATAATGTAATACCCCATTTCAGGACTCATTGTTCAGGAAGAAAAATGGAAAATAATATTTGCAAGCAGTACTGAATTGGACTATACATTAACAATAACAAAAGCTAATTTAACTTATAGAGGGTGCATCTATACACGACCTTTACTGTGAAACTGACTAATTAGCTCCACAGTAAAGCATCACCACCTACACACGTGCCAGTATTAGGGCACAGTAAATTAATTAACTCTGTGGTAGCGTAGTACTGTCCAGAACAAGTACTATCCTATGGAGGAGTAGTTACATATGCCAAAACACACCTGTAGATGGTGACCAGGGCTGGATGGTTCATAAGGGTGCTACAGTGCGGGGGCTGCCTGCTGGATAGACCCACACTGTAGCACCCTCATGCCCCAGACAGCCCCTCCACAGCATGCTGAGCCAGGGCAAAGCTGCCCCAGGCTGGCAGGCTGAACTCCGGGATCCTTTGCCAGCAGGGGCTGCTCCAGCGCAGTTCAGTGTGCTGCAGTCCCAGGCGCACATGTAAATGCTGAGCCCAGGAGCAATAAACTCTGGCATGAACTGTGCTGGAGTTTATTGTTATGTGCTAATTGCACATATAGATGCACCCTGTTTGTTTCATCTTAAATCTTGAAATTTTAGCCCATTTCCTTGTGCTGTTCCTAGCAACAGTATATTCCTGGCCCCAGAGCCATCAGGGATTTAGGATTGCTTATTTGTATGCCAGTTATAAACATAGGGCCAAACTCTTATCAAACAGTTTTTGATTTAGCGTTAACCCATTCATTTACTAGGGTTGCCCTAGTGCAACTGAGAGCAGTATTTGGTACTTACTCTATTAATTAAATACAAAGTACAGTAAATTGCTATGTCACATCTTCTAGGATACTTTGTGTTTGGGGTGTTATATATAATTAGAGAAGATCTACAACAAATCCTCAACATTTTATATGTAATACAATATACCATATCATATACCAGGGTCTCTCAACCAGTGGGACTCAGGTTGTGGTGGTGAAACTGGAAGTGCTTCAGCAGGACAACTGGTTTCAATTTTGCATGCTTTGATTGGCTGCTGCCCCTCCCCCCCCCCTCCCCAGTCTTCAACTGGCCTCTGGGAGACACCCCCCCACACACACACCCCCACATCAACTGGTGGGACCAGGATTTTTTGACCTTATGTAGGTGGGACATAAGGTGCAAAAGGTTGAGAACCACTGTCATATATACACACACAGTCATTCACCTATATACACTGCAGGAAAGTCTGCACCCCAACCAATGGAAGCAATGGAAGAAGCAGCCAAAGCGCACACTTCTGCTCTGTTCTTTGACAGGAAGGGCTAGAATGGAGCTCACGTGGCCACATTGGACCCAATATACCTTTGGACCCAGAGCTGTGCAGGGGAGATCTCCCATAGGCACTCTGAGGCAGGAACACCCAGGGTATACCTCTTTCATCTCAACTCATTAAGCCTGGAGAAAAATGCAAAAAGGAACTAGGCAGGGCTCCTACAGAAGCAGCCAAAGGACAAAACTTTAGTTATGCAGAGAACTTCTATAGCTTCGGCTGGAGTTCCTCTGCCCTGTGCTGATTGGTTGGTTATACCAAACTTCCTCCTCAGCCTCCACCTCAGCCTTGTCTACACTTTTCCCTTGTCTTTTCTCTATCTCTGCTTTCCTATCCTTTTCTCTTTTTTCCATCTAACTAATTTCTCTCAACTAATTGTAACCCTCAGAAATCATAGAAATAACAAAGTCTGCTACCATCACATTGTTCATTCACTTATATATTTCACCTCTTCCCCACCTTGTATCTGTCTGACTTGTTTAAAATCTCTTTGGGGTGGGAACCATCTACTAGTCTGTGTTTGGACAGTTCCTTTCCTGGTTGCCATAGGCACTATCATAAAATACATGATAAGTAATAAGAAACTCAAAGCAAAAGTTAGAACCCTGTCTTTTCATTAGGAGAAGAGAGAGCTGCAGGTAACCTGAGAAATTCATGGGACATCAACATGAAAACCTTACAAACTGGATAAGATCTTCCAGCAAAGAAAAAGGAGACTCTTTTTGCTAGCTCTAACATAAAACAAATAACATTTCCCCTTCCTCAGTCTTCTGATGTTGGGATACATATTCACCAGATGCATGTTTGTGCTTTGTGAAGATACAACAAATATTTACTTATATCTATATATCTGCATACACGCATACAAACAATTTTTGTAGGGCTCATACATTAACTTCCTGTATTTATAACAAATGAAAGTTAAACTTTGTCAACATTGGACCCCTGCTGAACCAGATGGGACATCTGACAACTGACGCCCAGGAAAAAGCCAACCTATAGCATGGATACTTTGCGTCAGTCTTTCATCAGTCCCATGGGACACCCATGACCACCACAGGACAGGGAGGTCTGGGTGAGGCAGATCCCCTGCCCTCCATTAATGCTGACCTCATGAAGGAACACCTTGAGAGGCTGGATACCTTCAAGTCAGCCTGCCCTGACAATCTACACCCCAGGGTACTCAAGGAGCTGGTGAGCATCATAGCCCAGCCCCTGGCACAGATCTTTTAAAACT
>NW_017728998.1:29329707-29383270 GCF_001723915.1 Gavialis gangeticus | reverse complement strand
TGGCCACCTGTAAGTTTATCTGGGGGAATGTTTGTTCACCAGAACACCCCAAGGGATGACGAGGTCGAACGGTTATAAACTACTGCAAGACCTTTTCAGGCTGGACATAAGGAAGAATTTCTTTACTGTCCGAGCCCCCAAGGTCTGGAAAGCCTGCCATCGGAGGTGGTTCAAGCACCTACATTGAACACCTTCAAGAGTAAATTGGATGCTTATCTTGCTGGGATCGTATGACCCCAGCTGACTTCCTGCCCTTTGGGTGGGGGGCTGGACTCGATGATCTTCTGAGGTCCCTTCCAGCCCTAATGTCTATGAAATCTATGAAATCTATTCAGGAAGCTCCATTTCCCCCACTATTATTCCAGTATTTATTTCAAATAGATTTGAGGAGAGAAAGAATGTTTTCTACTCCTAACTCTACTTCAAAAGTACTGATTTTTCCTAACTTAATGCAAAGATGAAATGATAAAATTAACATTGAAGAAAGCTCCATTACATCAGCAAAGACTCATTTTTCTATCAGACAAAAAAGTCCAACACCAGGTGGAGCATATATCATTATACCATGATCAGTATTCCTAAACTAGTCCTATAGTTTACAATATAGCTCTTCTTCAGAAGTAAATCAAATAACAACCTTTCAGCAGAATTGCCACATATATTAATTCTTTATAGCTACCTGAAACAAAAGAAAAAACAGTGAAAGAAAAAGCATGGCTAGGGTTTAGGCTAATAGAAATTAACTGACATGGGAGATGAACTGCAAAGAGCAACATTGTTTAAATTACAGTGAACTGTGGCAATTTGACTTCTATACAGCTTCAATTTATGGTTAAATCAATTAAGTATTTTAAAAAAGAATAACTCTACTGGGTAGATGATTATTATTAACTGTCACAATTGCTAGTAAGTTTAATTAAAAAAAGAACTGACAAATAATAGAACCTACAATCTCTCTAAGAATTTATGGGAACAAAAATGCAGCAAGAATTCTTTGATGAACAGTGATATAGATGGAAATCAATCTTCATTGTAGCCTAAAAATCTGCTTTTTTCAGCATTTTGGAGAATGCTAGAAAAAAGTATTTAAAAAAATGTCAGTCCTGCTTCACCAGAAAAGAGTTCATTTTTCTTTGCTGTGTATTCAGTGCTCAGCACGTTATGTCAAGCACTTCGTTTAAATTTGCCTACTGGGTCTAATGTGCCTTATGAAAAATATAAAGGGCTGTTGGGTTTCAGTGGTACTTTACAGCTTTAAAATGAGGAACACAGGTAGAGTTTACAATAGAGAACCTGCCCACTGTGGCCAGAGTAACTGTGCCTAAACATTCCTGGATGAAAATATTCCAAGGCTCCCCTGGCCATTGCATGCTGGCCTTAGAGACTGTGCAAATAAATGAAATGGCAGATACAGTGGACCGAGCACAAAGCAAAGCAATAACGATGGAAATGAATAGCATGCCTGTTTCCACATTCCTATTATTTGCATAGTCTAGAAAGGCATAATGTCAATTTTCCATGAAATAAATCTAAATCCTGTTTTAAGTCAACTGGTGCAAAACAGTGCGAGGAAAATTAGAATGAGGTTCCTGGTAGAATAAATCTACATTCCTGTGGTATTTACATAACATGTTACACTAAAGCTATGAGCCAAATACTGTATTCTGGGGGATAGAAGGGAGCCTATATGAAAGACTTGGAGACCTTATGAAGGATCATGTGAAGGAAGCTCCAGGCCCTTCTACTCAGCAGCAGTTCTTCCATATAATGAGGTTGAGGATCTGATAGATATGGCAGAGAGGGGACTTTGATGGCTGGAAGAAATAGAATTTGGGAAAGGACTACCATCCTCTGTGTTCTTCACTGGGGGCATCTACACATGTCATTAATGCACAGCAATAAACTCTGGAGCTTAATGCCCCGTAGTTTCTTGCTCCTGGGAAGCTCCCAGATGTGCCATTTACACGTAAGCCCAGACTGTAACACACTGAGCTGGGTTGGAGCAGTCCCAGGCTCACAAGGGACTGGGGGAATGGTGGGGTGGCAGCTTGTTAGCCGCAGAGCTCAATGTGCTACAGAGGGGCTGGCTGGGGCACAAAGGTGATTCAGTGCAGGGCTAACCTGCAGACAGCCCCTGCACTGAAACACCCTCATGCCAGCCAGCCAGGTCATCCTCTACACGTGTATTGCTGCACATGAAAAAACTTCACTGCAGGGTAATACTTGTATTTACAAGCACTACCTTGCTGCAGAGTTTATTAGTTTCCTGTGCCCTAATAGGGGTGCACGTGTAGATTTTGAGACATTTACTGCAGAGCTAATTAGTCAGCTCCACAGTGAACATCTCATATAGATGCTCCCACTGTGAATTAGAGTTGAACTCTGCTTGAAATAGCTTCTCACCTCTAACTCCCCAACTGCAAAACTAATACCTTATGATGGTGTTACAAGTTACCTTTAAACCATTTGAAAGGCACTTAAAATGGGAGTATCCATGCATCAAAGGGTGTTAAACTGTGTTATGTACCCTCTAAGCATTTTAAAGTTAGAGGGCACTTGAGGCAAGGGTTATCTTTGAGATAGTCTACCTAGCCCAAGCTAGAGAATTGTTAGTTTGCTCCACAGAGATAAAGTGAGGAATTTGCAGTTATCCAACCCTTCTACCTGTCAAACTTTCCAACCTCCCAAGCTGTATTGATCAGGGGACAGTATTGGTCCCAAAAAACAACACCCCCACCCACCACCAGTGGGTATGACCTCAGTCCACATGGCCTCACACTGCTGGCTCCAGGACCCCAGGAGACCAATTCAGGCTCCTGCACTGGATGCCAAGCTTATGACCCTCCCCCCAGAGGGCTAAGCCTTTGCCTGACATCTAGAGAGCCAGGAGAATTTGGGACTGGAGGGGCTTTCCTTCCCCAGCCTCCGTGCTCCTGTGGGGTGGGGGCAAAGGGCTGCCTAACACTGAGTGTGGCAAGAGCATGGAGTCTGTGAAGGCATGCTTCCCCAGCATGGGTGACTGGTGCTTCCTGAGTCTGGGGGGACACGATTTGTGGGTGGACCCAGGGATGGGCCAAAAGCCCCATTACAAAACACTTCTCAGAGGTGAGCCTATGAACTTCACTTCATCAGCCTCCTGGGTACAAAAAATCACGGACTAAATATAGACATTGGATTTATGACACATTCTAACCTGCCTGACATCTGACTCCCCAGGTACCTCTTCACTATTTAACTGCTACATTCATCTCCTTTTTCCTCACCACCCAGCCTGTTTCTCACCCACTGACTCTTCAGTTTACATCTTCACTGACTGCCTATCTTGTATGCAGCCCAGCTTCTTTACTATTCATACCATCCAGGAAGAGCACACACCAAGTGCAGCGACTTCTTCAGCCTGATGAAGGGTTTTTAAACCCAAAAGCTTGCTAAAATTTTTTTCCCCAACTATTTAAATTGGTCTAATAAAAGATATCAGATTCACCCAAAGAATCTTGTCTGCCCATATCCACTCCTATACTTCTGTGCCGTGGCTTAGTGCCCCTTCCCCCCACCCCACTGCCAGCCCACTTGGCAAAAATTCTGCCCCGTCCTGAGCAGTGCCAAGTCAGGGGCCAATCTCAGGGAGAGGCATGTGCCCCCCCTACCAGTCGCCTGTGTTCCCCAGGGTCCACGTTGTTGCTGCAGTTACTTCCTGGCAGCTCTGTGCTGCAAGAGGAACCACTGAGTGGCAAGAGCATGGAGCCCAGGGAGGCATGCTTCCCCAGGCTCCATGCTCTCACTATGCTTAACCCCCAGATCTATGCTCTTAGAGAAGGGGTAGAGTCCTGGCTCCTGGCCATGTCCCTGCTTGCCAGGCCTTGTAGTGGCAAGTCACAGTTGTGCAGGTCAAAGATGGCGTTAAGCCTTAACTGCTCTGAAGTGGTTCTAATTTTAACACTGCCTAACAGTCCATAGATTTAGGATTATTTAAAGGTAAATTGTAACAGCACCCTCACAGACCAGATAGAAATATGCAGACATGGTGGAAAAGTCACCTGCAGCATGATACTTTTGTTACTCCACAACAGATCCTAAAGTGGAAAGTGAGGCCAGGGTAAAGGAACTGTAGTCAGGACTACATTACAAGAATGCTTCTTCGAGTTGGTAAGCAGTCACAGATACAACCAAACATCTTGAAGGATATTCTAACTCGGGGTAGCCAACCTGCAGCACGTGTGCCACAACTGGCATGGGCAGCCTCTGCGTGGCACATGAGAGATTGGGGAAGGGGTAGGGGGCAGAAAGCAGAGCAGCTGATCAGGCAGGAGAATGGTGGTGGAGTGGTAATCATAGAGGATATGGGATTTAATTTGTGGCATGCCTGCCAAAAAGGTTGGCCCTTACTGTTCTAACTTATTCCAGAGACTGAGTTTGGCATACAGCTCTGGGGCTGAGGAAGCAGAAAGATGCCAATTTTGATAAAATCCTCTTAGGTCCTGTGCTATGTTCAGCTTATCCAAACCAAAGAATCTATCCATCACTTTTTAACATAGTCTCTCAGAAGTATCTAATTGGACATATATAAATGCTCAGATTTAAATAGGAAAACCACAGAATTAATGCAAAGTCTGCTGCTTGAATCATAAGTAGAACAGTTATAAGTGGTACAAAATTAAAGGAAAAGGAGAGGTATCAAACAGATCCTGCTATTGTCAATACTGGATCTATGGTTTGGGTTTTTTCAATAATCTAGGAGAAATATATTGTACAGTGATTAAATATACAGATGACCTGTAGGATGGCCTGGAAACATACCATCTTATACAAAGAATTTACAGAATGATAAAGAGAGCCTAGAGAACTGCACAGAAATCACTAGGATTGAATACCTTAAAAAGAGATGAGTGTGAATGGAATAGCAGTTATGAAATGAGGAAATCAGAAATACAAAATGTAGACTCTTGATTGAACTACTTTGATATAGAGAAGGATGTAGGCACAAAAATCCAACATGAATTTAGAGATGTTACCAAAAAAAAAAGAAATTAAATTCAAGGGAGAGCAAGTAAGACGCAGTATATATGCATATCTTCACATAACTTTAATATAGTCTGACTCAGACTGATTACAGTTTCAAGACTTCACTAGAAAAAGACAGAGACCATGAAAAAAGACTAGCAAAAAGATAAAATATTAGAGGATAAAACAAATGGGGAGAGGTTAAGGTCTACATCCTGGAGTCCTAATAAAAAATACTACCACTTACATCAGTGCATTTTTACCTACATCTGCACATCAGAATTAAGCCCCGTCTTATCTTAGTATAGCAATTCACAGAAAAACAACAGATATGGGAAATAAGACAATCCTAAATGTAATTGAGTGGTAATAAAAGATAAATTGAATGATTTTAAGTAGGTAATTACAGAAGAAGAGGGTATAACAGCGTACAAAAACATTTTGAAGATATATTTAATATTTGTGATATAAAACCAATGTCACTGGTGCAACAACATTAGACATGTTGACTCAGATTTGATTAAACACTTAAGTCAATATAGTTTTACATGTGGGTTGCTAATGTTAAGCCCCCTATTCATAAGTAGGCACCAGAAATAAATGAGCTGATTTTGAGACTTGTGAGCTGTAGGCATTCGTTGTGTTATGGTTGAATGTAGCAAGCAAAACACAGTTTCTTTAAACATCACAAAGCAAAAGGGGAACTCAGTCTTATGAATGCTTTTGTGTAGTAGCGTATCTGGGGGAGGGGTGGGGGGGAGGACCAGGGAAGTATCCTCCGGCACTGCCTTTGTGGGAGGATGCCAAAGCAGCCATTACTGCAGCAGCAGCTGATGGTGCCACTGCAATCAGCACAGCAGGAGCTGGCGCTGCCCTGTGTACAGACCTGCCCAGCTATGCATCTGCTTGTGTGTTTTTATAGGTCTCGTAACTGAGCAACCATAGTAATGGGGATGGCATGAAACAAATGACTATGAAGATCTTTTCCATTCTAATCTTGAATTACCAGATTTTTGTCATGGTTTGCAAATGGTTATATGGTTTGTAACACGTTAAAGTTTAATTAAAATTGCAATTAAAGCTAACATGATTTTTTTTTCTCTTTTTACTACAAAGAAAGATCCGACAAGTGACAGGAAACCTTGTACCTCTGGATCCGTAAAATGCTTACTTCAGCACCTTATCTGCTACCCAACCTAAACATACAAGATAATGAAAGGAACTTTCATGAAAAATATGAACTTAGTTTAAAAACAATGATTCCTGTGCGCATTGGAGCAAAGCAAGTTGCATTTGTTTGTACTTTAAAAAATAGAAATAAAATCTGCAGGATAGTTGAAATTGCATTAACTGTGCTATTATGAAGTGCCAGCTGTCTTGCTTGCTTTATTTTGTTTGTTAACTGGGTCACTACATTGTCAAGACAATTTTAGGCATAATCTGAGTTGAGCTAATCTGACAGAATATGACATTTCAGCGTTGTTGAAAAGTAACATGAGTGTCTACCCTGATGCTCTGTGCACGCCCTGTAGCATTATATGAGAAGGATACTGGTTAAATGCAGCAAATGCCAGTCGATTTCAAATAGAGAAGCTGTTGAGAAGCTGAGCACACAGCATGCTCTGGAAGCTAGAAACTGAGTCCTCACCCTCACAGCGTGACATTACCTTATCATTAATTAATAAGTAGTGTATTCATGCTGTCTATCACTCTGTTAATGGATGCATAATGGTTTCTGCTTCTAAGTGCAAAAAGGTCTTTATATGGCTCAGAAAATATAATTTTCTACAGTTAACATTTGTAAGGTCAGTGAGATAACTGAAAAATGGACTTGTAGAATACTGTAGTAATATCTTTATTTTTATTCCTAGATCTGCCATTAATCCAGTAGATAATGCAGGGCTGTTCTCATTTGCTACATTTTCTTGGCTTTCATCTTTAATGATCAAAGGATACAGGAATAATGTAAATGTGGACACCTTACCTCCATTATCATATCATGATAGTTCAGATCCAAATGCAAAAAGGTAGCATTTCAGTTTCAGTAAAATTATTTATGTAAGATTTCTGCTTATGTGGCTGTCCTCACTGGAAACCTTGATGCTGAGCTCTTTTGAGGGTACCTGATGTAATATATAATGGAAGAACTTAGCTGGAAAATGTCTTGCATGGTTTCTACTGTTTCACATAATACAGGATCTTTAAGAAAGACAAATTTAAAAGAAAAGATGTAGGATGAGTTAAGGACAGAAGAAAAATAATTGCCAGCCATATCCTAAAATACACAAAAGGGAAAGAAAATGGGAGAGTAAAAAAGAAAATAAAACACTCTTTCAAAGTTTTGTTTCATTCTCCCTAATCACATATAAGATGCTGGGGATCCCCACAGCAATAAAACAGGAGACAAAATCAATTACTGTTCCAAAATTGAGCCTTAGGGTAAAGTTACACTTTATATTTAGACCATACTGAGGGCATTTAAAATGTGAACATCCACACATTAAAGCTTGCTAACTTGTGCTAAGTGCCCTCTGATCACCTTAAAGTTATGCCACTTCAAGAGAGGGTTAACTCTAGACTGTGCTACCTACCTTATATTAGGATAATTTCTGTCTGCTCCATAGAGATAAAAGGAGTAATCTGCAGTCCTCAAGCATCTCAGGATGCACTACTCCCAGCCCCCTCCCCACACCCCCTTTAACCCAGAGAAGGGATATTGCCTAGATTACCTGTTTCCTAGCCATGTCCCTGCTCACCAGCCCTCTAGTGGCAAGTCAGAACTGAACAGGCAAGAAACAGTGACTCTTAACATGCGACTGTTCACAGCCTGCTCTAACTTTAAAACCTCTTAACACTCCACAGATTTAGTGTGGTCTAAGTGTAATGTGTAATTTCTTCCTTACAGGTTGCACACAGAGCTACTAACCATTTTTGCCTTTATCTTGCATGTTCATGCAGGTGTATTTATGATTTTAAACACGTCTAGGTGTGTTACTGGATCAGGAACAGAACTCACAACATCTTGTAGGATCAAATCAAAATGCACTGCATAATTCTTTGAAAGGACTGGTAAATTTTGCACATTAATGGATTAGAAATAGCATATTAAAGTTCTTATGTAATATTAATTTCGTGGTAGTATTAATTAGTTTGGCCATAGTTACAATCACAAACCAATCAATTACTTACTGAAATTCTCATATCTTCTTAAGTTCATTCCATTTTGGTTTATGTGTATTTTGCTAAATAGCTCATGCAAACTTTAGATCAAAGTTTCAATGTGATGTTTTTCCTAGAACAGTTATTTTGAATAATGAATTCCCTTCATGAATTGTAGGTCTAAAAATATTCTCTATGCAATACTTTTTAGACTTCTATTATGGTATTAAACGACAAGGTGAGGAACTGAATCTTAATTCTATTTAAAGTACAAGTTTCCTATACGTTTCTGATAAATTGCTGTGACTGGAAGAACTGCTATGGTGTTTTATTTAACCCTTTGTTTTTATAGATTTCGATGCCTTTGGGAAGCAGAGCTTGCAAGAGTTGGGCCTGAGAAGGCTTCTTTGGACAGAGTAGTTCTCAAATTTCAGAAAACACGACTTCTAGTAGATGCAATAGTAAATTTTATTTGTATTGTTTTCGCTTCTTTAGGACCGGTGAGTACTATTCATACTACTGCAAAAACCCTAAAATACGTATTTTAAAATACTGTAATATTGTCTGTTACGTATTTAAAATGTATTATTATTTCTTGTTATTACCAGTTTATTCTTTACATATTCTGCTTTGATAGAGGTTATTTAAATAACCTATAACAATGATTCTCAATCTGGGTGCTGTAAGACCCTTTCAAGGGTGCCCCTAGTTGCTACATAACATTACTGCTGCTAGGTATGCAAGTATCTACATGATTCACAAAATTAAACCATCTATTTCAAATAGGAATTCATAGGACACATCCTTACAAGTGTGCATGTGTGTTTTGCATCACTGCAAACCTGTCTGCAGTGCCACAAACTGCACATACTACAAATGTGTGTGTTTGCCATGGTGCTAATTGGCAGCAAGCTGTGGGGGTTGACACTGGGAGATCCTAGTGTGAAAAAAAAATTGTGCCAGAAAAAAGCGGGGCAGTGCATGTGGCTGCAGCGTGTACCGCTTGAAACCAGAACCTGGCCAGTCAGAGCCCCATGCTCCGACTGCCGACCAGGCTCCATGCAACCAGATCGCCACCGCTGTAGCCCCAAGAGGCCCCTAAAACTCCAAGTAAGGCTGTTGGGGCCAGCCCTGGTACTGGCCCCAGCCTCCCCTACTCTACCTGAGGCAATCTGCTTTGCATCAAAGTGCACATGTGGGGCACAAATATGTGTTGCTGCTAGTTGTCCCCGGGGAAATGCCTGTTCCTGTTCATGGGGTTGTGCCCATAGTGTGCAAAACATTCTGATCTGTTGTGGTCCTCCTGAATTTTTTGCAACAACTATTTTTCCTATTATTTTTCCTTTGTCAAAGAAAAGTGACAGCTAAGAGCTGGCATTATCTGAGGGGTGCCTTAAGTCTAATGACCGAACTAACACTAGCCTAGAAATTAATATTAAGCTAAAGCATATAGTTTGTCCTATGTTCCTGATAACTTTTTTGTGTACAGTAACATATTGAGCTCTACTATGGTGAAGGTTTGATTGTGCTTAGTTAAACAATAATGTGACATATTACATAGAAGAAAACTGAAAACTAAACAAGTAAAAATGGTACAATAGTTGGGTAAATGTTGCCAAAGTTTTCCAAGACTATCTGTTCACCTTTGTTTTGTTTTTATTTTCTACACATGTTCTAGCAAAGGCACTAATATGAATGTTAGAGGAACAAATAATTATAACTGTATATTGCAAGAGTTAGGAGGCAGCGTTTTTGTGTTTTTAGAATCTGAACAAGTAACATGATTTAATACTAAAAAAGGAAAAATCCTTTCTCTCTTCAGAGCTTTGTGTTACCCACCCACCCATCCTGCCACCTTCCTTTTGGATGTGAAGAGACTAGAATATTAATGAAGAGACATCTTCTAGTCAGATTCCATGAACACAGACACACATGGAAGTTGGAGGAGAGCATCTCAGACATTGTCTTCACAAACTGTATTAGTTTAACTAAAATAATTTTTAGTTAAACTGGTACAGATGCTTATTTGTACACACCTAAATGAGTTTGCAACTGGTTTATAATGATTTAGCTTTCTGTAACTAAGGGCAGAAGGCAGTTGCATTATATCTAGTTCCAAGACACTCTTTTTTGCTGTGTGGGTTAGACAAGAGGATCTGTGGTTGCAACAGAGTCTTTTGACCTGTCTCTCCATCTCCCTCTTCTGCTCCTATTTCCTACTTACAGCTGACACAAGAAGTGGTTACTGAGCTGTGTGCTAAACCAGGAGTATGTAACCCTTGCACAACCCTTAGAACCCTGCCCCTACTTTGCATATGACCAGTTCCACTGTCAAGAAAGCATCCAGGGCAGGATTTGCTCCACTGCTAGAATAGTCATAGTATGCTCCCATTAACCACCTCTTGTGAACTGAATGTGGGAAACTGAAACCATTTTTTGTTACTCAGTCACTGATGGAATTTTAAAGTATGAACAGGCCTTAAAGGCCATTCTCTCTATTCATTGCCTGTAATACGAGGAGGCCAAAGACAGTTCAGGACAAAATGAGCTTAAATCTTTAACCTTTACATTTTTTATAAAGCCGTGTCTTACTTTGATGTATGGAGCGTATTAGTAATACCTGATGATATGGAAGGTATGGGTCAAACCTGATGTTTTATTACAGTTTTTTAAAGAGGTTTCCTGGGGACATGGGATATCAGCTTCAGCTCCCAACAGTCCAGCTACCTGTTTAAGGAAAAGGACATATCATAGTCTACATGTGATGAATCAATGGAAATCTAAAGTATTTTATTGTTAAACAGTAAATTCTTCACAGAGATCCTAATAGCAACATTCACTTGTTCTGACTGCATCTTCCTCCCCATCACTGTATCATCTGTCTCAGGAAAACCTGAGACTGGCACTTGGGGTGCAGACTTAATACCCCTCTAAGGCATGTATGGGGCCTAATTGCTAGGTCTGGTGTGGGAGAAAAAGGAATGGATGGAGGGACTTGTTTCTTGCAGTAGTTCAGGGGTCAGCAGGGAGGAAATATAGATGTGGCCTTAGGCACTGAAGTCTTAAAGATTTTATTCATGAAACAGGTACAACTTTGTAATCCATTTCTTCCTCACTGCTACAGCTGGTATTCAGCTTTTACCCTGAAGCAAGAGACTTTCTAATTATTATGTATTATTTGTACTATGGTAGTGCCTGTGTTTTCCTCCCATGTCATGTAACTGTAGATATTCTCATTACCCAGAAAAATGTCTGAACCTTTTTCAATCCCAATAAATTCCTAGTCACCCTGGTATCTGTGGCAGTTAATTCCAGTGGTTAATGTAGTTTTGCATAAATAAATGTTTCATTTTATCAGCTTTAAATTTGTTGCCCTTACAGTGATCATATGCTGGGAAGTGGGCTGAGATGTGGTTTTGAATCCCCTTGGTTTTTCTAGGGCTTAAAAACTGTTCTTCTGCTTCCTGGGGAAGTGCTCTCTCTAACCATTAGCTGGCAAGCAGAAGTCATACTTTTGAGTGAAAGTAACATCAGTTGCTGCACTTTGCATTAAATTCAATGTTGCCAGTATGCATTAGGTGTGCTTAGGTGAGAGTTAGCCACCTAGCTGTTCAGCACTCATGTGCATGTGCTGAAACCTAAACTGAAGTACTGAGAGATTTTTGCAGCCCGAAATATAGGTGCCAAATGAATAACAGGCACTTACCAGGTGGCAGGGTTACTTAGGACTGCTTTTTGTGACTTTCAAGACTAACTTCTGTCTATTTCCCATCTGGTACCTACCTTGCCAATGTGCATCTGGCTTTAAAATAAGAATAATCTCTTCCTTTAGAATTAGTTATTTTAGAAAGCAATTGGTTTCAAATTATTAAGGAATCCCTTCCTAAACATTACCCTGATAAAACATTTAACCACTTAAAATGGAGGTAGCTGAAATCACCCTTGTTGCTGTTTATTAACTAATGTCTTTGTTTATAATTACCTCCATCAAAGAAAGGTGGCAACTCTTAGTCACTAGCAACCTGACCTCGTTTCAGTGACCGTTACCAGGATATAAATGGTACTGATTCAATAATTCAAGCATCTAATTTTATAATTTGTGACCACAAACCAAAACTGAAAGCTGACATATATTCGCTCACTGAGACTGCAATTTAAAGACTTTCTAATAGTAAAATTAAATTAAATTAAATTAAATTTAAATGAATTTTTTGAAAGGTTAGTATATTTATAAACATTTTCATAATGATTTTTTTAAAAAATCTCTCTGATATTACTTTGCAGACTGTGATCATTCATAAGATCCTACAGCACAGCGAAAGCAAGTCCAAAGATATTGTTACAGGAATTGGACTTTGCATAGCACTTTTTCTTGCTGAATTTTTCAAAGTAATACTTTGGGCATTGGCATGGGCCATCAACTACCGTACAGCTATACGATTAAAAGTTGCTCTGTCTACAGTTGCATTTGAATATCTATTGGCATTTAAATCTTTGGCACATATCTCTTTTGGTGAGGTAAGTTTTCATAATGGTATTCTATAATTTCTGCTAGTTATAAATGTGCAAGCTGTTTTAGTGAAGTGCTAAGAAAAAAGTATATTCACTGAATCTACTTGGGGTGCAAACATGTTTGTTAGACGCAGTCTAGG
This sequence comes from Gavialis gangeticus, assembly GCF_001723915.1. Classification (NCBI taxonomy): domain Eukaryota; kingdom Metazoa; phylum Chordata; order Crocodylia; family Gavialidae; genus Gavialis; species Gavialis gangeticus. The sequence goes on along the minus strand of NW_017728998.1, from coordinate 29,370,458 downwards.
TTTAGGTGACTTACTGTAAACCTAGACAGGGAGTAGAATGTGCAGCTATTCACTGCTGCCAGGAGTAGTGCAGGGAGCCTGAAGTAATTTAACTCAGGGCAGGCAAGATTGGGCAAGCTGGCTGGTCTTCAGGAGGGTTTGGCAGGTCTCTGGAGGGACCAGAAGGCCTAAGTGTAGGGAGGGGGGTGCTCTGTGGGTCCCCGAGAGGAGTGCAGACATTCACTGGATTGGGTTAACCCCTTCCTAGGATCAGGTAAGGTGAAGTAACTTAAAGCAGGCATGCCATTTTTGGGGCAATTAAAACCCTGTGAATACCTGCATGAATAGGCATTTAAATTGACCTAGCTAAATGTAATGCATGTATGCACCCTTGGTATCCTAATAAATAACATAGGGGCAGTGGACCCTGAAAGTTCTATCTTGGGGTCATCGAAGCCTGTCACTGGGTGTGTCCCCACGCATTTGGGGACATGCCCACTTGTTTTAAAAAACACTTTGACACCTTAAAACACTTGTTATAAAGATATATATATATATATATTTATAAAGGGAGTATTATATATATCATTACAGTTACTTATATATCCCTTTATACTTTTGTAGGTTATCAATATATTATCTACTGATGGCCATCGTATATTTGAAGCTGCTGTTTTTTGTCCTCTGCCAATTACAGTGCCTATACTAATAACTGTTTGCACTGTATACTGTTGTCTTATTCTTGGTCCAACTGCACTGATTGGAACATTTGTTTATATTATATTTATACCTCTGCAGGTAAAGTAATTAATTTCCTAATTATTTTAAATCAATCAATGCTTATGCTAAATATTGGATTTGCAAAGGTGTAAGATGAGAATATATAGATCCTTGGTTTTGGTTTTTCACAAGATCCTGAATGGAGGGTAAGTGACCCAGATCTTACAGGGAGAATGAGTAGTAGAAAAAGAGTGAGAAAGCAATACAATATATATTACTGGGTATATAAAGGGAAGCTTGAATGAGGCCCTTAATGTACAGTGGAATATTGTAGTAAGTGTTAATAGAAAATGAAAGCATAAATATTTGAAAAGGCGTTTGGAAGCACATGGAGGGAAGATTCTGAAAAGTATAAATACCAACTAGTGAGGGAAAAATATATGGCAAACAGCCCCTAGCGATACTACCAAGCACAGGTATTTTGCTATGCTCACACACTTAGGCAGCTTTGCTTACATTCACATTTTTATGAGATGTTGTAATAACCTTTTTATATCTTGATTTCAGATGCTCACAGCTATGCTCACAGCCATGTTCAGACGAGCTGCTGTTTCAGTAACTGATAAGCGTTTGAGAACAACAAATGAAATTTTAACTTGCATTAAAATGATTAAAATGTATGCTTGGGAAACATCTTTTGCAATGAGCATTAAAGGTAATTGAAAGTTGGTATTTTAAAGTACTATACAAAATTGTAAGCATGATTTTCTCTTAAGTATCAGTGAGATACAGAAACTTAAATTGCTCTGTTATAATCTTTAAAACCATTTATCAGTTTTTTGGAAGGCTCTTCAGAAACCATCTGCTCTGTTTCTCTACTGAACAGAGTATAGTAAACCACGAAATATTACTCAAAGTGCAATTTACAAAGGTTCTTAAATACCTAATGCTTTTGAAAAATCTAATAGCTCCCCATCTGCATCTTTAGGTTCCCAGAAATCTTTAAAAATCTGTCCCTACAGCAGAAGCACCATTGAGACTTAGTTAGACTTAGGATTCCAATTCATTTAGACACTTTGGGAAATTTAACTCCTTAAATATAGGTTATCTAATCATTTGCTACATTTAACTGTTATAAAAGCCAAATGTGATTGTGCATGTGCTGGCTTACCCATGGGACCATAACCTAGCTAGCATGGGTAACAATAGCAGTGAGGTTGTGGACAGGACATCCTAGCACCTTGTGTATTTACTCAGTCCCTGATTGCTAGTGCTGCCATGCATGTCCTCCAGAAAGGCCTTACCGGGACAACAATAGACCAAGGTGCTCCTCTTAAAGGAGAGTTCCAGCCAATGGATAGAGATAAAGATTAGAACTGGTCATAAATTTTCTAACAAAACAGGTTTTCACTGGAAAATGCTAATTTATCTTTTTGTTTCAGTGAATATTATGCTGGCCTTCCTTGTAGTCAGCTTGGGCGACCAAGCTTCTAGGAGCTGTGGCTCCAGGGTAGTTGTGCCATGTGGACAGGCCCTAGATCACTTTTAAGTTTTCTGCCACAGAGCCATAATGCTACAAGCTTGGAAGTTCTGAAAAAACCCCTACTTGAATCAGGGTTCTCACAGTTTCCAGCTTCCTACCACAAAGCCAGAATCCTGGCAGCCCTGGAAGCCTTGGCTCTCAAAAGCTCCAAGTCTGTGATTCTAGAGCTGCAGTAAAGATCCTAACATCCCAGAGACGCCTGAATTATGATTTCCAGGCTTCCTGCTATGGGTCTGAGGGCCTGAAAATCCTACACTGAATGAGATAAAGTAGAATACAAATGAAACACTGGGGCAAATAGATTTAGTGAAAAGGGAACAAAAGTACCAGGCTGCTCCTGTCCCCAAGAAGGTGTTACTATGAATGTCAAAGAAGCAACCCTCCATCAGTTTCAAGCACATCGGGATAGATGACCCAGCTGTTCCCCCATCATACAGGAAGCAGAGAGAGAGCAAGAGCTAAAAGCATTAGGAAAGGCCAAAGGAGACTGCAAAAGGTAAACAACAAGAGACCTGCGAAAGTTGTTGAGCGTGTGTAGATGAAATAGGGGCCCTAAATTGAAGCGGTGGGTTTTAAAAAACACTGCTTCAATTTAGGGCTGATTAAACCCTCAAAGGAGTTTTAGTTTGCTGGGCCCCAAGTCATTTCAGGCGCATTACGCCAACAAATTTCCTACAGCGGCTGGAATTAATGCGCAATATGCCGCTGACACATGCAAACACCGTCACAATTAAAGCAGTGCAAAAGCATTTAGCCCGCTTTAAAGTGTCGTGCACACATGGGGTGTCCAGGCCAGTAAAGAGAGCACCAAAGCTACTGGTGTAAAAGGGTAACTGATGTGCTTTCGTCAGTTCCAGTACAGCTTACCGCGCTTCATGTTTTTTTCCCCTCTGATTTTGCTTTGGGTCATTATTTTCACATAAACCTCTATTCAAATCAAAAAGAGGTTTTGAAACCGTACAAGCAAACCTATCATCCAGTTTATCACAGGCCATGGTAGCTGAAATTCTACCCTCTTCAGGTTCCCTTCTGAGCTGTAGAGTATGTAAATATGATGTTTGTATCAAAATACAAGTTAATTTGGTAATGAAAGGAGAGGAGAAGAGCTGTCTAAAATCAGTATATGTTTAACTGATCATAAGTGCAAATTTTTAGAAGTCTAGTTATTTAATTATCCATCATTTATTTTTTTAACAACCAATATATGCATACACAGGCAAGCGCACACACCACAAAACTGGATTTTGCTTACTGTCATTTTCGTTAAATGTTAAATTTAAAGGAAATTAGGTGCAAAAACAGTGTTTAATTTTAAAATCATATTGAAACTGTAACCAGAAACCAGATAACTTAAAGATATACCTTTGATTTATGCAGGCAATTCTTACTGATCTATGTGGCTCCCAAACACAGGATCAATGCAAGGCCTTTACTATACAGAATGGCCTTCTCTTGCGAACTGTGAAGTTTGTTTATTATCACATTGTTTATATTGCAATATTGTATCTTTCACAGGTATCAGAAAAATGGAAAGGAAAATATTGGAAAAAGGAGGATATGTACAGAGTGTAAACCTTGCTCTGACACCTATTGTATCTACTGTGGCTGTTGTCATGACATTTATTTTACACACCCTTTTAAAGCAGGAACTAACTGCATCAGTTGTATGACTTTCTCCTTTTACCTATTTTTCTAAACATCAGTTGTGTTTTCCCCTTGTTTCCCTGTAGCACTATAACTTTTTTGCAATAGGTTTCATTCCTATTAATTTTTTATCTCCCTGGGATTTTTAATGAAGGGTAGCTCTGAAAAGAACATAGCTTAATTACTTTTTGGTGCAGGATGTACATAGCTAATAAACAAGTGTGGCTGCCATTAAAAACTGCATGTCAAAGGTGTAGTTGATAAATTAATGTGATTACTAATTGGTGCACCTGCTAAATGAAGATACATGGTCTTTTAGAGGCTTTCTTTAACAGAAAAGACTAGACCTTTGGGATCATTCACCATCCACTACTTCCAAATGGGACCAAAATTAGATCAAAGCAAAATTCTGTTTCCTGAACAGCATGAATGTATCCATTTAGAAAGCAGCAGCTAAAGGAAAATAATGCCAGACAGAGTAAACATGCAAACAAAGAAGAAATTTTCATTCAAAACTTTCTGGATGTGCAGAGAATTTAAGGGCAAAAATACTAACTATGATATGAAAGTAAGGCTACAACAAAAACTTAAAAGAAAACCAGAGGAAAAGATTCCATGTAACACTGAAAAGATAGCACATCTGGGTGAAAACCTGCTTCAGTCAGTTCTTGCAGGGCCTGCAGTAATGTGACTGATTCCTTGCTTTTGCCTATAGGACTTGCATAACACCCAGATACTTTCTGTGACTATAAAGGCATGGAAATCTTGTTTTAGAATAATTTTGTCAGAACCTATTTAATTTCTTTACAGTTTCATCCATATTAATTTCATGACCAAGCTTTTAAAAATTATTTCTGATTTTAGGGTACCCAGCATGAAATACTCTAAAGGGACCTGAACTTTAAAAGTTGCTGAAAATCCTATTTTCTGAAAAACATTTAACAGCCCATAAATTCTATTGAAAAATCTTGGCCTAAAGCTCTTTCCCATATTGACTGTTACTTGGGAAAATATTATATTAATGGTGTGCTTACAGCAGATCACATCCACTCCAGATTAGTTAGGGAAGTAAATAAGAAGCAAGCAAAAAGGTTATCATCTTTTTACTCAGCATGCAGCTACATAAAGGAAGAATGAAGGATAACTGAAAGAAAGTGGGGTGGGTGTGGGAGAGGGCACTTTAATTAGAGCAGGTCTTGGCTCCTAAAGCACTCACAGTGTCTTGTGTATTCAGTGTCCCGCACTTCAAAATGGCAGTGGGGGTGCTTTAAAGCTCATTCAATGAGCTTTAGTTAAAGTGTTCTTGACACCATTTTGAAGCATTGGGGTGCTGAATACATGAGACACCGAGACTGTTGGAGTGTGCTAATTAGCATGCTCCAGCAAACTCAGTTAATTGAGTCTCCTCTGATGCGCTGTAATTACAGTGTGTTGGAGCAGGTGTCCCACACATCTACAGGCACCCATTAAGTCTAACTTCTGTTTTAGGATAAAATACTAGGTTATTTGTTAGGCATGGAATAGTGTTTTTCTTAGATTTAACAGGAGGTTAGACACTTGCCAGCATAGGTTTGCGAAGCATAAACCTTTAATTTTTTTAAAGGAGTGACAATGAATACTAATGAAGACAAAGCAATGTATGTGATTTAGTTGAATTTCAGTAAAGCCTCTGTAAGGTATCTCACAGGCAGTTTGAGGGACAAAGAAAAAAAGTAGGCTTCAATATTAGTATAGTAAAATGGATCAAGAGCTGGTTGGCCAGAAAGGTTTGAATAGTTCCAGTTACTGGACCAAATTCTCCCTGTATCTAACTTCACTGAAATCAATGACATAAGATCAAGGAGCAATTAGCCACAATTCTCACAAAGTGATATCCAAGAAATCTCAGTCATGGCACCAATGCTAATTTAAAATATTCAAAAGGTACATGAAAATGGAAAGTAGTTGCATGGGGCATTAGTTGCATAGGTTTTATTTATTCAAATAGGAATCACACAAAGAACTTACTGTTATCTTTCTTTTTTCCTATTCCTTAAATTATAACACAAAATACATTGTAAATGTTTATAGAAAATAATAGTCAGTGCTAAAATCATAAAATCCCTCTCTCTATTTTTCCTTTGCAGGCTTTTAGTGTAATTGCTATATTTAATGTAATGAAGTTTTCAATTGCAATCTTGCCATACTCAGTGAAAGCAGCAGCAGAAGCTAAAGTTTCCCTGAAAAGACTGAAAGTAAAATATTGTTTGAATATATTTAAGAAATGTTCTACTGAAAATAGATGTGAACTATAACTTTACTCCTTGTTAAGAGTTTTTGGTGCCTGATCCAATTAAAAAGATTTGGCTGGACAATGGATGAAGCTTTTGTAACAGCAATAACTACAATATCTAGCTCTTAAAGGATCTAGTTAAAGGATTCCTATGTGACTTCATATCTTATTTCAAAATGTAAAAACTAAAATATATTACTTAAAACTAGTTCTATAAAACAATTATCGAATAAATTGGAAGCTACCATGATCCTTCCCCTTTTTTATTATCATCATCACAGCACTTAAGCATGCCCAAGTATCCTGGACTAGGATAACGTTCCAAGTACTGTATACAAAAATTTAAAGAGGCAAGAGAAAATAAGAGAGACCAAAATAATCAGCTTTCCTGTTGGCATGGATTCAGAATTAGGGAGTTTTACAAGAGTTTTTAAAAATGGGAATTAATTTAAAAGTAATTGTTAATCCAACTGTTAAGTGAACCAACATAGACTTGTCTGCCTGTCTAGCTGCTGTGTTCAAATATGCAAATAAATTATGCATTTAATGTATATACACACATTGGTTCACTAAGTTGATATGAGAATTATTTTTAGATTATTTTTTAAAAACATGCACAACTTTTATATTTTGCTGTCATGATTGTATATAACTTACCTTCTAACAACTCTTCTATTTTCTTGTTTTCCATGCCTTCTTATGGGACAACTGACTGAATAGGTTCTACTTTATTTTCTCTAAGATGACTGTTAAAGAAATGCCTGGCCCTATTGATAAGCCAATTAGAACTGTTTTCTGAATTAAGATACTGAGGGTGCATCTATACATGAACTTAACTATAGAGTAGATGAACTAGCTCTGCAGTAAAGTGTCAGAGTTTACACGTACCGGTATTAGGGCACAGTAGGCTAATTAACTAGTCCCTGATAGTACTATCTTACAGTAGAGTACTTTACTGTGCTGAAATGCACAAGTAGATAGAGTGTAAACTGCGCCCAGTCAGCCCAGCCAGCCAGGGGCCTGCTCTGTCCCAGCGCAAATTGCTGCTGTCCCATCCACATGTGTAGATGCTGCTCCTGGGAGCAGTTTACTCTGGCACAAACTGTGCCGGAGCTTATTGAGTCACATTAATCTCATGTGTAGATGCACCCTAGGGGCATAGACAGAAGTGACAGTTTTTGCCTGATCTGGACATAGAAAATAGTTTACAGTCATGGCCAAACAAGTGTATGTCTGCAGACCACTTAAAATGGCTGATTCGGCAAAAATCTGAACACTTATTGAATGAGAGGTCAGAAGAAGACCTTTCCAAACACAGCATATTCTATAATTTCTGTCTGTGCTGCCTCTCAGCCTATCGCTGTTTTCAGAATGGGAGGGAGGAAAGGGAGTGAAGGGAGTTCAGTCTGCGGTTTTTTCAGCCCCTGCTGGATGGTGGAGTGGGTGTATTGGAGCCCCATCATCACAGGGTGTGCCACTGCTACTTGTCCCATGTGTCTGTGTTCATTTGGATGTGGCCTGTGTCCAGGTCTTTGCATAATGGTGCCCTTTATATTAGAACTAGTCACTGAATTTTTCTGTTAAGATAAAGCAGTCACAAACGGATCTGAATCCGAATGCTCAAAGATTTAATCAAACTACACCAACTCTCATATATTAAAAGTGAAAATCTCCTAAGAACAATCTTTTTGCAGTTTTTCTGCTGCAATATTTGTTTCCTACTGCAGGAAAAGGCCTTTCCTGAACAGATTTTGCTGCCATACTAATTTGTATGCCCAGAATCTCCCCATTTCACCAAGTCAGCTCTTGCTGAATTTATCAAAGCAGTCATATGTTTTTCATTCTTCTTCGTATTTTAACTAATAAGCAGCATTCTTAAACCGTCTCTCTCATATTTTAGAAAATTCTTAAAGCTGAAATCCCTCCTATTTATGTAAAGCAACTGGAAGATTCAGAAAATGCTGTAGTAATGGATAATGCTACACTATATTGGGAACATCAGAATGGACAAAGGAAAAATGAAAAGAATAAAAAGACTATGAACAGAAAGAATGCTTATAAATGCCAACCGGAAACAGAGCCTGAATTTTCTCACACGGTGACATCCCAGACAATGGAGGAAGGAAAAGTGGATAGCAAAGTTTGTGTTTTGCGTAACATAAGCTTTACAGTGAAAAAGGTAAGTATGTATTAAAATAATTGTCCAATAGATTATTTAACAATCTACCATGCAACTATTTGGATGTCCTGCTTCTTCTGTGACCTCTGCCTTACACTGCTCTACAGATTAAAACAAAAGTTTAAATTTTCCTCTCACCTTTCCTGCACCTGTAAAGCACTTGTTGGACTATTAAGAAATAATACAGGAAACCTTCGGTATTCATGGGTTCAGCATTTGCGGTTTCAAATATTCTCGAATACTGAACCTGCATTTTAAATACACTTTAAACACTTACTGGAGCTCTTCAGGAGCTCTGCACTTGCTGCTGCTGGGCTCCCACCACCAGGCTCCCGCTGTCACTGCCGTGCTCCCACTGTCACCGCCACGCTCCTGCTGTCACTGCCGGAGCCATGCCTCCCCACCCAAGCCACCAGGGGCACTGCATTCATGTAGGCAGACTGTGTTTATAAACGCAGTGCCCTATTCGTGGATTTCACCATTCACAGGGATCATGGGAATGTATCCCCTGCAAATGGCAAGGGTCGCCTGTAATAATTTTTACTGTTATTATGTCATAGTGCACAGGAAACCCAAGGATGGAACAAGACCCTATTGTAGGCTATGTACACAAACACAGAACATGGTTAATGGAATGCAACTCTCACCCTTAAGTAATGAGACCAATTTTAGCAAATAAACTGCGCATTCAAGCAGTTTATACCAGTCACCAAAATAGAGATTTATTTTGTAAATTCCTTACATTAATTAAAATCCTAGGCTACAGAACCCTAAACAATAAAAACATCCTTTAAAAAAGATTTGTATTACTGTATTATTACAAGTGGCAATATGTTGTACAGATTTTACCAAACTGCTTCTAACACTATCTCTATTTTCTTGGGTTTCAGATAAGCATTATGGCCATGATATGGGAAAGCACATAAGTACAAGTTTACAATTAAGTGTTTATGTGCCTTTTCCAGAATAGGAGTGTTCTTAAGAATTAGAGTGTATAACAGTATGGGCGACTGGTGCCACCTTAGTCACGGGGGGCACATGCTCTCTCCCCCTCCCCCCCCCACTCAACCAGCCTCGCTGCCCGGAGGGTTGGGTACCCCATGGCAGATCTCGATGCCGGGGGAGTGGTCCCTCTGCAGCAGATCACACTGCCCAGAGGCAGTTCCCCTGTGGCTGATCACTGTGGCCAATCACTGCAGCCACTTCCGGGAGTGGCTGTGGCCACTTTTGGGAGTAGCTGCAGTGATCACCCGGTGCTTGCAGGGGGAACACCGGTGCTCCCGGCTGCCCCCCGCCCATCACCAAAGCAGCGAGTGTGGTTTATCAGGGGATGCACCAGTGCTCTTAGGGGGTGCACCCCTGTGCACCCCACGCGCATTGCCACTGTATAACAGGCTGTATAAACTACTTGTTCCATGATCACAGAATGGTAGACAATGTGACATGGGTTCTTATTTTACAAATACAGTTCAAGTATCTTCAAAATATGTCTCTTCTGTAGGGAAAAGTTTTGGGTATTTGTGGAAATATTGGAAGTGGAAAGAGCTCAATATTATCAGCCATTCTAGGACAGGTATGTGAATCACTTTGGACTAACTTCTATAGTGACTTTTATTTTCCATTTATATTAGAAATATATACCTTGTTGAATGTTTGACAGTGCTTGTTCTGTTATGCTATTCTGTTAGCTATCTTGAAAAATAGAAAGATGCAGACAGGCACATTGCTTCTTCTGCAGCTTTTCACAGTTCAACTCCAACATATCTCATGGAAACAGAAGCATGCAGGGCAGTTTCACCCAGTGGCAGCCACAGGCTGGAGATAAATGCTGCTCCCACCAGAAAGATCAGGAGGTGGCTGCGGTTCTCAGAAGCATTTACTCTTGCCACAGGCCTTTGCAGTCTGACCCTGCACTGTGTCTGCTGGAAACAGAAGTGTGTGGAGCAAATGGAAATGGTCTGTATGCTAGCACTGTGCGAAATGGCACCATTCCATTTCAACTAGCATTTTGACATTTCAATGGAACAGCGTTTCCTTTTGAATTTAATTTCGATTTGAAACTGCTGTTCTGTTTCATTTTGTCAAAACAGTTTCACTGTTTCAATGCTGTTTCGACGGTTCGCCCATAGGCTATAATGGGGAAGCTTGGAACAGCCTATAAATTTGTCATTTCTAGCTTAATTTGGATGAAATCTACAGGAATGGTAGCCCCTTCTGAGGGCATGTAGCTTGCAAATTTCAATGAGATAGGTGCAGGGGTTTCAGGGAAACTGCACCTTAAATCTTGAAAGCAAAACTCATGTCACGTGTATGTGTTAAGCCACAGCAGGGTCAAAACTGCAGGCATGCTAGTCCCTGCTGAGGCCACAAAGCCTGCCAAGTTTCAAGGAGACAGGTGCAGGGGTTTTGGGGAAACTGCAACTCAAGCTGTGAACAAGCAAAACTCGTGACATGGGTGACACTGTGTGTGTTAAGGTGCAGCAGGGTGAAAGCTGCAGGCATGCTAGCCCCTGCTGAGACCATGAAGCCTGCCAGCTTTCAAGGAGATCAGTGCAGAGGCTTCTGGATTCTGGGGCCCTGCACCTCTGGCTGCTGACAGGCAAAACTCCTGACATGGGTGCTTATGCAACTGACTATGTCTGTCTTGGGGCACACAGGGGGTTAAAACTGCAGGCCTCCTAGGCCCTGCTGCGGCCATGAAGCCTGCCAGCTGTCAAGGATATAGGTGCAGGGGGAGTCTGGGTTCTGGGGCGCTGCACCCCTGGCTGCTGACAGGCAAAACTGGAACACACAGCTCAGTAACTGACCCCAAGGCAGAAAGCAGGGCAGTTCAAACAATGCTGCCTTTTATGCAGTTTTTCCATCCCTCCCCCAGAGCACTGGGTTTGGAAGGGACCTCAGGGAAGGGAGCCAGGTTGTGTGGTAGGGCAGCAGCGTACAGCTGTTTCCCTGGAAGAACAGCTCTGAAACGCTGAAATTTTCTGAAACATTTCTAAAACATTTCCAAAATGTTTTGGATACCTCATTTCATTTCAGAGATGTTTCTGAGCCTTCCATTTTGATTCAGATTTGGTGTTTTGGGTGCAGAAATGGCCTGAAACACTTCTGAAAAGAAATGGCTGCTGAAATTTCGCACAGCCCTATTGGACATCTGGGATGGTAAGTTTCTAACAGTACAGATGATGGGCTGCCAAAATGGGGCAGGAAACCAAATAGGTTTCTGTTAGAGAAACTTCTGCCTAGTTTCCAGTGACGTTTTTTCAAAATTGACGTGCTCTCATGGGACATTTTGATTTCAATACATTGACATTTTTGATGGAAAGTCAGTCTCTTGGAAAGCTTCTGAAATGTTCTATTCGTCAGCTCCAACCTACCTTCTACAGGAGAGGGATTCTACACAGAGGAGTGGGAAACAACGTAAGTAGAAACTAAAGCTAGTTTCAGTAGAGTAAGTTAAAGAGGAGACAAGTGAGGCACCAGGCCCCTGTGCTGACTTAAGGAGGGGCACAAAAAATGGTTACTATAGCTGATGACACAACATTGCCACCACTGCCAGCAGCTTCGTCACTGCCCAGTACACCACCACTGCTCAGGGTGCTCAACTATATTTCTAGCTAGTTGTATAGTAATTGATGCTTAAGCTTTTTGTGCCACTTTGATAGCCTCTACTTCTCAGCCATTCCTGAAAATAGGGCAATAAATAGGGCATCCTAGAGGAATTGTTTGGGTAAATACCCAACAGAACTGCAGGTTCTTCTTAAGCCACAAACTAAATACCTACTTTATATACTGCAAGATTAAACTCAGATAAAATGCCTCTAGTTTATTTAAGTTATGTTATAATATTGCTTTTTAAAAATCTGTTTCAGTTGCACTTGAATGATGGGACAGTAGGTGTTGATGGAACATTAGCTTATGTGTCACAGCAAGCATGGATATTTCACGGAAGCGTTAGACAAAATATATTATTTGGAACAGAATATAATGAACAGAGGTAAACATTAAAATATAGTGTACACGTGTGTTTTTACTGTATGTTCCTTTTTCTTTCCAGTGAGCTCCATTTCTCTTAGAAGATAGATGCACCAGTAAAAAATGGTATTTACACATACATGTGGCAAAATATAAGGGCACTGAAAGTGCTAGATTCAATCTACATTCAGTAGAACTCAGTAATCTGCTGCAGTCATCAATGCCAAACATTATTTCCCAAAACATTACCTCCACAGCCAACCAAAAGTTGCTACCAGAAAGAGTGCAACAAGATCAATCACAAAACAGAAAACATCACCTACGTGAGGATCCCAGCATCAACTTCCTTTAAAATTAAAGCTTCCAGGTCCCTCTCTATACATGTACGTCCAACACTGCAAACTGAGTAATCTAATTGGTTGGTTATTTTAATTATTTTTATATCTTTGAAGGCAATTGGATTATTTAAAAGTGATATTAACTTTATATCAGGCTGCAAATTGTGGCTGGTTTTTTTTGTTTGTTTCTTGTTTTTGATTTTTTTCTATGACTTACCTTATTATTAGGTCCTTTCTTTCCTCAGGACCTGTACTGTGCACACATTGTGATGATTATTTGATTATTATTTTAATCCTATTATTATGTAGCATGTGTTCAGATTTCAGATGCAGTAGTATGTGTGTCTAATATTAAAAGACAATGAGTGTGTTACAATTTTCATAAAGTAAATAACAGGAACATCTCCAGAAATCAAAAGCAGCAGTTACTGAGTTCTGACACTACTAATTGATATATTGTATATCTACACTGCAGTCTGCAAAGCAGTACAGATATATCCAAGCTAGGTTTAAATGATCTAGCTTGGGTACTAGTCCACCCACAGTAATGTGTAGCTGTGTACATGCCAAAAGCCCTGCGAGAAAAGTAATACAAATGGCTTATTCCCCTCTCCAGTGATTTTGGGGTGTACATGCTTCTATATTTATATAGGCTGCACATGTCACACAAAAGGCCATCTTACATGGGATGAGACTTTTTAAGTTCCAAGTTGGAAGAAATTAACTGTACTAAAAGAATCCAACCCAATGAAATGTGGAAAAATATAGGAAATACTAAATTCCCTTAAATACCTACGAAGTTTTCTCTGCAGTTTGTAGACCCTCTGTAGATATGACTTTCTCACTCTCCACTGGTAGCTGCCAAGTGCAGCACTGTATATCTACCCATACAGAATTTCATTATAAGAATTTCAGAAGCAACTTTGTCACAGGGCTGACAGCCTAATACAGCTACAACATATATGCAAAGAAACCATGAGGGAGAGAGCTGGATCTGAAAGAGTGAATGATAGCCACGGTCACTAATTCATATAGATCAAACAGTCATTCAAAATCCATGAGATTTTGTTCTGATTTTGAGGATTTAAAACCACTAACCTTTCATTCTTCAGGTACAATTATGTAATCAATGCGTGCAGTCTGAAAGCAGATATGGAACTTCTTCCTGCTGGTGATATGACTGAAGTAAGTGTTCTCATGCAAACAAACAGCCAATCTGGTTCAATATTGCCACATACTATAGAGAACTACCAGTCTTTCTTTCCATTGTTAAAATTGCTTTCCATTATGAGTCCAGTTGTCAACCCACTCGCACTTCTTTTCCACCATGAATAAATTACCACACCTCATATTTCACATTTCACATCTAATTCTAGGCTAAATTTTTTGTCCTGGGAATAAAAATTAAATAAAGAGCTGTTGAAAGTGTTTTTTGATAAGTTTGCAATCTATTTGTTGCAAAAATAAATTGAAAATATGAACTATGGGCAGAATCCTATTTCAGTTTGCACACCTGGGACTATGCTAGCCTGAGTATGTGCGTACAATGCCCCACACTTGCCTGGCCAGAGCACAGCCTATTGAGCATGTGTGGTAGTGGTATCAGCTCTTGCACATCTATACTGAATGTGGAATAAGATAGTAAATTGTGCATGAGTGCCAAAAGTGACAGTTATGTGGCTGGGGGGCGTCATTTGGGTGCATAAAGTGCAATAGGATTTTCCCCTAAGTGTTTCTCCTCTAAAAAAGGACTCTTGTGGTTTAGGCCTTTAGAAGAGGTATTATAGCAATATATCCTAGGCAGATAGATTAATCTCTCCAGCCACGAGTCAGGTGTGTAACTTGCTTTTTAGGAAGTAACGTATTTTCTAGGGCTATCTTAGACACTTCTCTTTTTCCTAGGCTTTGCACAGACAACAGGGAACCTAAAAAGGTGCAAAGTTGAGTTGAATTCTGTCTTCAATAAAATCTTGAGGGGCATAAAATATGAACAATTATGCTACCATTTAACAAAGTGTATTGTTCACCCAGCTGTATAAAGAAAATGGGTTTATGACCTCCCAGATAAAGAAATAACTCTGTCCGACCTGAATAACCAATGGAAGGGTTCACTCCAGGTCATTATATAAAGAAGCCATTATTTTCTGGAAGCAGATTTAAGGGAATGGTGGTATTCCCTCAGCCATGTGACTGCAGACTACATTCCCAAGGATTTCCTTAGTTACTGTATGCCAACCATTTATGAATGACTTGTGAGGGTCAAAGCCTAAACAAGGCCTTGTAAACCAAAGCCAACAGAGCTATGCCAAGTTACAGCAGCCTAGGATCTGGCCCTGAATATTTAGTCAGTTTTTCCTAATTGGTGGGGTCCACCACCTTAGGGAGTCTTGAAAATCAGTTAGCATTTGGGAGTGGGATGACGGGTTGCAAGGCATTGAAAATGTTATTACAATCTAGAGCAAATAATCTTGCTCCTCTCATCCCTGAATGCTCCTAGTCTTTAAGGTAAAGTATTTTCTATCTATCAAATGTTTTTTGTCAACCCTTTGAAACACATCTCATGTGTCTACATGAGACATTTACTGTGGAGTTGCCTAATTAGGTCTGCAGTAAATGTCTCAGCATCTATGCATGCAGCACTATTAAGCCACAGGAAACTAATTAACTCTGCCACAGGTTAGTGTTTGTAGATACAAATACTATCCTATGGCAGAGTTCTTTAGTATGCAGCAACACATGCGTAGACGTTGATGCGGCTGGCTGGGGCATGAGGGTGCTTCAGTTTTGGGGGCTGCCTGCTAGTTAGCTCTGCACTGGAGCACCCTTGTGTCCCAGCTATCCTCAGGTGTGCATCTGAAAATGGGAAAATCCTGGCAGGTGCTCCCAGGGCTTCAGAGGCCCAATCCCGCATGCAGAAGGATTCCCAGGGTGTTCAGGATCGGGCCCCTGAATCCCTGGGACCACCTGCTCAAGGCACCTGGAGAGCACAGGCAGCTGCAGGCTACCTGCACTTTCCTGCTTTAAAACAGACATCTGCTGCATAATGGCACATATGGGCATCTGTGGCATAACAGAGGGCATGGGCATGTTTTTGCTTTCACTTTGAGCCACTAGAACAAATTTCATGGAGGCACAAAGGTGATATCTGTTTGCAGCCTAAGCTTCTTCAAATTTCGTCTGGATTAAGGGCCCACATGTGGGCAGTTATCATGCAGCAACTTGGAGTTCACAGCCTAGTTTACATTGCAGTAAGTCAAATCCCATACCAGGCTTAGCTATCTATTTTTTTTCTACAATAAAACATTTTCCTCCTTGAATTGTCTTTAATCAGTTGCTTTTCCAAATTGTTCTTTGTTTCATTAAACTAATATCTACAGCCATGCTGATCAAAATATTCTGAGTAATTTAACTAATGAATTTTGGCTTTTTTCTGTTGTTTATTTTCTGGGAGCAGTTTGTGCAATTCTCATATGTATTTATTATTTGAAGTTAGTCATAATTTTCCTAAGTGTCTATGTTTTTGCATGCAAGTCACAATTTACAATTCCTTATGGAGATTTAAAATGAAAACAAATTATTAAAACAGAAAATATAATTGTTTGTGCGTTAACTGATGTTGCTAACACAACTAACTCTACAACATAAATTTCACATTGCATATGTGACTAATATTGAGCATTTACACTGTGCTGAACGCTCATAAAAATGATCCAGTAAGGAAATGGAAACTGTACCATATATTTCACCATCATCTCTACCTCTTAAGCTCTAAACATCCTGTTTCAACATTTCATTAAATTCTCTTGTAAGCTTAAAGTTTCTTCACATATATGTTAGTGAGGCTCAGTTGTTTTTACACAGCAGTCTTACTTCAGGCTTGAGAAAAAATGCATGTTCAAGTTCTGCAGCAAGGAGTCCATAGTGGGGTGTACTCCCTCTGACAGACTCAAGAGCCCTTTTATGATCACAATGAGCACTTGTACACGTGATGAAGGGTCCTTGTACACATGAAGAAATTGCCCTTTTTAGCAGTTTAACTGCCCTTTTGACAATCTAATTGTGTCACAGTGCACATATTCAGTGGCTTATTGCAATTAAATTCTGTAACTTTGTACACCTGTGGCAGCATATTTCAATTTAACTAACTTTTTTACATAGCAAAGTAAAAGACATCTGATGTATTTTAGTTTGCTACATAACAAATTACAGCGATATATCTGGAGATAGTGGCAGGGATGGTGCACGGGCCTGGCCACTTGCTCCTTGGCTATGGGAGACACAGGCAGGCTCTGGGAGTGGGGAAAAAAAGATCAGGCCCCTAGCCATTTTTTTCTTTTTTTCCTCAGTGGAGCTTGCCCACGTGAACTGCCTCTGGGTCGCACAGCCCCTGAGCTGTGGAGGGCCTGGCTTCCCTCCATGGTGGTGATGCCTCCTGGGACCGCCTGGGTGGGGTGCTAGTGGGTGGGTGCCACCTGGGGTGGGGGTGCCACTACCACGGAGGGAAGGACCTGGGCCACCCGCAGCTCAGAGCCCACCAGCAGCTTGCCTCCTGGCTGTAGGAGACGTGGGCAGGCTCTGGGGGAAAAAAAAAAGATCAGGTTCCTCACCACTTCTTTTTCTTTCAGCAGAACCTGCCAATGGTGGCAGGGTCTGGGACATGAGTTGACGGGGGCTGTCATTGTTCCATCACAGTGACAGAAGTCCCTAAATTGAAACAGTGGGTTTTTAATCAAAACAAAAATCCACCAATTAAAAACCCACCATTTCAATTTAGGGAGAACTAAACCCCCAGCACATGTACAACTGGCCAATCAGTCTATTTATTGTACCCCCAGAGGCCTTGTCTCTAGAGAACACAAATGAGACCTTTACCTTCAGATAAACAAGCACATCTTCTCTTCAAGTACACAGACAACAAACACGGGAACCAACCTCTGATTTCCCTTCACTTTTCAGACTCAAAGAAAAAGTACTCTGTCCCAGGCTGCAGGGCTCAGGTTTCCACCTCTTTTCTCTGTCTGGCCCTTTAAATCCACAAACCATACACCTGGTATTCTCTCTACAGACCTAGAAAGGGACAATTCTGGCATGGTGCTTTTTGATCAGCTCCCTCACATTCTCCCCCTCCTCAGCCTCTTTCTCTGGGAGCTTCTTCACTTTCTTTAGGCCAGCTAATTATTCCCATCAGCTTGGCCACTCTTCCCAGGCAGGTAAACAGGAAATCTCTGTCTCAGCCCTGCAACTGGGTTGCAGTCACAGGCCTGCACCGTGCTACAGGGTCAAACCTAGTGCTAATAATCATGTATGCTATTAAGGCTAGAGTACTGTCAAAAGTAGGGACTTCGAGATTATGATAAATCACATTCCTGTAATTTTCCTTTCTGTCCTTCTGTGGAAGTTTTATTATCCCATAGCACTTCTTCAAAACTAAGGGTGTTTACAGAAGTTATAAAGGGCACCTCAATCACGCTGTAACTTTTTGCACTTTATGCAAAGTGCTTAAAGTTACAGCATCATCCAAACCTAACACATATGTGGCTCCTGTGCATGGGGGTTCAGTGCCTCCATGCATGGACAAAGGCAGCAGGAGGCACTGTTGCCTGCTTTAGAAGCTCCTGGCTGTCAGTACACGTGGGGGGCCTCTGGGTGGTTCTTCTCCTCCAGAGCCAGTGGACATTGGGGACCCTCTCCCGGGGGGGTGGGACCTGGCCAGGGCCCCCCCAGCCCACATTGCTGGCTCGATCACACCCCACCCCCACCTGCATGGAGGCAGACAGTCAGCTAGCTAAGTCTCCTTGAATTCTCTGCCACCTCCATGTGATAGACCCAGGGCCTGACACTTAACCCTTTCAGGGAACTGTATAGAAGATTCCTAAGTGCTCTAATTTAGAGCACCTTCATTTACTACCTGATTTAACAAGGGTTAATTTTTTGCACAGTCAGCCATTTTAAAAGTGCCCTGCAGCCATGCACATGTGTTATGCCATAGCTGTAGAGTGCTTTCAGGGACCAAATCATGCAAAAAAGTCACTTCTGTCTGCACTCTAAGAAATAACTAAAGAGGTGTGTAACTATGAGAAAAATAAGAGATGGGTACCCAGGTGTCCCAGCCAGCTATCAGAGAAACAGATCTAAACAGCAAGAACTGAATGTTAGCTATTACAATGAGTATGGTGGTTGCTACATTTGCTAACACAATCACCACATTATAAGTACTGTACCTGACCACTATCATAAAGTACTTCCACAGTTTTATACAGTAACTTTCAGATACATGTCATTAAAAACTAAGCTTCTTTTCGCTACTAATTCTTAGGCAGTCTTCTTCCTAATTAGTTTCTAGATAATTAAAAGGTACTTTGGTAGCTTTAGACTATTGTCACAAACCTCACTATAATTCTAGGTGCTAGAGGGGTATCCTGCAGGTTTTGCTTACACTTGTTTTACTGATATGGTATGCATGATCTGCATGAAAATGCAATGTTGTGCTATATTTATTTATGTTGATTTTATCACTATATGAATTATATTATGCTGGCTGTGGATACATCTACACATGGTATTAATGTGATATAGGCTGACTGTGTAGTAAAATACTGTGCAGTAAGCCTTTCCTGGGAACGTGTCTACATGTGCACCCTGTTGGGAACAAATCTGCTCCCAATGGCAGCATCCCAGTACAGAGCTGCTTCTACCCTACTCTGCTCCCCTGCAAAAGCCAGGGGGAACTCCGGGCTCCCCTGGGGTGCTAACTTAAGGGCTGCCAGGGATAACGGGGTCCAGTCCCAAAGCAGGTGGGGCCAGGAGAGCTCTGCCAGCTGCAGCAGTGGCTGGCTTCTGGCTCTGTGCACATCAGGAGGGGTCCTGACGTGCATGGAGCTGGGAGACAACTGCCACAGCAGCTAGCAGAGCTCTCCTGGGCCCATGCACACTGGGTCACACAGCTGCCAGTGAGCCTTAGGCCCAGTGGGGCTCCCCCACACAGCAAGGGGCTTACTGGAAGCTGTCTCACTTCTGGGGGCAGCTGCCTCAGGATAGGTTCCAGCCAGCTGCCTGCTGGACAGGGAATCCCAGCCCAGCCAGGGGCTCCCCAGCAGCTGCCCTAGGAGTGGGACAGCTCCTGGCAAGCCCCCTGCTGGGCAAGGAATCCCTGTCCAGCAGAGGTATGGCTCGCAGCTGCCCCAGGAGTGGGATAGCTCCTGGCTAACGCCCTGATGGGTGGGGAATCCCTACTCAGCCAGGGGCTCACTGGCATCTCCCCAGTCCCAGTGCTGTTTGGCTCCCAGCTCCTGTAGGGAGCCAGGAGCCATGCAGTGCTGGGAAGGGGTGGGGAAGCACAGGGCAGAGTGCAACCCCATCTCAGCACTGATCAGTTCCTGGCTCCTGGCAGGAGCCGGGAGCTGAGCAGCTCCAGGACTGGGGACAGAGAACTCCCATGTCCTCTCTGGTCCCCTGCTGATGTGGGAGAATCAACCCCTCAATAGCAAAGGCATCTCTGAGAGGTGGGCCATTAGCTAGAAAGGATTCTGAGATGAGAGGATAGTCTTTTTGTTCTGTCTCCAGACTTTATGGTCAGTTTTTCTTGTGTAATTCTTTCCTCCTTGTATTTATTTATTAAATCTTTTTATTGTTTTGTCTCCTTGCTGGTGCCTGTGGTAAAGTGGATATCAGGGCAGGTGATATTCTAAGCTAACCCATTCTACAGGAAGGGGGACATAAAGTTGCCTTGAGTTCTTTTACCAACCAAGAGGAAGCCACTTGGAGCTGACAGAGCTGTGAAGCCCAGTAAAGGGAAGTTGAACAGAGGTTTGCAGGGATAAGGAGTTAATCTAGGGAAAAACTTGGTCTGTTCCTTGCAACAATCAGCAGGACAGTGGGGAGAAACTCAGAGTTTTGGGAGAACCCCTCGAATGGGTTTGTGACAACTATGTCCTGAGGAATCTGCCAACTTACTGTTCCTCCCTTTCAGAACTTACATCACCAGTGGTTTCTTCTAGGAATTTTTAGTTCAGTAATTCCTGGACCAAGCAGGATGCACAAGGAGTGGATGAGATCACTGAAGTTAGCTGAGAGTAAAGATAGGCACAAGCCAGAAGTTTCAGGTCTGGATTCAATGTACATTTTTCCAAAGTTCAGGGACATCTGAACACTGGAGAGTTATCTTCACTGTAATCATAAGCCTACTGAAACTGTGACTCATCTTTCCTTTTTAAGACCACTAGTCTCCCTCTTTTTCATCTTGTGTCTCTTGTCTTTCCCCTCAAGTCCTTTTACTTGAACATGCTGGCTAGGCCACTGTAGATGAGTTCCTAAATACATTGAAGCCTCCTCTTTTTATTACCTGCTTTGCACTGTATCATACTAGATATTCCCCTAACCTGAAATAGAATCAGGTTTAAACTTTAAGAGAATTCTGTGATAATGGAATTCAACAATGCTTCCCCCATGGCCAGGCTAGCTTGTCAGTTTATGTTTTTTATTCTCAGCAATCTAAGTAGGACCATAAATAATCTTTTAACTGAAGGCTCAGTTGTATCTGTAAAGCATAAGCTTGTTTGCCAGGTGGCTTGAAGCTGTATTACCAAAGGAAATTCAGGAGTCACTGTGCATTTGGTGTAATTCACCCACTGCTTTCTCTTGAGTCCATTTTTTTAATAGCACATTAATATTTTAGTGCAATGAGTTTTGATTTTCATATGGTAGTCCTGTTGTAACAATAATTAGCACTGTGCTTTAAACCATTTAGCCAATGTCAGAAGATTATTTTCCCTTATTCAGATGAAAAAAACAAGTCAGCTAATAATTATGAACCTTATCTTATATGCCTTGAATATGCATTACTCCATTTGATGTCAATGAAATTACAGCTTACAAATGCCTAAGAGGACCAGTGTCAAAGAATTTTGGGTACTCAGTTTGAGAAGTGTACCGTTTTAGCACTCTGTAAATTTGTATATGTTCAGAGCAGGTATCTTATTGACTTCAGCCATGGTGGTGAATGCTCAGCACTTTCACAAATCAGGCTAGATGTCCCAAGCTGGATACCTAGGAAATGAGAAACACGCAATGCCACCTCTGCAAATTCTGACTTTAATAGCTTGCCCAGCATTACTTAGGAATTCTGTAGCTGAGGCAATGGTAGACTTCAGTTCTCTGGGGAAATATTCAATTGTCTGTACCATGGAACATCCTTTTCTTCCTCATTCACTACACACCTTCCAACTTTAGGAGCAAATTAAGTCAAGTACTATGCACAACCAGAAGGAGAATGAAAGAACGAGGAAGAAATCCTGTGGAAAAAAAGAAA
Source organism: Gavialis gangeticus (assembly GCF_001723915.1). Lineage (NCBI taxonomy): Eukaryota > Metazoa > Chordata > Crocodylia > Gavialidae > Gavialis > Gavialis gangeticus. The sequence goes on along the minus strand of NW_017728998.1, from coordinate 29,348,504 downwards.
GAGTGATCATAAAGTATATGTTCAAGGGGGGAAATTAAGGTTGCCCCAAAAACCTGAATTCTGAAATTCCTTACATTCTGAGCACTTGAATTTGCAACCTGTATGACTGTGTGATGCAGGGTTTGGGGTTGTTTTTTCCCCCCCCTAAATGTGATTTCCTCAGTTTCTGTAAAGTCCTGATAACTGTCTCTCATTGTGCTGCTATATCAACCTCCTCCCCAGTTGCTTTCTTCTTGCCTATTATCTCCCCTCACTGTCACAGGCCAGCTGGGCACTGTGAGTGTATCAATTTTATCACAGGCCAACTGGGTTGTTTGATTCAGTTTCGGATCAAGGAGGCAAAGTTGGGGGTGAAGTGAAGGCAAATTTATTATAGCTTACACACACACAACAGTTAACAGAAAGATAAATGCGATAAGCAGATAATGCCGTATTGAAGAGCTAATAGTAAATAACAGATAACAACAACAGATATATAGATCAATTCTGTTGCAGACCAACTGAGCACTGCAAGGGTATTATCCACTAGGCTGTTCAAAACAACAGATAGACAGACATGGGTTGGCAACTTATTGATGGTCCCTCAATGCCAGGTGCGCATCAAGTGATTCCAGCAAAGTCAGGCGTCCCTGATCGATGCTGTCATAGGGATTACCGGGGAAGGTCCCTTGATCAGGATCCAATCCTCACTCACACCGGGAGTCTGGGGTCCGGGCGTGGAACAGAAATGACCGTTCTGTTCCCTCCTTCCTGCTGGTTACCTGATGCACGTGCTTTTTATACCTAGTCTTATGCTAATCTTTTGGTTTTAGAGCCACTTATAATGTTGCCCTATAACTGTTACCCTATGGGATTGAAAAGTGTTAAAATTATCATAAATGGTTACTACCCAGACTTGGGTTTATCCAATAAACAATTATAATGTAGCACCTTTAGGTTTGAAATTGACATTGCTCCACCTAAGCCCCAACCCCTTTTAGGTTTCATTTGAATATGCTTTCTTGGGATGTGCTTTCCTGAAATGTGTTGGGTGTGCCAGGCAGTTGGATCCAGTTTTTTATCATCAAAGCTGAACCCTGAGCAGAAACCATTAGGTCAGCTAATCTTACATCTACAGCTTTGCCTATGGGGCCCAGTCAGTTCCATGAACAGTTAATTTTATCATTTTGGTTAAACTTATGACAGACAAGTTACATTTGCAGTTTACAAACTTACAAGCTTTATATTAACTAATATTACCTGTTTAGGCAAAATACTAAATGCCTCCAAGAAGCACATACATATTACTTATTAATCCCTCTGGTTCTGGCTGACACACCTCACTTAACAAAATTTATAAATAAATGAATGCAGGGTCTTATAAGGTAAAACACTGGTCAACTTTAACTACAGACAGACTTTCACCTACATGAAAACTACTGGGTGCATCTACATGATGCTACATCACTGTAGCAAAACATTATGGTGAAATAGCATCTGCAGGCAGGAACCGTGACATCATGCACTATGGCAACGTAGTGCCTAAAAATAACCATGTACAGCACACATGGTGCAGTAAGGAGTGTTACTGATATGGTATGTTATGTTACCAGAAGAAAGTACTAAATGACGGCACAATAACAAAATCACCATAGTGACACATGTAGACATGCCCACTTTCAAATAGCCTATATGAAATATCATCATGCATATATGTGTGTGTGTTTGCATCTCCCTCTCTCTATCAAATTAAATACTAAAAATAAACTAATGTAATGATCTTTTGTCATTTAAAGGTAGGCGAAAGAGGTCTCAACCTCTCTGGAGGCCAGAAGCAAAGAATCAGCTTAGCTCGTGCTGTTTACTCTAATAGAGACATTTACTTGTTGGATGATCCCTTGTCAGCAGTTGATGCACATGTTGGAAAATATATTTTTGAGAAATGCATAAGAGAAGCCCTTAAAAAAAAAACAATAGTACTTGTAACTCACCAACTGCAGGTAAATAAAGCAAAATTAACATTCAATAATTATAAATATAAAATATATTGTAGAATATGTATGTAGAAGTATAAATGTGAAACAATATTCAGTTCTACAAATACATTCTTCATAAAGGAAAAACATGCTTTCTGTTATAAAAGGAATTGATGTATGCAGCACTGACTGCAGAGCCCTGCAAAGTGCGGGGCCCACAGTGGTTGCTCCAATTCACACCCACTAGGGACAGCCCTGGCCCCAGGTGGTGGGGAGAGGTGGTAGTACAGGACAGCATGCCGTGCCAGGGAAGTTAGGGTGCCAGTGACGCCTGCAGTGGGGATGCTGTTAGTGGGAGAAGCATGGTTGGGGAGCACCCACACAGAGCAGTGCTACTGGAGTGGAGTACTCATGTGGCACCGTGTTGCACTGTAAAATTGGAAGTTATAGGTGCTTTCAAAAGTAACGTGTTAAGTAATTTCTAACTATTATTTTCTTTTTCTTTGCTATCAATAAGACAAAATTTGTTTTGCTCATAGTTGCTGCTCTTCAGGTAAACATTATCATCATCATGTATTTTCTGAAAATAATTCCTGGCCCTAAAGTAAATTATGGTGAAATATATAAGTAAAGATTCATCCTTTAAGCTAAAAGCAGACAACAACTTTAATGCAATTCTTATTAGGCCAGGATATGACTTGCATCAAAACAGATGTGGCACAGCCATTTGCACACCAGACTTAAATGGCAATTAAGTTGAATTCGCCATGACTATTCAGAGGTGAGGTTCTAATTCAAATAATTCACAGGTGCTTCATGTGGGACAATGGGTTTGGCAGCCTGTAAAGTCTGGGGTCTGCTGCGAGAGAAAATGCTCGAAGATGAATTGAGATGGTTCTTGTTTTCAGCCTTGCATTTCATCACTGTTTCCTACATCAGGAAGTGAAGCATAGAATTCATTACGCAAAATTTGAATCAAGAAGCAGAAAAATGTAATCAGCTGCTTCCAGTTCTTCATTTCCCTCATTAGTGCTGGATATCTTTATCAGTTTATGTTTCAGCTACCTTAAGGAAAAATTCATAATAATTAAAAATAAATATTGGTAGTTAGTTTATTAGGCACTCTAATTTCTCACTGATGCACTAGAGATTACTGAGTAATTTATTAATATACATGGAAGAAACATTTATTAAATATCATTTGACCATACTACGTGAGTTATTAGCCATTTTTATTAGCTGCATGAGTTATTAGTAATTGCCAAGTTAGCAACGAAAACTACTTCCAATATAGTGCTGGGGAGCTTACCATTGGCACTAATGTGTACCGAAAAAACAGTATGCAGGAACCGTAAGATCAGGCCTACTGATGGAGTTGTTTTTCATTAAAAATATTAAGAATGAGCCAGATACAACAAAATCTACAAGTTAGACTTCAATGAACAGCACTGTCTGTGGGCCTCATCAACTTTTCCATTGATTTATTTGGGGTTTGGATGAAATCCCATATCTGTGATCTTATCATTTATTGTCCACATTCAACAAGTGTGTTCTGAGAAAAATATTTTCATATGGACTCTCCTGGGCGAATGACACAATATGAGATCGGTAGAATCCACTTGTTTTTTGATGATGCTTCTGTTCCTATTTTGTGTTCAAATGTTCATTTGGTATGACACCATCCTTTTCCCCCAGCTTAATTCTGACCTCTATGCTTATGTAATAAATATGGAGTATAAGGCTCATATTTGAGCAGACATCCCTCTCCAGCCTGGCTAAGTACTGTGCTTCAGGCCTCTCCTCCAGTAAACAGGAATATATATATCCCTTTCAAAATATTAATTTTCCACAGTTTATACTTTAACCTTAATTAGAATATAAATGTCTATGTTCAGAATTAGCACTTTTATAACTAGAATGCCTCATAGCTATGTAATGGAAAAAATATCCTTCCTTTTTTCACTGGTCCAGTATGACCATTTATATTTTTTTCCTGCTAGTAATATAAAAGCAATTTGCCAGCAGGTGGCACAGAAGTAACAGCTTATACTGTTTTGAAGAACAAGCTGGAGAAGAATACCCTGCACTAATATAAGAAAGTAGCATGGCATGTAATAAATGCCAAAATCTAAATTAATGAAACTTTAAGGTCAGAGATAAAAGAAAAGTCAAGAAAAGCAAAATGTAAAATTCCTGCAACAATATTAACTGGGGACCTGCATTCATTGTGCATATGTTATGGTTGTTATTATTTAACAGCGTAAACAGAAATATAGAGAAATAAAAATAGATAAATATAACCTAATTAACACTGCTATAGAAGGCTTTAATAAAGTTGTTACTTCTTATTTTATCTGGAAACCTCAATGTTGCACTAATGTCAGTTGCATTTAACTGCCTAACTTTTTTCTAAAATGTTCATTGTTATGGTGAAAATGCACCAGTGCATATGTCCAGGAGTCCCCGGTATGAGTAAGTGTACTTCAAGATGTGCAGACTTGTAAGAGGTAATTGTGAGATGCTTAAAAAAACCCACCTGCATCCTTGCTTCCCTGGAACCCCCTGAGGAATGTTGGGAAGGATGGGGAGGACCATCAGAAATTATATGGAATGGGTTTCACCCCAACATTGGGGACAAAGCAAAATTTAGAGGCATATTGCTATTCACCTACTTCAAATTTCTCAGTCCATTCCGGGGCAAACAAGGGCCTACACCTGAACTGAAAGTACAATGTAACACATGAATGTGTTTTGGAAAGATAGTAAGTGGCCTGCCAGATAAGGTTATGCCAGGTTTAGGGTCGCTTTTCTGTCAAACACATAGCAATAGAACCCAGAAATATAACTGGTAATTTAGGTGCCTTAGGCAAGGTGGGGGATGTTCTGCTAAGGGCCAGACAGTGATGAGGGTGGGGTGCTCAGCAGAGGAGAGCCTTACCAGAAACTCAAAAAACCTTGACTGCTGCTCCTGCCACTGCAGCGCATTCTCCCTTTATACTGGGCCTGCCACCACCCCTTTACTATCTCCATATACACCAGCAGTGGCTCTAAATAGGGACCCAGGGCTCAAGCCCTACACACTGACCCCTAGTTATACTAATGGTAAAACCTGTCTCCATTACCCAGATCAAATGTCTTGGCTGGGATATGGGATGGTCCACATGGGAAAGATGAAAAATACTCTCAACAAAGCAAGGAAATGCCAGTGGAGCCAACCTACTCCATGAAACATACAAGGCAAGGAGAACTTGGAAGATTTGTGCAGAAACAGATCTTCCAACTGAACTTCATGTTGGATCTCCCAAACATCTACTATGGGCTGCTGGTTATCATGAAAGCCAAAGGGTATTCCTTAACTTCCTGCCCCCAGCAGGTCCTGCACAGTAGCCATACTGGTTTTGCTTCCATTGGTCCCTTCTACACCTGCAGCAGTAGAGGAAGCATTGTTTTTATTAAGCCTAGGGAGTATGGTTCAGATTTATCAGAGACAAAATAAACAGAAACGCAATTAGTAAATTAATTAGAGTACCCCTGTGCTTTGGCAATCTGTAAATAATATGTCAGACCTTTGGGGTCATACCCAGCTAAGAGCTAGGCTGCTCTAAACTATGTTGGGCTCAGCACAGAAACAGTCCAAAGGCAATACAGCTATGAACAGTTTCTTTTCTTTGCAATTCCTCCTCAGCTGAGAAGTAAACCAATTTAGTTGGTTAAAAGGAATCCAGGCAAGCTATTTTGATCATTTTGACTGAATACTTGTAACAAAACTGACCGTATTGGAAAGCCATTTTAAAAACAATCCCTTTACATGTTCAACTGTGACACAATAAAGGAACACTGACGCTTGCATGATGGTAGCAAATGAACATGAAATTGCTGAAATTTTCTCAACTGTGAAATGAAACTGGTTAATTATCATCATTCTATTAAAAATACTAGATACATGCATTTATTTCTACTGTAATCACAACAATTTTTATAGAATCACTCTCGCATTTTTAAAAACCCTGTAGTATTTGGAATTCTGTGATGAAGTCATTTTATTAGAAGATGGAGAAATATGTGAAACTGGAACTCACAAAAAATTAATGGAAGAACAGGGACGCTATGCCCAGCTAATTGAAAACCTCCATAAGGAACAGGCAAAGGTAACACATAACCCTTAGTACTAAACATACTCCACTACTGACATGTTATTGAATACTGAAAGAGGAGGTTCAGATTTCACTAGCAAATTTGCCATTTTTTACAGAAGCCAACATTGATTGAATCAGTAATAGAACCTAGGATGAAAACCCAAGACGAGAGCGATACCTCTAGAAGTTCTTATGAAGGAGCTGTAAATCCTGGTAAAATAAGTTATTCTAATAAAGAATAGTAGGCTCCTGTCTACAATCTGTAAAGAAAGTCTAGTTACATGTCTGTTATTTCATACTCACAGTTTCCAACATGCCTAAAGAAGGAATCATCAATAAGGAACCTGAAAGAGATGCACAAGGAAGAAGCACAACAGGTAGGTTAAACAGAATCCCTCTTCCTCTTGCTACTTTTTAGACATTGCTTCTTAGATGAATGAGTTTAATTGAAAATAAGTATAAATTTCTGGTTTGAAAAGGACTGCTACTTTCAAAATGTACCTTCTATCCATAATGAGCTAGTTTCTGCTTCTCAGTTCCTCTTGCCTGGACTGACTGCAAGGTCTTGGGGCATGTCAATCTTTTGTTTTCTATGGGCGCATTTACACGTTGCCATGTGGTATGGTGATCTTGCTATGGCACAGTACTTTAGTACTTCCTTTTGGAGCTAATCTGAGGTAGGAGATACTTACAAAAGGAAATACTAAAGCACAGTGCAGTATGGGTGCTTACTACACTATGCATCTGGCTCATGGTTAGATTTCACTGTTACATTGCTGTAGCAGCGCACTATACCCAGAGAGCATGCCACTACAGCAGCACAACTGGCGAACATGTATAGACACACTATGTCATCATAGTGCACCGTATGGCAATGTACTGTGCCATTATGTCACCATAGGGCAACTTGTAGACGTGCCTCATTTGTCCTATGATGGGTGAGACTTCCACAAATGGACTCCAGGTATGGACAGTGTGACAGGGGGCTGGCTTGTGGCTAGTCACCATACTGGCCTGCCCCTCTGTCTAGGGCAGTCTGCCCTGTCTTGCCTGCCACAACTTGTTGTAATAAACTTGATGTAAAATGTGAGAGGCTGCCTATTTAATGCCCCTATGCCTAGCATGTTACACACAGCTCTGACCTTCCCTATACCATGTCCCATGCCCCACAGATGGCATCCCAGAGTTCTTCCTCTCTGACCCACACTCAGCCTCAAAATGTCTGAGGGTTTACTGGTGTCTCCCTCTGATCCTAAACTCAGCCTCACCACATCTGTGGGTATACTGGGGTCCAACTCCTCTGCCCCCTCACTGGGGTTACTCCTCCACTCATTGGGGTGACAACTTACACCCCCTCACCAGAGCTAACTCCCCAAACTATTTGTGGGGCTGGTCTATACACAGACCTTTAGGTCACCCTTGCTATCCTACTCTGTGTGCCTGCAGTACAGCCCTTCAGGCCACCCTTGGGGCCCTAATCTATGTGGTCCATTCTCTCACTACGCCCCTTCACTGGGGTCAACACTTTTCCCCCTTGCTGGGGCCACTCTTCCACACCCTTATTGGGGCCAACTCCACACCCCCTTACTGGGGCCTCGGGGTCTTACACCTCATGGGCTCAGGTGTCTGAAGACATGCTTGCCCCTACTGTCTGTCCCGCCTCTGGGTTACACACCAGGTTGTGGGAACTAGGGCTATAAGATGCCCCTTACTCACCTTTCACTATGGAGGCAACTGGCATGGCATTGCCTGGGGACCACCCTGCCACAGGCAGCCCCACCACACCACCCTACCCCAGCAGGCTGTAGTTTTACATCATGCCCCAGGACCAGGAGCCTCCTGCCAGCCCCATAGCTCCTGCCCTTTCCTCCAAGGACGTTCCATGAGCAGCAGCTCAAGCAGGCAATGTTCTTCACTGGCTGCTTACAGCAAAACTTCTGGCTCATCCCTGAGAGCCTGGGTTAAAATAGAGACTGCTCAGCCCCTCCCTCCTATCCCAGGGCTTTCCTGCGGTCATGTGACTGCCTCATCAGGTCTGGCCTGCACCTGCCAGCTGCTCTGCTGCCTGTTCCAGCCCTTTAAAGTGGAAAGCACCAAAGGTGCTCTGCCACAGACACACAAGCAACTTACTGTGATGTAAACGGGGGTGGGGATCTGCAGCATGTTAGCTATTCCACAGTAATTGCCTGTGTTTACATTCTTACATAACAATAAATGACAGCTAATCCACAGTAACTTAATCTTCTTTTACTGTGAGCTAAACTACCTCAGAATAGTTCCTATATACTGGGTGCGTCAACACGAGATGCTTTACTGCTCTGTAGAACAGTTTACTGTGCAGTAAGTGTGTGTGTCTACATATGCGCATGCTTACTGGGCTCATCTGTATAAGGCCTTTAATGCACGGTAGTCAAATAACACTGCGCAGTAGCATTCCAGGCAAAAAATGTGCTAATACATTACTGCACAGTAGTATTGGGCTACTGCACAGTAAGCATCACTAAAAACCCATGCACCAGTGCTACTGTACAGTAACTGTAGTTACCATGCATTTAGTAAATACTTCATTAAGCAAGCACTAAATTAAATGAGCACTAACTACTGCACATTAATGAACATATAGATGTGCCCATTGGGCGCATCTACATGTGAATTTACTGCACATTAAATTTAATGCACAGTAACTTACTGTGCAGTAAGTGGGTTTAGGCTAGCGTCTACATGTGCACATGTTAAAGCACAGTAATGCTGTGTGTGGACTAACTTGGGACTAAAGTTAGACCCAAGTCAGTCCACATACACAGTGTTACTATGCAGTAAAGTGTCTACATGTGTGTTACTGTGCAGTAACTAATCGTGTGTAAATTTGATACCTGCATGATGCAGATATCAAATTTATTTGCCCAAGTTGGTGTAAGTTGCCATATTTACTGTGCAGTACGGGCATACATGTGTAGATACCATCCATATTACACAGTAATTTTTGGTTACTGTGCAGTAATTTCAGTTACTGTGCAGTAAATGTGCACATGTAGATGTGCCCACTGTGCAGTAAACTGGTCTAATTGTAATTAAATTTGCTACCTGCAAATGCAAGTATCAGATTTACTTGTGATAAGTTCTACACAGTAGCACTCATGTAGATGCCTGACTGGAAGCAAATCTGCTCCCAGTTGGCCTGCCAGCAGGGGGCAAGAGATTTCTCCCTGCCCTCTGAGAGCTACCTGCTGCCAGGGTGGACTCTGCCACTGGACCCTCGGCAGGGTTTATGCCTGCTTATCCCAGAAGCAGGGAGCTCCCAGGCCCCTGGTCTGAGATTGCAGTCAAGGAGCAAGGGCTGGGAGATCCTTATCTCCTAGATCCCACTTCACCATCATCCTTAGAATGGGCAATAATACAAATGAATACAAAAAGGCATCGGGGCAAAACTAAATGTAGAAAAAGTAAGTGCCTGGTGGTGGGGAAGATGGAAGGAATAGAAAACTGGGGTTACAGGTCACAACAGACCAAACCAAGATACTGGGTGTGGAGGTGTATGTGTGGTTGACAGGTGAAACAGCCTGGAAGAAGGTGAAAGGGAAGGCTAAACAAAAAATGGAGCTGATATGAACACAAGGAGTTGATGGCAGGACAGGTAAATGTAGTTAAAGTGGTGATACTTCCAATCATACTGTATGTAGGCATGGTGTTTCCTCTGTTGTGGACCACTGCACACAAGATTCAATCGGAACTAATGGTGTTCTTTTGGAAAGCCAAAAGGAAAAGGCTTAGGAGAACAACAGTAAACAAGGAGAAATAGACTGGAGGGTGGGGCTTCCTAGATGTGTTTCTGCTTGTTTATGCACAGTATCTCAATCTATGCTCCACAGAAGGGAGAAAGGGGACACCAAATGGGCTGAGTTTGTCCAGTTGTGTGCAGAAATGGTCTTGCATAAATACATGTAAAAGGTCACTCTCATGGCCCTGGGTCTGGACAAAGCTCACAATGTACTAGAAGATTGTAAACTTTGTGAATCAGTACGGTGTGCAGACAATAGCTGCAACAGAGTTGGTGGACCATAAAAATGTCAAGGCCTGGGTCAGGGAGAAGGAGACTATGTTCCCAGTTGGGAAGTTCATAGGGGACAAAGCCCGGACAATTTGGAAGGAGGTGTTTGACAAAAGCTTGCAGAAACAGCATTGGGACTTTGGTTCACTGTTAGCACATTGGTTTATAATGGTATGGGTGCTCCATTACAGTTGGGGTATGTGTAGAACAGGTGAATGCCCCAGACAAACATGTCACAGGGATGACAGCATAGCAAATGTGATGTGGGAGTGTCAGTTCACTAAAATGGTCTGAGGGAAGGCAGAGAAACTCCAACACTTGGGTGCTAACAGCTAACTCACACTCCACAGAAGTGGTTCTCTGTGGAGTGAGCCAGGGAGGAAAGAGGAGCATGGAATGCTGTAGTGAGCTTTTGCACACATTGTGGAAGGCAAGAAACTTACTAGTCTTACAACAACTGGAACTCTCTGTAGAAGCATTTGGGCTTGAGCAAACTGGGGTAGTATTGCTGGTGGGACACGAGAGAACTAGGCAAGGAGTAGGTGATGGATTTATGAAAAAGAAAAGAATGGAGATGCCTAGTAGATCTAGGAAGCTAAAAAGATGATGAGGCCTGAGAGGTGGCAGAGGTATAGCCGCAGGCCAAGAATTGGCTAGGAAAAGATATGATAGGGGCTAAGATATATATGAAATAAGGGGTGATAGGCATTAATAGATGAGCTTGGAAGGTGACAGGGAATAATGTGATATTAAGAAATTAAAATGTTTGGTGCTCTATATTAAATGGGAATTCGGGGAAGAAGGGAATCATTAGATAATGTATACATTTTCTATTTTTTGGGGGTCTTATTTGTTAAAGTTTTGGAAGCTGATGGAAACATGTTTTAAGTCTTGACCTAAGCCTTATTGTTTTGTTTGTTAGTTAATGTATTTTTTGTAAAGTACTTTCATAATAATAATAATAAGGTTCCTATCAGTGTGTTTGCTCAATATGGACCATGCATTTTATAGTCATGCTCAGAGTTGGCAGCATTTACTCAATTTCATAGTTGGTTTCCATTACTGAACACATGCTGCTTTTGGCAGCATGTTTAATGGTAGACAATGTATTTAATGAGGTTTCCTTATATGCAAGTATTCCCATAGTGGTAGGGTAAAGCAGTCAAAGAGGTATTTTCAACCTAGCTGGAAGAACAGGGACAACTTTGAAATGTATGAAATGTAATATGCTGTAAGAGTGGGGTTCTGATCAGAAAAATGTAGGGAAGAGGTGGAGTAGATAGGACGAATAACATATCTCCTGCAAGGCGGGTACCTCTGAAAAGTGTTAGGACAGCCTCTTCAAAAAAGAAGAAGCTAACATTGCTCCTGCTAAAACATAAGCCATTACCCTCAGGTACCCAAAGGTCACATGGGTAATGTTGACCTACAGGTTTTTATTTATATATCCCAACCTGGGTGAAACCTTTATTTCAACAACTGTTGTATTTCTGCTTTTAAGGAGGATACTTTGTAAGCCAAATAAAGTTATGGGTACTTTGTAAAGCACTAATATAGACAGCAAATAACTTTTTAGTTATAAACGTTCTCTGCATTGGGTCAAATTCTATACTGCAGCAGGATAGGAATTAAAATGCCAAAAACAGTTTTATAACTGTCTTAAGTGGTTTCTTATTCTTTGCTTTGGTTGACCTTTGTATTTTGTTCTGTTGAAGAAGAGAACAGAGAACAGGAATATCAATAAGGTTTTGCATTCAAAACTGCACGCTATTGATCATTTTTAGCAAATCCATATAATTTACATTTTAATTCGTATCACAATTTTCTAGTCATTCAATAGCAATTACAAACTGGAGGCAGCATGTACCATATGGCAGCACTGAGACAAGGAGGGATTCTCTAAAGGAAGGAATATGTTCACTGAGATTCTTCTGAAGCAACAAAGAAAGAAGTACTTATGTGTATTGATTTTTCTGAGTTGTTATTTTGATTTCACATACATAGGATTGGCTGATACTAGATTAAATATATCACCTTTTTATAGCCATGTATGTGCTTTTGTTTGTGTTACAGGTCCTATAAACCAGCTTGTTCAAAAAGAGGAAAAACTGGAAGGTTCAGTGACATGGAAAACTTATCATGCTTATATTAAAGCATCTGGAGGTATATTCTGCAAAAATGTCTTTATGTAGAAGTTTTCACTTATTCTTTTAACAGTTCTGTTTTTAAAACAAAGATTTCTTATCAATGTTCTTTCCTAAAGCTAAACTCTGATACCATGGTACCATACTGACTCATTTTTCATGTTAAAGTTTTCTACTTTAGCCTTACTGAAATGAGACAAGTATGCACAAAAACAATTGTATTTCTGAAGAAATAAATCACTGTAAACTGCTGATATGTTTTAAAAAATAGAATAGCAGGTTTCTTTTTTTGTTTTCTTCTTTACAAAGAAATATTTTAGTACATGAGAAATAATTTAAGAAAAATTCAATACCTAGAGGAAAATTCAGCTTGAGTGGAGCCTAAAGAGCAAAATTTCAGGCTCATTCAAATCTGGAATTCTTCACATTTAGGGTTTAGTCTAGCCCATGCCACTGAGAAGTGAGTAGTAAGACATACATATAGTTCAGGTTCAAATTCTACATCCCACAAATTTCTAGGGTATCGGGCCGTGAGATTTTGCTTCTAGCCAATCTCTAAACCTAGAATTATACAAGAAAATTACATGAATTATGTATCTATATGTGAATATGTTAGTCTTAAGATTTTACCTTGCTGAAATAAATAATGTTTGAAGATAATCACAGACAAAGCAACTGTAACTATAAAAGTGTACCCAATTGTTTGGCCACACACCCTAATTAGGGCTGTGCAAAACACCATTGTTTTGTTTCGATGTCCGTTTCACCATTTTGAAGGGACACTTCATCATTTTGTTTAATTTCAAAGCACTGTCCCATTTCGTTTTGTCAAAACTGTTTCGTCGTTTTGGTTCATTTCGACGTTTCACCTATAGGCTATAACGGGGAATCATGAAAATACCTAAAATGTTGTCATTTGTTGCCTGATTCAGATGCAAATTGCAGGGATAGTAGCTCCATCTGAGGGCATGAAGCCTGCCAAGTCTCAAGGAGATAGGCGTAGGGGTTTCTCAGAAACTGCACCTCAAAGTCTCAAAAGCAAAATTTACTGGCAGCAGTAGCCTCTTTTCATCCGGGGGCTCCTCCCAGGGGTGTGGGCCCCCAGATCTGTGCTGGATGACAGATGGCTGCTGCTGCTGCCTGGGACCAGCGCTGGGCGCAGCCCACACCCAGCACTGGGGAAGACAGATGCTGCCTCTGGCCCCAGGCAGCAGCGGCAGCCTCCTGTCATCTGGGTGCAGATCCGGGGGCCCGCACTCACAGAAGGGCTGCAGGGCTGGGCTATGCAGGCCCCTGGATCTGTGCCAGGCTCCATGGAGCTCAGCCCAGCAGTGGGAGGTGGAGCACAGCCTCGGCTCTGTCCACCTCTTGCCAGCGGGCTGCACTCCTCAGTATGTAGTTCTCCACATAGGCTCTGCCAGCCCCACAGAGCACAGCCCAGCAGTGGGAGGCAGGCAGAGCCAGCACTGTGCTCCCCGCTGGGCTCAGCTGCATGGGGCTGTGGAACCACTCGGAGCGCAGCCCCAGCTCTCCCCTGCCTCCCACCACCAGGCTGCTTTGAAACTTGAAACATTTTCAAACTTTCGAAACGTTGAGTGCCCTCATTTTGTTTTGAAGCTGTTTCAGTGCTTTTTGTTTCATTTTGATTTCGCTGGTTCAAGCTCAAAATGTGTCAAAACTTCAAAATAAAACACTGGGCGAAATTTTGCACAGCCCTACTAACTATATACATGAAAATAAGTATTTGTGTGCATAAATCAGACATAACATACATAAATGGACTTGAGACCCATTTATCAGATTTTACATGTATATTACTAATTCTTATAACAGTTTGTACCCAGTCGTGGATCCAGGATAGAGAAAAGAGTGTGTGCAGTGATGGTGGAGAGCTCACTGTATATACGTCTGGAAGTTGAGACAAAAGCTCTTAGCAGTGAAGGGGGTACAATCGCACTGCACTAACCCTCTGGATCTGGCCCTGCTTGTATGCAAAAAGCATTATCTGTTATTTCAATTCTGAGTTCATTCAGAAAGATTCTGGTGGTTTGTGTGTGCAGTTATCTACATCAAGAGTGTTCTCCCTTCCACCAGATTCTGAAGTCCACATTCACACTGATTAACATTTCTGCACAATGGGACTATTCACATGAATAAATATTACTGTGAGCAAGGACTGCAGAATCTGGCTGTGAGCCAACATTCTGGTAAATGCAAAAATCTAATTATTATGAACACCCTTCTCTTTGGGTTAAAGTCTGTAGCCCTTACTCAGTTTTTACTTGGACAAAATGCTCCTTAATTTCATTGGAAAAAAACTGAGGCCACATACATGCATTATATGTTTCTACAGGGAGAATCACCGCCCTCAGTAGTGACTACAAGTGTACAAGCATTCATTCAATTTCTCCCTGGGGGCGGGGGGCAACATGGCCCCTTCAGGCAAAAGGTCTTTAGGTATCTACCAGGAAGACACCCTTTGTGAGAGAAACTCTCTTACAAAAATCAATGCCTGTATTCTCCCTGAGTTTATGATTAAACTCCCTGTTCACCTATCATTCCCATTCTTGTAAAGGGAAGGAGTCCTTTGCATGTGGGGAAAGAAGAATAAATAAGGGTTAAAATGTAAAGTCTCTGCTGCAAATGTGTACAGCAGAGTAAATGAGTACAATGTGTTTAATCACTCTGACATCATCAGTTATTATTCTGGTTTTATGTTCCATTTTTAGGTTTCATACTGTCTTCCTTTGTTATACTTCTCTTTATGCTGATGATTGGCACCTCAGCTTTTGTTAACTGGTGGTTGAGTTTCTGGCTGGAACAGGGCTCAGGTGTAAGTGCATAACTATAACAATTTAATTGTAATTTTCTAGTTTTTCTGAAGATAGCTATATATGTATTTGATGTGTTTACCATGAACAGTTATGTTTAATTATTTTATACATTTTATAGCATGAAGGTAGTTGCATTACTGCTCTTTTCAAGTCTTGCTTCAGATAACATTCTTTTTTCTCTTAATTTCTTCCAAATCCAATAATTGCTTTTTTCTCTTTTATAGTCTTTATAAACCCTCTCTCTGCATTTCAGAGGGCTATGGACTCTTCCCCTGGACTTTGCTGAAGTTATTCCTGACAGTGTCCAGGGTATCATCACTTTTCACATAGTACACATTCACCATCATAAAATATATTCATTTTTTCCTCTCTCTCAGTAAATGAACCATATCAGCCCTGCCATTTTCAGTAACTCCTGGCCCATTCCAATGCATCATTACTGTCCTGGTTGCGGTGTTCTCAATCTACATCACCCTTTTGGATGCACATGTATTTAACCCCAGTTTTTCCAACTCATTCCTTCCCTAGTTTGGAGCTCCTCTGGAAGTTTTTTTTTTGCTTTTTCTAGCATCTCAGAGTCTCTTTCTCAAGTCTGTCCAACCCATTGACTGACATACTTTAAATTTTCTTCATTAGGTTTCCTATTCTCTTTAATTAACAACTAACTTCCTGTATAAAGGCCTTTGTGATAATACATATTAAGGACCCTATGTAAAGGTAACATTGGGCATGTTTACATGTACTTTGACGCCCGCCTAAACTCAATGCACATTAGCCTAATGTGCATTTGGGCAATTTAGGCACACCTCTACACTATGCCAATGAGCATTAATGTGGGTGTGTGGGCTGACTTGGGACTAAAGTTAGTCCCAAGTCGATGGACACAGACTGCATTAATGCACATAAGCATGTCTACATGTTCACTAATGTGATTTAGTTATTTGTGCATAAACTTGATACCTACTTTATGCAGGTATCAAATTTAGGCTTAAATAGTCTTGAATCGCCATTTTTAAGGTGCATTAAAGGCATGCACATTAAGACCTGCACCTTTAATGCACCTTAAATTGGACTAATTCACATTAAATGCACTCATGTAGACACACCCATCAATTGCATTGAAGACATAATAGTTGGAATTTGAAGATGCATACATGTCTGATTTACTGCTTCACATTTTTCCGCAATGATTTTAAATAAGTGGACATGAATCTCACTGATTTGTATTAGCCTGAGAGCTCTATTCTTGTACATATTTTAATGGCAGACAGTTAGTCCAAGATTTCCCAAGACTAATACTGATTAAGGATTAAACTGGGTCCTGACACCAGTCATATGGAGCAGTAGGGGCCCTGTGTTTCAAAGGTACAATGATCCTTTGGTATCTCCACTGCATAGGAGAGGGAAGAGAGATTTACACACCTCATTTTCTGATGCATTATACCATCCCCTATGCACCAATCGGAACTTTCCAGTGCATGGCCACTTTCCCTGCCTACCTATGAAAGGTTTTTGAGTGAAGAACTCATTCCCTCTTACTCCATCTGCAGCTATGTAGAGCACTTTTACAATCTATGTAGTCCTTATGTGGTATAGCACATTTTCCCTAACACTAAATAACAGGTTATAATTAAAAACATTGTTAATCCCCAAAATTAGTTTTGCATCATTAAAACAAAGCAACAACATCAAAAACCTAATCTTAAAGTAAATGGGAACAGCTTTTGGGTAAGATTCCGTATGCTGTATTTGTGACCTCAAGACAGCAATAGAATTGTTCTAGTGCAGAACCATAAAGCAGAACTCTAAACAAAAGCAATCTATCCATTTTCACTCACCAAACTAATGGAAATCTAAAATGCAAACAATTAGTATCAGAGAAAAGTAAAATAGATTCCTGATAACTTAAAGTACAATTAGTAAAATAGGCTAAAAATAAAAGGATTAAAGGAGATGTCTGTAACAGTTTCCCTGAAATATTTACTTCTTATTATTTAATTTTTTCCTTCTACATTTATTATATATATACATATGTGTGTGTGTATGGATGGATGGATGGATATAATTCACAGAAGAAAGAAGCCAAAAGGCTTCCGAAATTTGCAATTGTTTTTAAACAGGTATTAGGTTAAGGTAATTGTTTAAAGCTGTAGTAGTGTTTCAAAATCCTGATCCTATTTTTCCTCATGTGAAATCCATTTCTCAACACCACTTTTATTTGTAAAAAGATGCAAATGTGCTGACAAAAATAAAATATGGGTTATAAAATACCAGCTTTTTAAAACATACTATTACCTTATTTTCACCAATCCAACCTTTGTTTCAGAGACTGAGAGTAAAAACTCTGACTTCTGGATTAGAGTGGCTGGCAGCCTGCTGAAATGTACAAGTGCAGGTTTTAAAATCGAACCATAGTTTTTAGGCACCAAAATGATAACATTTATTTATAGAGCATGATAGATGTGCATGGTATTTAAGCAGTATTATTTCTAAAGTAACAAGTCTGTGGCATATCACAGATAACACTAAGCTCCACACTATGGTCGTCTGAAGCTTAGAAACAGCAACATGGAACTGAGATTTTTTTTTTAAAAGCCCTACAGCCAAAACGGTTACCTGCAATATGAAATATATCTGATCAGTTTTGATTCCATGAAGTAAAAGGAAGAGATTCACACATAGGGAAATATAGCTGAGAGTCCAGATGAGTGCACATGTGCCTATTGTGGCATCTCAAACAAGTTTGAGATGCCACGAGAGGCACTCTGAGAACAACAAAATGTTCCCTGCACTGCATATTTGCAGCACAGGCTCTAAATTTGATACCTGGATTTCCAGGTATAAAAAAAAAAAAACCCGTGGAAAAAAAGCAGGGCAAGTCATGGTCGAGGCCCATGCCCTCAGGCAACCTGGAGGTGTGGTTCCTCCAGAGATGCCCTGGTATCTGGCCAGAGTATCTCTGTGGAGCTTCTGTTGCCCCAGCATGCACCCTTAGTGTGCAAGGCAAACAGAAACAGGGCAAGGCAGTGGCATGAACTGGCTCCAAGCGCTGCCCTATGTGACTGGTGATGGCTGGTTGGGGGGGCATTATGGTTTCTGGGTGGTTTGTGGGTGTGGGGTGTGTCGGTGGGTGTGTGTGGAGTGGTGAGGTGTGTGTGGGGATACAGGATGTGTGAAGAATGGCAGAGGGTGTGTGGGGAGTGGTGGGGGGTGTGGGGAAATGTGGAGTGTGTGGGGAATGGCAGGGCATGTGGGAATATGTGAGGTGGGGGGAAGATGTGGGGTTTGTGGTGGAGCCTGAAGAGGGGCTGCCACATGCCTGCCCCCAACCTGTGGTGCACAGCCCCCAGTGCTGGCAACAGCAGTGGGCCATGCTGTGCCCACTGTAGTGCTGCCTGACCCATGGTCTGTTTAAGGAGAATGGGCCTGGCCTGATCTGACCCAAGTTGACCTGACCCAACCCACTAGTGCACCTTTGGGCAGGACAGGAACATGCAACTCTAGGACCCGTGGCTCCTGTCCAAAGGCATGCACTAGCTGGGTGATCTGGGCTGGGTTGGACCCATTCTCCATGAGGGTCAGGTGGCACTGCTTAGCTGCAAGGCTGTGCCTCCAAGTAGGCCATGGCACAGCCCCACAGCCATGTTCTGATCCTCATCGAGAATGGGCCCAGCCCAACC
>NW_017728998.1:29323718-29324211 GCF_001723915.1 Gavialis gangeticus | reverse complement strand
TGAGGGTCAGGTGGCACTGCTTAGCTGCAAGGCTGTGCCTCCAAGTAGGCCATGGCACAGCCCCACAGCCATGTTCTGATCCTCATCGAGAATGGGCCCAGCCCAACCTGGCCTGTCCCACACAGCTAGCGTGCACCTTTGGACAGGAGCCATGGTTCCCAGAGCCGCATGTCCTAGTCCTGTCCAAAGACGTGTTAGTGGGTCAGGCCAGGTCAGGTCAGCTCGGCCCAGTCCCAATTCTCCTCTCACAGACCGTGGATCAGGCAGCACTGCAGTGGGCAGTGCTTGGCTGGCTGCTGCTGCCAGTGCCAGGGGCTGTGCACCACAGGGGGTGGGGGGACAAGCTTGTGATGGCCCCCCCTTAGATCCAACATCTCTACACACCCACCCCCATACCCCACACCACTCCCACACCCACTCATATCAACCCACACACCCCACATGCCCTCAGATCCCCAAAACCTCCCACTTTCCCCCTGCAAACCCCTCCCCC
>NW_017728998.1:29298096-29318718 GCF_001723915.1 Gavialis gangeticus | reverse complement strand
ATAAATATATCAATAAAACATTGCCCAACTGATCACTCTCTCTGTCTCTGTCTCTGTCTCTGTCTATATATAGTGGTCTTTTAATTGTGAAAGAATGTGGATTTGGGGGTATTTTAAAGAGTGAATTTGGGATTTTTTTGTCCAGAGAATGTGCAGCTATTAAATAGGGAAAGAACACCAGGATTTCTGCTAGTGAGGCAAGTGGCAGGACCCAGGCAGAGAAGCCTGCTTAGAGCTGGCACCTTGGGACTGAGCTGGAGGGTAAATAAGGTGGCTGACCTCCTGGCCATTTGGGGCTGGAGGACATGCTTTGACAGTTCAAAGCAGGTCACCACAAAGAGAACATCTTTCAGGCAATAGCTGCCCAGATGGCAGGGCGGGGGCACACATGTCAGCAGTGCCACACAAAGGTCAACTGTGCAGCCATGGCACACTGGCAGCTGGCTCAGAGGTGCAGATGCCTCTGCTACAGTGCCCATGGCACAGCTCAGGCAGCCGTGCAGTCCCTGTCTGGGTCTGGCAGTTCGGGGCTGCATGCTGTAGCAGGTGGCAGAAGGTCATAATCAGGCAGCAGCCCCCAGTGCCAGTGTTCCCAGATACTATTTGGCCAGGTTCCAGAAGCTCCTGTCTACTTGTATCTTTCAGAGATCATGGGCCTTGAGGCCGACCTAGTTAACTAATAGCTCCAACTGTGTGGAGCCAAAGGTTGAAAGACAAAGCTAGTTGGGTTTTTTTGGTGGGACAATGAAGGAAGAAAAGGGTAGGAGTGACGTAGGGGTCAAAGGTTCAAAATGTGAAAAGAAGTTCTCCAGCGGGGGACACCGAGCAGAGTCCCCCTCACTGGTCCTCAAAGGCATCCAAAGAGCTGGTGTACACCTCCCACTGGTGCTGCATCCAGAAATGTACATAGACAAATGAGGGGAAAGTGGCCCCACAATCTCCGGGCACCTTCTTAGCCAGAGCCTCCTTCCTGGTCAAGTACAGGGCCCACTTGGCCAGGGCCAAGAGGAGGTTGACCAGGAGGTCCCAGGACTTGGTGCGGCCATGGATGGGGTGCCCAAAAAAAAAAAGGTGGGGGTGAAATTCAACTAGAACCTCAGGAGGAGGGTCATGTGCACCAGGGTTTCCCTCTGCCCACAGAAGGGGCAGGAGACTGGGGTGTCTATGAAGCGCACCAGAAACATGTCCGGAGTGATGGCTCCATGGAGGAGCTGCCAGCTGAGGTCCCCAGTGGCTCGTGGGATGAGGGTGGAGTACCGAGTCAGCCACTGGGGTGCCCCAGCTATGCCCTTGCTCAGCAGATCTCACCACTTGGTGTCTGGGCAGAACGTAGGGCAGCATGATGGATCATGTGGCACGTGAGTGTGTAGAGGTGGAGGTGATGGACAGTGGAAAAGCGGACCAGTCTTGTGTCCTCCAGTCAGCTCAGGTGGTGAAGTGGGGAGTGCCGCAAGACTGGGCGAGGTGCCAGCCCTACGACAAACTCCGGTGGACTGGAGGACATGGTGGGGCAGGGACTGCCACTGTCCTAGAAGCTCCTGATAGAAATTGCCTTGAGCTGCTTGCCAGGGCAGCTTTTTGTACTGCTGGGGCCAGTACAGGGCAGGTTTTTATACTGCTGGGGCCAGCACAGATGCTGACCCCAGACTTAAGCTCCCCCTGGCTGCAGAGATGGGAGGAGCTGGACAGGGTCAGTTTGCCCCCAAGTGGCACTTGGCCCCAAAGTGCATGTCCAGGCATGTGCTGAGGCAAAAATGCCCGGCACAACTTTGTGCCACTCTTATTTGAGCTGCTGCAAGTGCACGTGTCTGCATGTGTGGATGTGCCCATACATGCTAAACAGAGCAGCAGAGAAAATTCCTAAAGCATAAAATGTAATTTCCATACAAATATGAAGGAGGGTCAAGGTGCTAAAAGAAATAAGGGCTGGGATGTAGGCCAAAAGGAAAATGTTAATGGCAAGAATGGAATTTGTAAAACCTCAAATAAAGAGGAAACAAGTAAAGGAATTCATGTTACATCATGCAAATGGCTATTGCAAAATCTGTAGGATTTCGAATTGAAAAATGTTTTACTTCATAAAAAGTAACAACATTGGGTCACATTCAGGGCCATTACAGTTACATAGGGCCAGTGGATCCTACTTTCTGAGGACTTCTTGTATAAAGAGGCAGTACAGCAATATCATAACAATTCTATGACACTCTAGGCATGTCTACATGTATGCTTTAATGCTCAGTAGCCTATTTTATGGCGCATTAAAGTGTTACATTGAAAACTGTGCAAATATGCTAATGCACAGGAAAAATAGGCTACTGTGCATTAAGAGTAACTAAAAAAGTGTACACTTTTGCTACTGTGCATTAAGGCAGTCTAATGCATATTTATTTAGTACCTCACATTAGAGGGCACTTTTACATGTGCTCCAGGGGTCAGGGGGCAGTGCTTTCATTAGAATGGCTCTGAGAGCCACCTTAATTAAAGCACTGCATTGTCTCATGTATCAGCGTCCCCACACTTCAAAATGGCAGCAGGGGCAGTTGAAATAAAGCTCATTGAATGTCCCCTCCACTTTGAAACGTGGGGACTCTGATACACGAGATACAGAAGTCTGCTGGAGCATGGTAATTACTATGCTCCAGCAGACTTAATTAATCAAGTCTGCTCCAACACACTGTAATTACAGCACATTGGAGCAGCCTCCATGCCCATGTACAGCCAACCAGGGGTACTAAATTTAATCCACAGTAGCAAAAGCACATTAATGAATGTGTAGATGCATCCTCCATCTCTTACTTGGGCACATGGCAGTTTCTAATGGGGAAAGTGCTGTCGATAAGGTATCCGTATACTTCAGCTATCCAGTCTGCCTTTATCCCTATCATGTTATCAGAAACAGCTTTCATACTTCAATTCCTGTCCTGTATCTGTTTGTTTCAAAGAAAATTTGCACCATCTTGGGTAATGACACAAAATACACCTGTGACATGGAAAACATCTTGGATAACCCCCAACTACACTTTTACCAATTCGTCTATGGAATCAGCCTGGTGGCCATGATTGTCCTAAGTATCATCAGAGGGCTTGTTTTTACAAAGACAACATTAAAGGCTTCTTCAACACTGCATGATAATGTATTCTATAAGGTATGGTATATGCTTTGTTCTTTATAATTATTAAATGATATTTAATTTAATAAGTTAGGAAGGTGAGCAGTGTGATTTTGTAGTTAGGGCTGCTGTGGAGGGTCAGCAGCCATTTGTTGTATTCACAGCTCAGTTGTTCACTTATCATCTCACCTTGAGCAATATGCATGAACATTTTGTATCTCAGGTGTTTTGTTTATCATGTTATAATACTATGTACAGCAAAAGCTTTGTTATCCGGCACCCATGAGGAATGGGGGGCGCTGGATAACAAAATATGCTGGTTAATTGAGAGGTCCAAACAGGTCTGTTCAGGCCGCCGCTTCTCCTGCCACATCCGGGGCATCGCTGCCCCTCCCACTGCATCACTGATCCTCCTGCGGGCCCCAAGGGTCGGGGAAGTGGGCCTCTTGCAGCCTGCTATGCCCCAGGTCATGGGGGCTTGGCAGCACAGGCTGCTTTGCCCTGGGCCATGGGGGCTTGGCAAAACCAGAAGTAACATGGTGGGCACTTCCAGTTTCGCTTTTACCTTACAAGCCGGCATGCCAGTTAATAGAGCATGCTAGCTTGTAAGGGGCCAGCTAAGGCAGCTTTTACTGTACCTACCTCAAAAGGTTGCTATAAGCTTTAATCAATTCATGTTTCCAAAGTGTTTAGAAGCTTATCAATTTTCATAGTTTCTAGGGTCGGAAGGGACCTGAGCAGATCATCAAGTCCGACCCCCTGCCACGGCAGGAAAGAGTACTGGGGTCAAACGACCTTAGCAAGGTGTACATTGAGCCTCCTCTTAAAGACCCCAGGGTAGGAGCCAGCACCACTTCTCTTGTAAGTTGGTTCCAGATCCAAGAGAAAGGCCCCATGTAAATGCAATTTTTTTTTGGTAATCTGGGACACAAATCAGTGCTGGTGAGGGATAGAGCCTCCCACCCTTGCCATGATACAACATGGCACAATAGGATAAGATGTACCAGAGAGATTTTCTATTTCCAGCAATTACTAGAGGGAAAATATTTGGACAAAAAACGCTATGGGTAAAATATTCAAAAGTGCCCAAGTGATGTAGGAGGCTAAGTCTCATTCCCAAGTGCAATGTAGGCACTTGGGACCAGATTATAAGGGTCAAATAGGTTCAAAGGAATTAAGCACTTAAGTCAAACATGGTTAGTCACCTAACCTACTTAGGATCTTTTGGAAAGCCCATTGATTCCCAATTCCGGTATGACTTATCATTTGTTCCTATATTTTATTAGGCCTTAATTTGACAAGCTATTTCAGCAGGTTCCTATATCTAAGCATATATGTAACCCTACTTAATTCAATGGAACCATCCATATGTTGTGAGCTAGGAACCTGTTTATGCACTTTGATGAAGGGTATACATCCCTTTTTATAATTGTTCCCTTTTAAAAGTGTATTTTAGACCTCTATGATTCTCATTTGCACTTTATTTTAATTGTGAGAATAAGCCCCTAAGACACATTTAATTCTACTGTCAAAAGCTGCTTCACAAATACCACTGTTGCTTTAAGTGCTACAGTAAACTTATGTTTGCTGCTTCTATTATTTAAACCTTAGCCAAGATTAAGCTAATATCTACTTTCCTATGTAGACTCTAAATACAGTAAAAGAAAAAGACTGCATCTGATTTTGCTGTTTCTCTTTATCCACAGATCTTACATAGTCCAATGAGTTTCTTTGATACAACTCCCACTGGTAGGCTAATGAACCGTTTTTCTAAGGATATGGATGAACTGGATATGAGACTTCCATTTCACGCTGAGACATTTTTGCAGCAGTTTTTTATGGTGTTCTTTATTGTAGCCGTAATAGGCCTTGTGTTCCCTTTTCTTCTAATTGCAGTCATCATCATAGCTGCTTTTTTTGTACTACTTTTTCAGTAAGTTGATGTTCTGGTTCTTTAAGAAATATTTTAAGCAATTTTTGGCCTGCAGAAACTGTAGTACATATGTTCGTATGGTAATGCAGTTGCAGAACGCTCCAAATTCTTTCATAAACTGTAACAGGAGGTTGGGAAACTACAGGAACCAAGAAGAAAATCTAAGACAGCTAATCACACTCAGAAAAAACTGGGAAGCTGTCAGTCATCTTAGCTTCTATTAAAGGGCTAATATAGTCACTCTTTATATTGCCTTCTGCCAATATACCCCAGAACCATTGGTCTATTCAGAATGAGGCTCCTTAGAGAGTAATCATTTACAACTTTCCATCTACACAAAAATAGGCAGGGATGAGTTTAACCAAGGTATCTTTGAATGCACTGGTGTAGTGCACATGTACTGAATGTACTTGGAAGCTTCTGTCAGTGCAGAAACTGTGTCTCTGCCAGCAACTTAAACTATGCCAGAGAATTATAACAGGGCTGGATGGTTGGTGGGCTGCTAATGGCTAGGTTCTTCTCTTCACATTACAGCACATGATTATGCAACACATTTTCCTGGTATTTTTTTTTTATAGGCCTCTCATCTCCTCTTCATCTGGCAGGATAGGTGATGATAATTCTCAATTTGCAAAATCTGCCGTCATACTTCTGTACTCATAATGCTTCAATAACGAAAAAGCAGGAAATGAAACTGAAAGGCTGGATTCTGCCTGCTCCCTTTCTGGGGGACAAACAGAAATATTTTCTAAATTGGCTGTAGTTTTATGTGCCCAGTTTGAGACCCCTGGAACAGACTTGATTTTCAAAAAGTGCTGGGCACCTCCCCTGAACAGCCACTTCTAAAGAGAGCTCAAATTGGGAACCTAAAACCGCTACTCATTTTTTTTTTTAATTTGCACCAAAGAGCTTTCCTACCCTTGCATCCCTCTGTTAGGCCTAGACATAATTGCTGTTCCTTTACTTGGCAAACTAAGTTACTCTTAAACTAAGAGGGCTGCCTTAACCTTCTGGGAACAAAAGATGCTCTAAAGCAGTGTTGTTTAACCAACAGCCTGCAGGCTACCATTATCACCACTTCCCACCACCCAGATTTTCAATTTTCTGTACCTATGGGGAGTCCAGCAGACCAAATCACATGGCCTTGTGCATCAGATCAGACCAGCATGCGGGATTGGTCCACAGCCAGATCTGGCACATGGGGTCAATCCATAGGCATAACCAGGCTAGCACACTGGCCTGACACCACCTATCCAGTCCAGGTTGGGCACCGCTGCTCTAAAGAAGGTATGGAGAGACAGAAAAGAGAGATGAGATTGTGGCCAAAGCTTCCTTTGCAGTGACCAGCAAAGGTGCTGGGGCATGGTGCAGTATTCTGCATTCTTGGGCACTCCAGGTAAGACTAAAAGGCAGGGCTGTCCAACGTCAAAGCAGCTTTCTCCCTCCTGCTATTGGGCAGGAGTCCCCCCCGCCACCCGCCTTCCCTGCTGCCTTGCAAGCAGCATGAGCCCACTCCCCTAATGCCATGTAGGCAATGGCAAGGCCTCATCTGAGATCCCCCTGCCAGTGGTGCTAAGCAGGCAGCCCAAGCCTCCCCCTAGTGCCTAGGCTACCTCTCACCATGCTGTCCTGCTCCAGAGGCCCCATCCACTGCTCCAGAAGCAGGAAGAATGCAGGGAGTGGTAGGTGGGCAGAAGCCCACAGGCTGCCAGTTGGACAGCCCTGCTTCAAGGCATAGTTTCTGACAGAACAGCCTACTGGGTGGGACTGCTCCATATTCCCTCACTACAGGACATTTGAAATTTTAGTTAAAAGTACTGGGTTTAGCAATGAAGCAGTGATATACATCCATAGTCTGCATTGCTATGTATAATATTACTTCTATTTTGTTGCAGAATATTCAAGAGAGCTATTCGAGAGCTAAAGAGAATAGAAAATATTAGCAGATCACCGCTGTACTCTCATATTTCTTCTTCTGTGCAAGGACTCAGTGTAATTCATGCCTATGATAAAAAAGAAGACTATATCAAACAGTAAGCTGCATACACTACAATTACACCTTCTTTGTTTTGCTTGGGACTCTGCTATGGACAGATAATATTGCCTTGTTATTCTTCACTGAATTGTCAATACCAGGGGTTGATACCTGCAGTGTTATTGATGAAACCGTTCTGTTATCACAGTACATGATGAGCAACAATCTGAGAACGATGGAAGAATACTCCTGATTTGTGCCATAGAATCTCAGAAGAGTCACACAGATAGCATTGTGTGTCCCGACTTGCTGTTTCAGCTTTCAAGCAATGTGTATTCACTTATTCTTTGAATTTGAAGAGATCTCTAGTACCTAATTTAAGAGAAAGATTCAGTGAGCTCACATGGCTTGACTCAAAATTATACAGACTTTTATATAAAGGAGCAACACTTCCAGGCTTTGCTTTATGATGCCATGTGAACTGAACCATGCTAAATCTGTTCTATGGAGCTGAGAATAGACCTGCTTCTTTACTTTAAGATTTAGATCTTATAGCCCCTTTGGGCACCTATACACATGCAGCAACGATGCTCCGAAGCACTGCAATTAAAGTGCGTCAGAGCAGGCTTGATTAATTGAGTCTGTTGGAGCGTGGTAATTACCGTGCTCCAGCAGACTCCAGCATCATGTGTATCAGCATCTCCATGCTGAAAAATGACAGTGGGGACACTTTGACTGAAGCTTGTTGATGTTTGATGAGCTTTAGTTAAAGCACCCCGCCACCATTTTTCAGTGCGGGGACACTGATACATATGACATGCCACGCACTTTAATTAGAACAGCTCTCGGAGCTGCTCTGATTAAAGCATCTCCCCCACTCCACTCCCAGACCACATATATAAACACCCTTTAATTCCAAATTCCTTACATATTCCTGAATATTCCTTACATATTCTCTCTCTTTTTTTTAAGATGGTTCCTGAATCATCAGTAATCTAGTCTCCCAAGACACTCTGCCTTCTCCAGAAGTCTAACACTTCCTTCCTTGGGGTCTTTAGGAAATACTGTATGGTCTCTCTCTCTCAGCCACCAGTTGTAGGACCTGCCTCTTTAAACCCATCTATTCAGAAATATAATAACTATCCTCTATAAAGAAGAAGAGACAAAATTCCCATTCTTGATATAGGTCTAGAAGGATAAATCCAAGGACCTCTCAGCTCCAACTAGTCATATCAGTTAGTTACCTCCACTTTCTTCTTCTTTTCTCGCAGTCTTCTCTGGAGCTTGACAGTCCCTGGTCCTTGCCTGAGTAACAATGTTGAAAGGAGGCTGCAAAAAGAGTCACAGTCCCTTGCATTTGGGGGAAAATGGGGTAATGAGACAGAGTATTCCCAGAGTGGGCAGGAAAAATGCAGGTTGAAAGACCAGCTTCCCCTGTGTGTTTGGTAGTGAAGTAAGGATGTCTTAAAGAATCTCTTTACACTGTAAAACTTTACCAGAGCCCAGGTTAATTAATATAATGCTAAATACAATTCTGCCCTGAATATAGCCAAGGCCTGTTATGTGGTTATGTTTAATACGACATGGACTCTGGCCTTACTAAGGCCAGATGATATGACGTTAAACATGAAAGCATTTTTCCATATGGTGGATCTGCTTCTCATGCACTCTGAATGGACTGTAAATAACATAAATAACATCTGCACTTACTTTAAGGCCCTTTACACTGCTGAACTGTGTCACTAACAGCATTTATGGGTCTTATCCAGAGAAAAAAAAGATACCACGACCACTAATGTATGTGTGTGGGGATTTATGGAAATTACATTAGGGATATAATTTGATTCCTCCTGATATAATTCTGACCTAGAATATCTACTCTTTTGCTCAATTCTGTTTCCATAACATTTTAAATCAACTTAGAGTATTACATGAAGGCTATGAAAAAGGTGAATACAGCATATTCTCTACAGGGGGGATACAGATCTCATGTTCACATATTAAAACTATTTTAGACTCACAATGTTCATCTTTATTTTAATTTCAGATTTAAAATGCTAAATGATGAAAACTCCAACCATTTTCTCCTATTTAACTGTGCACTACGATGGTTTGCACTTAGAACAGATATCCTTGCAGCTGTTATAACTTTGATTGTAGCATTATTTGTTGCTTTGAGCCCTTCTTCAATTAGTACTGCAGCAAAAGGCTTGGCTTTGTCCTATATAATCCAGGTAAAATGGAATGCTTGATATCCAGATTTAATCTATGTTGTTAACTATATTAGTGCATATAGTTTTCCTTTTCTAGCCACTCTTTATACCCCCAAATGCCATTTAAATATTACAATGACTTAATTTAGAATCAGATTATATTACCAATACTTATAATGGGCGGTACTTTATTTTGCAAATACTTCACTGGATTTTGAAGCAAGGTGCTACTACCCAATGTGAGAGAGTGTAAGAATCCTACACTAGGAGAATACAGAGAAAACACATTTTGGAAAGACCTGAGATGCAAGCTGCATTGCTAATCTAGATAACCATGTTACCTTGTCCTTATTTCACCCCATCCTACCTCCTATATTTTGTTAAACCTACTTTCATGCAACTCGGTGCGCACATATGCACCATGTCACAGTACATACTGTTACCTTTTTATGCTACCACAATATGTATAACTAAATAGTAATTTCAAAGCACTCATGTTTACAGTACGCTAAATATCCCTTAGCTCTATACAGAATTTACAACAAAAAATAAAGCCTCTTTTTTTTGAAAAGCACAAAAATAAATGTGATTTGCTTTGCAATCATAAATGAAAATTAATACTATTTTCTTCTTAAAAGTCACACAAGCCATCCCTGTTTCTACATAGCTGGGGTAATATTGTTATTCCTTTTATAATGTTTATGTTCACAATACAGTAATAGAGGCATTTCCAGTAGGGCTGTGCAAAGCTTCAGTCGCTGATTCAGTTCAGCAGAAATTCAGCCCAATTCAGTGGCTGAATCTCTGAATCCAAATCAAATCAGGAGACCCTTTAATCTCTCCAAATTGATTTGGAGAGATTTGGAGAGATTTGATGATTAGGACATAGACACAGCTTTAAATGTTTTTTCTACATACCTCAATGCACCAGGCAGCTCGTGAAGACTGAGATGGTGGGGTGGATGGAACATCCCATGGGAGCACAGGGGGGTCCCCAGCATGCTCGGCAGCAGACCTGGAAGTGGACCAAAAGTACTTCTGGTCCACTTCTGGGTCCACCAGGGAGTGTATGGAGTACCCCCCCCCCACACCCCAGTTTTGTGGCTGGTGCCTCCTGGGTCTGGGAAGGCACCTGGGGTCCCCCCCAGCCAGTCGCTGAGCCAGGTGAGGTACAGGGGGAGGTACCCTGTGCACTCAGCACCAGACCTGGAAGTGGACCACAAGGTCTGCTGCTGAGCATGTGGGGGAACCCCCCATACTCCTGTGGGACACTCCATCTGCCCCACCTTCTCAGCATTCATGAGCTGCCTGGTATCTCAAGGTATGTAGAAAAAACATTTAAAGCTGTGTCTATGGCCGATTCACTGATTCTCCAAATCAGCATCGAATCTTCAGATTCAGATTTGGCTGAATTGAATTGGGACAGTGATCCAAATCAGTGAATTGAATCACTGTCCCCTGAATCGGGCCGAATTTGAATTCAAATTGAATACGGCCCGCTTCGCACACCCCTAATTTCCAGTTCTAATGGACCTATTAGAAGCAATATCTGCATCTTTACTTTTACTTCTGTCCCTAGCCCACTACTTCTTTTCATGACATTTAGAACTCACACATCTGTTTAAAGTTTGTGTATAATGAATAAACATACCCAAAGAGCACTGCTACTGGGTTAATAATGTTGCCAAAATATATACTTTAAATACATTAAAAATTCATATGAAAAAATGTAGCATTTGCTTAAAATACAATATTTGCTCTTAACTGTTATGTAGTTAAAATTTCATGGTAAATATATTATTTAACACATTTCATTGACTACAGAATATCTCCTAACAGCAAGAAGAGAGGCCAGAAAAAACACAGGATTTCATGTCAAACTGTGAAAGATATTTTTCCATCTACGGCAGCTTGGCAGTCTCCACAGGCAGTTGTAATAGCTTTGAAATTGCCTGAGGGTCTATCATTGAGCTGTGTTGTTGATGGGCTTTTGCACTGCTTCATTCTCTTAAGCACCCTTTTACTTTGATTATTCACTTTTCTTTCCTCACCAGATATTTATTGTAGATAAAAATGAATAGAAAGCAGATTCCCAATATGCATTGGGTTAAATAGGATATTCTGTGACTTGTCATGTGATTTACAAGTACTTTTTCAAACTCCCACATAAGGATTTAGACATCCAGGCCTATTACAGGGTAAAAATCATCAAATGCATCTTTTTCTGAAGATTCTACACCTTTAAAAAAGAAAGAAAGGGTGGACATAGCTGTGGGCTCAAAGGTATTTATAGCCTTACTTGGGAGAGGCTGTAGAATGAAGGAATCACAGCAAGAGCCTGATGGGGATTATTGGCTGAACAAATAAAATGGATGAGACACCGATGAGAAGATCAGGCTCTAAGAAATTAATTTTTACAGGAATAAAGAACAAATTAGGCACCCACATCAAAAGCTGGCTAACTCCCCTTTGTCCCTTTGAAAATCTCCCTATAAATTATCACCATCAAAGCCACGACTTACATCAGACAGAAAATTTCATATAAATCTCTTAATAACATTCAGAAGAGTTCAGTAAGGTGATGTAATAAGTATAAACAAGTTTCTATGATTTTTTTGTCCTTTATCCTGCAGAAACTTACATAAATGCTTAACTCCCTGTATATGCAGGTAATTCTATTGCAATAAATTTTTATGATTATTATAGTTGAGTGGACTTCTCCAAGTATGTGTAAGATCAGGAATTGAGACAGAAACCACATTTACCTCTGTTGAACAAATAATGGAATATGTCTTGGTAAGAAATATATCTACATGTAACATTAAGGCCATACCGTTTATAAATATTATGGAAATATTTAACTGTTCACTACTATGGATCAACTGAATATTGTTCTACTTTTATTTCTCTGAGACATGTGTTCCTGAGGCTCCACAGCGTTCAAATATTTTGAAGTCTCCCAAAGGCTGGCCAAATCAAGGGGAAATTGTATTTAGAGATTACCAAATGAAATACAGAGAAAACAGTCCTATAGTTCTCCATGGTTTAAATATGAGAATTCATGGTCAAGAAACAATTGGTATTGTTGGCAGAACTGGCTCTGGTGAGATACATATTTTTCCTTATTTTTTTTTGCTTTTATGGTAGTACATATAATAAATGTTATGAGTTTGTTATTTTTAGAGGAAATTTAATTGTAATTGTGATTTTACATTCTAAGACCTCAGCTGTACCATTAAGATACATCCTTATATTAGGGCCAGATATTCATCGTAGTAACAGCAGC
The DNA here is from genome assembly GCF_001723915.1 of Gavialis gangeticus. Classification (NCBI taxonomy): domain Eukaryota; kingdom Metazoa; phylum Chordata; order Crocodylia; family Gavialidae; genus Gavialis; species Gavialis gangeticus. The sequence continues at coordinate 29,306,201 of NW_017728998.1, read as the reverse complement.
CCAAGAAGAAACTCTGGGTGTAAGTATATTCCCCAAAGTTTTGGAAACATCAGAAGGGCTCTGTTCAGCTATTAATAGCCATAGGAATTTCAATACTGGATTGATAAGACTAGACAATACTATATCTATAAATACTAAACTATACTATAAAGTCTATTTTTTTTATCTATAAGGCAGGCTAATCCAGAACTTCCTCCTTGAAAACACAGAGATCTGGGCAGTCAATGCCATTTTAGAAAACTGAAAACCATTATGGTAACTAACCTGCATGGGGACAATTGCAACAGAGTCCACCACAATAGATTCAATCAGCCTTTTTTTGCCTATAGCTAATAAGCAAATGGAAATCTTGGGAATGTCTATAAATACTTCCAAATTTCTTACTGAAAGCATGACCCAGCACATGGCTCATGAAGCCTACTGTAAGTGAGGTTTTTCATGCTGAATTATTCTTATAACAAAACTATTACCTGTATAATGGTAATTTTTACACTGTTCTGTTATTTGATTAACAGTGCATATTAAAAATGAAAAGCTTCTCATGGCTTTCAGCAAAATTTCCAATGGACATCCTCATTACATAGCCATTACTATAATTAACATTATTGACATACTCGTTAACACTCTCAATAGAAAGCCCAAGAGTGAATGAGCATGAATAATGACATAATTTGTCACCCTAGAAAACAATCACTTCCAGTGAGAGATGTGGCACATTGGCAGAGGAAGAGACAACTAAATTTTAGAAACTTGTACTGTGGCTATGCTATGCTAAACCAGATCTCTGAATCTGAATAAAAGAAAGGAGTTCAGATCACAGGTGTGTAAACCTAGAGCCTTGCAGTTCAAGCAAAATGCACTGTAAATAATTATTTTAAAAAACCACAAGGTATATCTACACCATTTTTTAATCCCCTACAGGAAAATCATCTCTAGGAGTGGCACTGTTTCGCCTAGCAGAACCAACTGCTGGTACCATCCTAATTGACAATGTTGATATCTGTACAATTAGTCTGGAAGATCTAAGAACAAAGCTTTCTGTTATTCCCCAAGATCCTGTTCTGTTTGTAGGTACAGTAAGGTATTTGGTGACATAATTCTAAATTAAACATTTAATTCAAAGTAAAATCTCATTTATCAGTACCATTTTTGGTAAGACTGCTAATATAATATTATAGTAATGATTTATATTATTTGAGCAGTACCTAGAAGTCCTGACTAAATCCCATTCCAGCCAGCATATGACCTCAAGCTTAATGTGACTAAAATTGAGTTCATTTATCTTTTTCATTTCCTCTCCTCATACGTTTCTCATGACAGTTGATGCTTTCCCCCTAATAACTCACATAAAATGTTGCTTCCAAAAATAATCTCTGCTATTTCATTGCAACTATACCATCTTCTTTGAGTCAATCCACTGGCTTCATGTTGTGCTGCCCATTGAGCTCACCTTCCTGTACTTGCCTACATAGCCCTATAAAACAGTGCTTGCCCATATATCTTTCCAACTTTATATTAAACCTTCATCTTCTCTCACAAGAACCACAATATCATTCTTCATGCTGCTCCTTATTCTTGGACTGTTTGCCCAACTTGCTCACCAACTTGTTTTATAATAGCTGTAAAAACCTCACTTCAATCTCTCCTACAGAAAATGAGGAGGAAGAAAGACAGTAATTAGAATGGGTTTAATCACTTGTGTAAAGCATGGAGAACTCAGATCAGATTTGCAATATCAGTTAAAGCAGCTATTATATTTTTATAAAAATATCAACCAGTTCTTTATAATAATAAAGTAACAAAGAGTATCACTATTTTGAAATAGAACTGAGGTTTCCCCCCTAAAGCTACCTAAGAACTCAAAATATATAACCTGAAATATTAAAATAAAATGCTTCAAGGTAAGCTCAGTTCCTATTCAACCAACATTTTTCTATTCAAATTGAAATGATAATAATTTGCAAAATAAAGACTATCTTAATTTTTCCTCTTAGGTTCAACATTGATCCTTTCAGTACTTACACAGATGATCAGATCTGGCAAGCTCTTGAAAAAACATTTATGAAGGACAGAGTAGGTTTTGTGGTTTTGTCTCATAATTTTTTTTTTGATAAAGATATAATAAATGAAAAGTCACCATGCATTTATTTTTTTGCTATTGTATCATTCATTATGCACTAATAATATGAAAATACATACTCTAATGAGACTTCTGAATAGTGAATACCTACTTCCTGGTTCCCTCTTTCCATTTTATAGTGGCAGAAAGTTTGAAATGTACTCCTCTGGAATGGTCATTCAAAATGACATCCTGATAAAATGTGTGACAGTGAGCAAGCAGCACATACTTTCTTAGTGGCTAATGTCAGAGTGGCTTTTTTATGCACTCTAGATATTGAAACTCCCAGGAAAATTACAGGCAGAAGTTGCTGAAAATGGAGAAAATTTCTCCATAGGAGAACGACAGCTGCTTTGTATGGCAAGAGCACTACTTCGAAATTCAAAAGTAAGTAGCTGGAGAGATTTGAATACTTCTAGCAATAGTCTTGAATACATGAGAGCTGTGGCAGGATGTGTCATCTAAAGAAAAGAGGGGGGGAATGGGAACTGAAAAAGAAACTAACACAGATTAAAGACTGGGAGCTGTGGCGCTTGAAAGTGCATCAAAAGATAGGGACAGATCACCCCAGGTATAACTCAGGCATGATTAGGTTCTGAGGAATTGTATGCCCCATCCCAGTAATCTGATGTGCAGTTTTTACAATGGGGCATAAAATTCCTCAGATCCCAATTGCATGACTGCCAAGACTAAAACAGGTCCCAGAGCTGCCCCCAGCCTGGTCCCAGGGATCAGGGAGCAGTGGCTGTTTCTGCATTGCCCAGTGGCTGATTGCTGGTATTGCCCAGGACAGCCCTGAGTCTTGAACTAGGCCAGGACAGGCCTGGCCTGGTTTAAGACTCAGGGTTGTCCTGGGCCTGATGCCAACACAATCAGCTGATTGTTGGCAATGGGACAATTCCAGATGTGGCTCAAGATCTGGGGCTGCCCCCAGCCTGATCTGGAGTGTAACGTAACATAATGCAATCCCTGGGGATCAAGATGGGGGCAGCCCTGGGACCCAGGACTGTCCTGGTTCTGATGCTGACAACCATCCTGTTGTCCACATCAGCCTGGGACAGTCCCAGATCTAAGATACATGCCACATGTTCAATTTAAGGTGCCCTACAAACCAACTGCAAAGACGTTCCATCTCCATGTTCTACTGAACATCTTTGTGTCTGCTTTGTCATTTTATCACAACATAAATTGGTTGAAAATGTGACATTATAATTTATGGCATGATTAACACCTTCATCATGATATAAATGCAAAGTATGTCAGGGACCTCAGTTAACACTCTAGACTTCAGTGAAGCTATATTCCAGCTGAGGGTTGATCCCAATGTCTTTTTTTGAAAAAAACCAACATATTTGAGCAGCATCTGCTGTTCAGATATACTTTTTCAAATGAAAATGAAAATTTTAAACTTGAAATGCAGACCCTGGCCTGCAGGGATTTTCCCTTTCAAGTAGCAAATTCCCCACAATCAACTTTTTATATTAACCTATGCATGTCTAAACTTCCTTGAAATGAAGTCCATGAGAACTTGTTTCTGAGAGGAACTAAGCTGTAATGTGATCCTAGATTTCCCAGTGCTGTGCAGTTACTAAAATAAACCCATAGCCAGGCCATCACAGTACTCCTCCAGTATTGACACTCTGCAAGTCTATAATTGCAGCAGCAAACAAGTCCTTACAGATGCTTCTCAAATCGCAAATACCTTGGTCTGGCTTTAATATCTATGTTTGAGCCTAATTTCCCTTAGAGTATATTAGGCCCAAAAGTCCTACCACTGTATGGGCATATCTACAGGTCGCCCTATGGTGACATTGTCACTGCACCATGCTTTAGTACTCTCTTTTGGAAGTACTAAAAAACGGTGCAGCAACCACCCATACTGTGCCATGCATGCAGCACATGGTTAGTTTTAGCTGCTACTTCGCTGTAGCAGCATGCTAAAATTGAGGCGCGGGCTCCTATGGCAAAGTAGCAGCTGGTCATTTGTCGACTCACATGATCATTACGTTACTGTAGCATGTTGTAAGGTGATGTAGCACATCACTGGGGTGACATAGGGTGACATGTAGATGCACCCTATAAGTATCAAGGCCTCAGCTTTTTTCATTTTAATACTAACACATGGACACTTTGTAGCTGGCCACTGATCCATGCAAATATCTGGTCCCACTTTTAATGTTGCAAAACATGCATTGTTAGCTTAAATATGTTTTTAATTCTTTCACAACCACTCAGAAGAGTCAGGAAGACAAAGTTGCAATAATCCATTGCCTCCCTGTACTACTATATTAAAAAAAAAATTAAATGTACTTTTTCACCTTTGGCAAACAGTCTCATATCATGCTGCTAAATCATAATGGTCTCAAAATTACCCCTTTGTAGTGGGTCACATTTTTAAAGGGACTTCTGTCTTCTCTACAATAAGGATTCTCAAGCAGGGTGCTGTGGTACCTTGGGATGCTATGAAGTTCTTTCAAAGGTATGTGGGGTACTGTGCAATATTGGCACTGTTATAAGTACAAGAAACTACACAATTCACAAAATAAATCCAAACATTTCAAAAGGAAATCTATAGTGTCAAAAATATTCTGAACTGTTGCAGTCTTTCTGAGTTCTTTGCAACAGTCAAGAGGTGAGTGAAAGCTAAGAGCCGGCAGTTTCTGAGGGGTGACTTGAGCCTAACAAGAGTAAGAATCAGTACTCCAAATCCACATTTGCAATTTTGAAAATAAATATGGTAAAATTCAGCTCTCAGCTGGCAGGACACCCCACTGAAGTTTGTATAAGAAGAATCTTTACAATGCTTGTAAGTTAATAACACCAAGAAGTAAAAATAAGATTGTTAAATTCATGTCTGAGAATTTGAGGGCCAGGGAGAATTTTAAGCTCTGATCCTGTACAAACTTACACATATTTAATGTTCCTTCCATAAATAAGTGTAATATGAATAGTCACATACATTTAGCACATACCTAACTAATTATAGATTGGGGTCAAACCCAAAATCTCCCCATCCTACATATTTTCAAATAAATCTCATTGATGTGAATTTAATAATCCAATTTTAATTTTTGTGGTTTGAAATAAACGTTTTAAAATTAATGTGTATCTGAATAAACTCCATGTTTTAATATATGTTCCTGGTTATTTTAGTTTGAAAGCTTTATAAGACTTCAAGATATTTTATAATGATTACTACCACATGATTAAAAGCTTTTTTTCCCTAATAGATCATACTGCTTGATGAAGCCACAGCTTCAATTGATCCTGAAACAGATAGACTAATTCAGTGCACAATCAGAGATGCATTCAAGGACTGTACAGTCTTAACCATTGCACATCGCATCAACACTGTTCTGGAGTGTGACCGCATCCTGGTTATGAGCAATGGAAAGGTACAAGAATCAGACATGAAAAAGACCTAGTAGACCACCTAATCCATCACTCTTCCACTGGCCACTTTTTCTTTATTGTACATTTTCTGAAGTTATGTCCACTTTATTTTCAAATGTGTAAAACATGTGGGCTTCCATTATTTCTGAGGGGAAAATTTTCAACTACCAAATAGATCTCTCTAGGTGGAAGCTATTCCTTAACTTTTCCCTTCTTAACTTCTTCCCAGTATTCCTTGTCAAACCCACACCCACCCAAAATGTCCTTCTGTTCCTTGGTGTTTACACCCTTTATTTTCAGCACCTTGGTCCCTGTACAACCAATAAATTTGGCATGTGTTTAACTTTGGGGCCAAACTTCAGGGTCAATATTAGTCCTGTAAGTGCATATTTGGGACTAACGCAACTCAACAAGTTTACACTATTATTCCTCTTTCTTTTGTATGGTGTCAGATATCAACTTCAAAATCTATGGGCCACTGTCTGGTATAATTGTTTAATATGTTGGTTCCATCCATGCTGTCTGGGCATTTATAAAGATTGCAGCTTTTGGTTAAGTTCTGTGCTGTTTGTTGGACACCACATTCACACGGGGGGTTGTCCAAGATGTTCATCTTGTGAAGTGTTGTTTTGCAACATCTGTATCCAGATCTCACTCTATTTAGCTTGATCCATGCTTCTCTGTCAAGGTCGTGCCCAGTGGGGGACTCATTTGGTGTTGGTATAAAATACTGTAGGAATAGGTCTGACCTTTCCCAGTGGTCAGCCCACTCCATTGCTACCCATTTGTTTGATTCAACATCCCTAATCTCTTCCAGGAGTTTGTGGGCTTCATGTACAAATGATTTATGACTTTTAAGCCTTTTAAACTTCCATTTGTTTGAGTACTCAGTTAACAGTTGACAGGAGCAGGTGATTTTCATCATATCTTGCCTCTATTGCCAGAACTGATGTTAGGGTCTGTCTTCTTATATCACTTGGTCTAGTGCCCACCAGTACAGAGAGCACATCTGTGTGTAAGTTGTGCAGCCTGTTGTGTGTCTCAGTGCACTGTTAAGTACAGTGTCAAACTTTTTAGTGTAACAACTTTTGGACCATACAAGAGCACAATATTCTGCTGGCATGTATAATTATGGCAAGTGCAGTGGTTCTAAGTACTTTGAAGTTGGCACCTCATGTCGTGCTGGCTAAATATCTTAAGGCAGCTACCTGTGCAGAGACTTTACCGCTGACTTTCTGAATGTGATGTTTATAGGTAAGGGAACAGTCTAATGTGACTTGTAGTTAGGTTGGAGCAAGCTCATGGGGAAGGATGTGGTTGCTTACTCTGATATTCAGCATGTTTCTGGGTCGATGATTCTCCAGGTAGAAAAGTGAAGATACTGAATTATTGATGCTCAACTTTAAGTTACCTCTTGTGGAGACAGTCAGCAATGAGTTCCATGTCAGTACTCAGTATCTTTACCAGTATTGTCACGTCTATTCCTTGGGCTACTATGGAGACATTGTCAGCATTTATGTATTGTTTAGATGCTGTATGCAGGAAGTCTGAGGGATAGACATAGAAAAGCAGTCATGGGAAAAGTTTATGAAAAATATAACTAGTTAAAGTTAAAAGTTAGCAGCCTTTAAAATTAACTTGAGTTAAGTTAAAAGTTAAATATGTCCACTTTCAACTAGTTAAAAGGTAAGTTAAAAAGAAAGTACAGTAAAAGCTTTGTTATCCGGCATCCCCGGGAATGGGGAATGCCGGATAACAAAATACGTTGGTTAATTGAGTGGCCCCGGCTGCTGTTTCTCCCACTGCATCTGGGACGTCCCTCCGCCCCCCCACAGCATCGCCACCCTTCCCGCCACATCACTGCTCCTCCTGCGGGCCCCACAGGACAGGGAGGCGGGCCCCGCACAGCCCCGCGCAGCCTGTTATGCCCCCGGGCCGTGGGGGATCAGCAGCACAGGCTGCTTTGCCCCGGGCCGTGGGGCTCAGAGAAACCAGAAGGGCCACGGTGGGCACTTCTGGTTTCACTCTTCCTTACAAGCTGGCATGCCAGTTAACAAAGCATGCTGGCTTGTAAGGTGCCAGCTACCAGAAAGTTTACTGTAACTAGTTAAAAGTTAAGTTGATTTGTGAGAAATGCGTGAAACATGGTGAATTGCCTCTTAGCATCATTTTTCATTTTCAAATGCAATGAGCAGGTTTCTTTTCCATAAGCCCACAGAAACACACTAATTTACTCAGAACTTATCCTGCTTTACCTGAAAATAATGTTATACTTGTCATACAGTTTTCAGAATAACAATTTACCAATACCTATGTAATGTTAGATTCGTCTCACTCTCTTCATGTGAAATACTTTGTAAAAGTCAATGCATCATATAGGTATACCAGAATAACAGAAAGGAGATATTCATAGCCAGGTGACAAATGAAAGCTGTTTCCACAGAAAACCTCTGTTGTTACAATTTTTATTGCCCAAAAGGTAACAGAAGGGTATGAAATACATCTGAATTAAAAATAATGAAAGTGTCTGAAAATTAAATTAGACTGAAATGAGAAAATCAGTTTACATGAGAAAAAAGAAACTGTTTAAGCA
>NW_017728998.1:29279476-29293096 GCF_001723915.1 Gavialis gangeticus | reverse complement strand
GAGTTGTATAGCAAACCTGTTTAAACCTGCTTATTGAACTTCAGCAAAAGCTGCATTTCAAAATGTACATCTGACAATTTTCCTCTTCTGCCTTGCAAAACTAAGCCCCCAGTACTGATCAATGACTCTACATGGGCAGGTGAGGGAATGCTTGTGTTATAACAGATGTATAGTTTTTCCGTAGTAGGACATCTCAGATAAGTTTCTCACAGATGAGGAGTAATGCTCAACTCAAGGGCGATGTGTAGGGGGTGCACGTGCACCCCTGCGCATGGCTGTGCACCCTCTGCAAAAAGGCTCTGCCAACACTGTGGGTGGCTCCTGCAAGCAGTCACTGCTCACCACTCTGGTGGTGTCTGCGGACAGTCCACGATCGCCCTACGCCACTGGTTCCAAGTACTTTGAAGTTGGCCTGTGGGTGGTCCCCTAACCCTGGTTGGCGCTCGCCACCCCCTCCCTCCCCTGCTGCCGACAGTTCTGGCAGCGTCTGCAGGAGCTCTCCACTCACTGCCGCCAGGCTGCCGCTGCCACGCTCCCGCTGCCGCCGGTGCAGCCATGCCCCGCCAGCCACCAGGCCAACTTCTTGGGCCCTGGTTCAGATCTTCATTAAAATTAAAAAAGTCATCATCTGTTTCACCATCACTACTTGCTCCCACTCTTACTGGGATCAATGTCTCTGCTTGCTTGTGATTGTTTCCTCTCTTACAGCCAACTGGCTGCCCTGTTGACTTCTGCAAATGCACAGAAAATGCCAGTGTGAACTAAGGAACTCTGGGACTTGTGGCTTTTAAGAGGCCATATCTCATAGAAAGGCACACTACTCTCTGTCTCTCAAACAAGAAGTCCTAGAGTTTCAATAAAGAAATATTGTTCCATGTAAGTCCTAGAGAGTGGCTGTGTCAGGAAAAACTCTGGGAAAGCCAGATTTCAATTTTTTAAAACTTTTATACTTAAAAAAGTTAAAGTTAACCTTTTTTTTTAACTAGTTAAAGTTAAAAGTTCACAGCTGAAAAATTTAACTAGTTAAAGTTAAAAGTTAGCCATTTTTTTAACTTTTTAACTAGTTAATTAACTAGTTCATTCCCATGACTGTTGAAAAGTATTGGTGCTAGCACTGACCCTCAGCGTTCATACTCTGCTTTTTTCTCATTGGCTGGTAGTGAGTTTGAATGAGCTGCTGGAGATTATGCTCATGATGAGAGCACATAGCTTGTGGTCAGGTATCATAGAGTGCAGTTTATATTTGGGGCTTTGATGCCATTTGGTGGCTGTGAGGTCAATAAAGAGCATGCCTGTTTTCTGCCTCATTTCAAATCTGTTTTCTATGTCAGATGTAATTAATGTAACTTGGTTAGTGGTACACCACTTTTTTTCTGAAAACCAGCCTGTTCTTTTGGGAGCTGGAGATCAGTGATGTTCTCTGTTCTATTCAGGATTATGCACTCCACAAGTTTGTATGTAATGCAGGGTAGTGAGATGGGTCAGTAGCTCTTTGGATCCTTTGGTGGATTATTGGGTTTCAGGATAGCAATGACATCAGCTTTTCTCCAGCTTTTTTGGAAGTCTGTTACTTTCTAGACATTTATATATGAATTTCTAAAGCCATGTTTTCATTGTGGTTCCAAGCTTGGTAATGAATTCTGGGAATATTTTGTCTGGTCCAGACATCTTGCCAGTCTTGATAACTTCAATACCCGTGTCACACTTAGTGTCAGAGGTGGGGCCAGTTAAATTAAGGTTGGCATAGGGTGATTTAAGTTGCTCATGAGTCAGATGTCTAATCATTTTTGTGTGTTGCTCGCTTGAATTACTGTACTTGCTGTTGTTGCACAATATTTTCATGATGGAACTTGCTGACACAGGGCAATGTCACTTTTTGGCATCTATAAGTGCTCCATGCTTGTCTGCTCGAGTGGGTCACATCCACTCCTTCTATGGCGATACGCCATCTCTCATTTTTGATACTGTTCAATGTAGTAGTCACTGTTCAGTAGTTCTTACAGTTGCAGGGTCATTGCATTGCTTGATGCTGTTAAAGGGCTGTTCTCACTGCTCAAACTAGAATGGCACATAATGGCTTTTACAGCGTCTAGGTACACAGAGTTTGGCTATTTCAATTAAGCAGTTTGTAAATGTATTGTAGCCTTGATCAGTGTTTGACGAGCTGTCACAGGCCAGGTCAGCACCCACCCTCAGACAAGAATTCACCAAAAATCCCTATGGGTTTTGTTGATGCCATGCACAATTGTTGATGGGTGCGGAACAGTGTTCAGGAGCAGGACAGGCATGATCCACTCCCTGCATGCCCTGTCCTGTGGGGAGGGGAGAAGTGGTGGGGGCGGTGTGGGAGTTTTTGGAGGGGTATGGGGGATCGCTGCCTGGGAGCCAGCCAAGAGGGAGGAGGGGGAGGGAGAGATGGGGGGTGCATACAGCAGGCATCACTTGGTTAGCAGCTGCTCCCAAAGTGCTCCACATGGCTGTGCTGCGCTTCTGCTCACACCCCTGGCCCCAGCCCCCAGCCAGCATGCAGCTTCTGGCGGGGCTGTTCCCAGTGCCTGCATCCCGCCGTGCTTGCTTTGGCACTGGGAGGTGAGGGGAGCACAGCAGCACCCAGCTGGCTGCAACCGCACTGGGAACAGCCCCACTGGAATCTGAGCTCTGGCTAGAGCCCAGGCCAGCAGGGCTGTTCTGCTCCCTTCACCTCCAGCTGCAGCTGCAGCTGCCACTCCTGCTCCTGCCATGCCACTCTGGGCAGAGGGGGCAACTTCAGCCAGGCAGCTCCTGCCCAGCATGTGAAGCTCTGGTTCCAGCTGCTGGCTGCCTTCCACTTGCTCTGCCGGGGGCTGCTCATTGTGCTTGGTGGAGGGAGCAGGTGAAAGGCAGCTGGGAGAGCTCCACACACTGTGCAGGAGCAGCCCAGTTGAGGCTTCCCACCCACCTGCCTGTCCAGAGTGGCACGACAGGAGAAGGAGCAGCATCCTGAGCTGGAGGTGAGGGGACCAGAACAGCCCCACTGGCTGGGGCCCTGGCCAGCACACAGCTTCTGCTGGAGCTGTTCCCAGTGCATCTGTAGCTGGCTGGGTCCTGCTGTGCTCCCTCCCCTTGGCTCAAGTGGCCACTCCTCCTCCTCCCGCTCCTGCCCCCACCCCTGCTGCACAGCTCTGGGCAGGAGGACGGGGGAAAGCTTCTAGGAGGACGGGGGGAAGCTTCTGCCTGGTGGCTCCCACTGGAGGGGAGTGGAGCAGAGGAGTATCCAGCTGGCTGTAGCTGCACTGCCCTGGCAAAGCTGCATGCTGGCCAGGGCCCCAGCCAGTGGGGATGCAGGGTGGTCTGCCCTGGCAGAAGTGGATATGGCTCAGCCCCATGCGGAACACCACAGGGGCAGCTGTGAGCTGGATGCAGCCAGTTGGCGGGCCAGATCTGGTACATGGGCTGTAGTTTGCCCACCCTGCTCTAGTTGTTTTGCTCTCTTGTTGGTCAGCCTTTGGTATTCATGCCAATCCACCTTCTAGAAGTTCCATCTTGGAGCTGGTCTGACTGGTGTGGGCTGAAAAATCATATTCTCAATACTGATGAGTAAGGATCTGTGCTAGGATGATGGAAACTTGCCAGGTATTTTTCTTATTGGTATTTTACTCAAGTCGCCCTTCCGCCAGGCAAGATCTGGGTTTGTCTGACTGTTCCATCAGCCAGAGTGGAAGGTACATGGCTCCTTTGGGTCATATATGAGGGCTATGTCATTCAGGCTTGTCCAGAGACAAAGATTGTCTCTGTTGCTACTGTTAACAGAGTATCCCAAATCTTGATGACCTCTTGCATTCAAGGTCATCTGGTCATAAGTAGGCAGGGATGTGATTGACAACACAACAGAGAGTGGCTTGTATATGTTGACAATGATTATGTCATTGACCTGGACAGCGCTCTATGCTATTGCACTCTGGGAGGTGTTATGTCCCTTGGTAGTGTATGGCAGGTCATTTCTGAGGAAGGTAGTAAGGCCATGGATCCTGCTGACTACAGAGTCTGCAAGGCTGTAGCCTGACAGCTTCATCTTCCACAGTTCCTCTAGATGTGTTTCTTGTAGAAGGACTGCATGTGGTTTCATTTCCCTGGTGATGCATGCAAGCACTGATTGCTTGAGTGAGGCATAGCCTTAAACATTAAGTTGAAGAAGAGTCAAACTTTCCCCTTGTAGATAGGAGAGGTTGCTCTGGCTCATTCTGTAGTTAGTATATCAAAATTGGAAAGTATATTGTGTTAAAATTGGAGAAAAATCAAACCTGCCCTCACAGGAACAAGAAAAAATAGGAAACACTGAAAAGAGGGATCCATCTTAAATTCCACTCTTCCTAGGGTCTTAAGCTCCTAGCTGAGCTGCAGGCAGGTGCCTCCCTCCACAAAGGATCTACAGTCCTAACCTGCTGTCCTGGACATAGGTGACTTAATCTTTTATTTCAGTAAAAAGCAGGGGGAGGAAATGTGGTATTAGGAGCTCTATTTTATTCACAGAATCAGACTCGTAGGCAATGAAGGCTGGAAGGAACCTCAGGAGGTCATCTAATCTAGCTCCCTGCTCAAAGAAGGACCAGACCCAACTATATCATCACAGCCAAGTAGCTCCATAGTTAGTGCTCATCTGTGATGTGGTATATGGGTTTAAATTGTCTCTTCTGTCTGAAGGGATCTAAATGCATCTCCCCCAGTACATAAAGCATCTGGGCTGGGGGTTGCTGCTCTAATTCCATCTTGTTAAAGCTATTTGATAGGTCAGCATGAGAAGGATAAATTAGGCTGCCTGGAGTTCCATGCTATCACAGCTAGACTGCTGTCAGTACCCAAGCTAGCTGCTGTAAATCTCACTTTAGAGCCACTGCACTATCTTGCAGTCAATTGTGGAGTAAACACCCGAGTGGTTAAGCCTGCTGGCAGTTGTCCTGTGGAGACCATTGGGGGAAAAGCAAGTAGCTCTCAGACTCTCTAATGATATACCTTCACTTCTCCAGCTGTGCCAGATAAAAATTGTCTTGTGTAGCAAACATGTCTCTGGTCAAGTAATTTTTGCTATATTTTTCTGTCTAAGTAATTCTAATTCATCACGACTCTGAGGTGTTCAGGTTCAAAGTATTATGCTACTTTGTATCCTCACATAAAGTAGTTTTACGTGAAGTGACGTGATGTTTATTCAATCTATTTTATGCTATTTTCAGATAATTGAGTTTGGCAAACCAGAAGATCTTATGCAGAAACCAGATTCTACATTTGCATCACTCTTGGCTGCAGCAAGCAAAGGGGCATCATAGAAGACACATTGGGTTTTTTTGACTGTGTAATCAGTGGAGATGCACAGATGATTCACATTATAAACGAAGCTATAGATTTCTTCATCTAAGTCCTTATAATAAAACCCAATTAGAAAAGAACATTGGGATTCTGGATGAAATCACAGGATCAGCCTATGAGTCACGTCAGCTAAAAAAATTAAAATATTGTATACATGCTAAATAAACACCTTTCTTTACACCAGGGCTGAAGTAAGAAATAGTTCAGTGGAAATTCCAGAAATATACATTCTTTTATATTACCAAATTCTGTCATCTAAAAGAGTTAAATTTTGTACCTCCCCATAAGAGTACAGTATAAATATATTACAATACCACCCCCAGAAAAAACACAATAAAAATATTTTAAAGGTTTAATTAGGAAATTGGAAATTAAATGCCTGCAAGGTTTTGGTTTAAATTCTGATTAATCTCTCTTTCTCTCTCTCTTTAATATGCAATAGATTTATTGATCCAAACATGAAATATGGTTTGTTGCCATGTTTTGTGTAGAGATAATCATCTTGTATACTCCATGTGATATAGTACAACAGGGAAAAAATTAAATGCTTTATCCATTGGGCATTACACTTTAACATTTTTTCCCTTGTTGTTTATCACTGAAACATTACCAAAAGCACCTTTAAATGAACCTTCATTGAACGTGTCAGGAAAAAAGACAATGCCCCACTTTTCAAGTAGACCTCCTCCTATTAAACACTTCTATTTTTCAAATGCTAAATTAAAATCTGCATACCAGACAACTCTGCGTGCAGATGCACTGCCATTTGGGCCTGCATGTTTATAATGATATTTTCTCTCATTGAAAAAGATATCTTCCAACTCTCCTCCTCTTATATACATGCTTATTATTTGATTAGAACATCCTAGCAGCAGTTTTTGTGTTTACTTAATACTGTTACGAATACTTCCAGAAGGATTTAGAAAATAAACAGTGTCAATTAGCAGTGACCTTTTGAAAATATTTCAAAACCAAAACAGTTCTGATGAAATACTGACCTTTGGATTGCTTTTATAACTAAGCCTAAATTCCTATTTGTGTTAATTGTTGATGCAAAATGTTATTACAGTATGCTTGCTTGATATGGCTAAAATCTTAATTTATATGCATTGTAAAATCAGTGCTGATATCAGCAAGGGTACAGCTCTCTGTTATTGTTGTATAGATTTGTTGTGTGCCGTTAAACAGTTCCTGTGTTTTACTCCAGAGACAATAGCAGTTCAGTGGTGGATGAAATGATCTTTTTGTAAAATGTAAAGTCATTTGGGATCCTTAATGATGGAAAGTGATACATCCATGAAAACTAAAATGCATTATTCAAATAATATCTCAAGATTTTGTTCATTCACAACACTCACTGCATGCTGGAAACAATTATATTAAAAATCAGAATGAAAGATCGCACAATTTCTGACTTCTGTAAGGATTAAGATATATGACCATGATGGGCATATTATTAAAACAACAAATGGCTCAGAACAGAATATATCTGATAAAATTTAATCTGTCTACAAATAAAATTAATTATGCAACAGTCAGGTGACAGGTGAGATTTAAAATAAATTGCTTAGAAGGGCTGGTGGCTATTTTATGTACCAGCACATTTACTGCCATATGTACCACACAAGAGAACCAAGGATAGAAAATTCAGTTGAAATGTATTGTGCATTTAGGCAAGGAAATGAAGTATAAAGACATTTGCAGAACTAAGACAGCATAAATTAAACAACAAAACGAGGATCTGATGTGTGATCAAGTGGTAACAACTCTCTGTTGGTAAGGGCAACTCAAATCTCCGTTGTGTATTTGTGAGCCTCCAGCACTTAGACTCTGGAGATTACACTTCTGAGGGAGAAATATTCATAACCTCCTAGACTCTCCAGATGAGACTGCTGTCTGGGTTAGATTGCAATCTTTCTAGCCCCTACCCGCTAGTTCCTTTTCTTCATTAGTGGGAGAAGGACTAATCTTGTCAGAACACTTGTAAAGTTTTTGCCTTTCTCTAGTTTGCTTGGACAGTTTCATTTATGTTTTTTATATATATATATATATGTCTATATCCATCTATCTAGATAAAATATATATCTTTGCGCTCACAAGACATGTATATACACTCATGTACATGTATACGCACTCACAGTACATATATACACATCATTTTACTACAAGTGCAAAGATTTTTTGCTTTCCCTGGGCATGTCCTGACAATGTGCAGGGGCATACATTTCCCATGGAACAAGTAGCAACAGCACATATTTGTGCCACTGCTATATGTCCCTGGGCACACCCCTGCATATGTGCTCTGGCACATGGCAAATAGACCTGTGCTGGCCCCAGCAGCCTTACCTGGGGTTCTAGGGGCTTCCTGGAGCAGTAGAGGTGCCGAGCCAGCCACTGGGAGTCTGTCTGACAGCCAGACGTGGCTTTGGCTGATCAGGCTCTGTTTCTGGTGGCATATGCTGCTGCCATATGCACCACACCACTTTTATTAGCCGGGTGCGGGGAAGGGAGTGGGGTTGACAGCTGGATCTCCTGGTGCCAAAAAAGCCTCTGTGCTACTAATTAGCAGCATGGCAATTGGGTGCACATGCACGTTTGCCTGGACGCACCCTCTGAGTCTCTCAAGTAGGAACTGTTTCTCTTCCTTGGACTTATTTTCAAGCAGTAATGTAATTGCCTGCAATCTTTCACAATATGTGGCATATCACAATGTACAGAATCCCATGCCCAGAACTCAGTCACAGACTAGGACACTTATGGGTAAGTTTCATTACAAAATAATATGGAGAAACACAGACTGTGACACTTACCGTATTTCACAGTGCATAGGTAGATGTGGTGTATAAGCCAGTGCCACTCACAGCAGGCAGAGCCAGGCTCGGTGAACAGCTGACACAACCCCATCCCCTGCAAATGGCACTGGGCTTGGCTAGTGTGGCCCAGGCAGTGCCATTCACAGGGGGTGGGGCCATGCCAGCCGAACACTGAAACTGGCCCCATCCCCATCCCCTAGGAGTGGTACTGGGCTCAGTGCTCAGCTGGTGTGCCCCCATCCCCAGCAAGCAGCACTGCCTGGGCCACACAAGCTAAGCACTGAGCCCAATGTCCCTTGCAGGGGACAGAGGTATGAAGTATAAGTAGAGGTTGAATTTTAAAAGCTAAAAATTGGGCTTCAAAACTCAACTTATATACCTTGCAATATGGTACTTAACCTACAAATGGGCTCACTGAAGTTGACTGTGATATTCATACAGTAAGAAGCAGTCTAATCTGGGCAAAGTGTTATCATTCTCTGATTGAAGGTGGCAAAAGATTTTTGAATGTATCATTTACTCCCCCAAAATTTCATTTTTGAGTCAGGAGAAACAATTTTTAATTTGATTTTAATTTCAGATAAAAACATTTAAAATGTCAAAATGTTTTTGTAGTGAGTTGGGAACTTGCTTAGCTCAAACAATCCCTGTTTTCCCTGGGGCACACATAGTCCCTGCAGGGAACAACACAAACAATGGGGTTTTCTCACCCCTGTGATCTTTTCCTAGATGGAGAGTGCCCACGTTCAGGTCTGCCGCTGCTAGCCCCACACTCTTCTCTCTCTCTGTCTCTCACTCTCACTCTCTCTCTCAGTTTCACTCCAGCTACTTACAGTCTCTGTGTTCACAGTCTCTCAGTGTTTTTTCACAGTCTCATGCAAATCCCTAAGAAAGAAAAGCACTCCTGGCATGGTGCTCAGAGCTTATCCCAGGAGCGAACCCACCTGCTCTCTCCCCTGCTTAACTCAAGCCTGGGAGCTTTTGAACTCCCATAGGCCAGCCAATTATTGTTCTCAGCTGACCCAACCCTCCAGAGCAGGCTGGCAACCATTTGCTTATTGCTTGTAGCCACATGGTAGCCCTGGAGGTGTGCAGCCTGTGTGCAGCTTGCAACAGTCTTGTTTGGATATTTTCAAAATGAAATGCTTCAAACTTTACTTGAAAGGATGTTTCAGCACTGCATTTGCCCATTTAATTTTAAAATTAACCCTCCTACCAAAAGAAACCTTTTTCTTTTTGGACGAAAAATGGTTTTGGCTAATTTCAGCCAACAAACATTAAAACGAAGCATTCATACTATAGCTCTAACTTTAATATACAGACATCACTTTTTCATTTCCTGAAATGTTGCCAATTCTAAAAATGAATACTTCTATCATTTCTGATTTTGTCTAACACTTGCATGCTGCAGTTAGAGCCGGCCCTTGCTACTGGCAGGTTTGGAAAACTTGTTGTATACCCTAGTTTAGTTTATGTTTAACCTAAAAAGGGATAGTCTTTTTTGTTCTGTGTTTGTACAGCCCCTAGCTCAATGAGGCTTAGATTATTACTAGGGCCCCCAGAAACAGAGCTAATACACTTCTGTGCAATATTATTAGGCTACTGTGCAGTAGTGTCACTAAAAAGGCATGCACCGGTGCTACTGTGCACCAGTACCAGTCACTGTGCATTGATTTAGTACTTGGTTATACAAGTACTAAACTTAATGCACTGTAACCATGGTACATTAATGAACATGTAGACACACCCATGGAGGTACAAATAATAATACACTTAGTTCTTTGGTGAATTGGGGCTTTAATATTTTATCCCAAAACTCAGAGATGACACAGTGCATGGCTTAATCACTGTCCAGATAGCGGGATACTACAAGAACACTCTATGCTTCTGCAAATATACCATGACACCTAAATGTCCTTTTCCCTGACATTCATGTCATCAGTCAAGCAATAGTTTGTGACTGAAGTAGTGAGAGAGACAGGTTATGACAGAAACATAAATGGCATTCTTTTCTATAGCATCAGCCAAATCCTATTCAGCAGAAATTTTTCACACAGGTAAAAATTTAATTCAGGTAAATCCAACTTGTTTTAATTTTGCTTATTTTAGGAGTCTTTTCTTTATAGAGATTAAACCCTCTTTCAAATGTGTCCTACAGTGCCTACACAGTAGATTTAAGTACTAGACAGCATTGATACCAATGATTCAATGTTTCATGCAACGACCAAAATACTTTTGCCAGTTTTAGTTTCATTTACTTTGATACCATGGAGTATGAGGTCTGGTTGACTGGCCAGTAGATCTTGTAGAAATGGGAGAGATTGCTCTGTGGTGGGCATTTTGCTCTTTGGAGATGCTCTTATTTTTCCTCTCCAAGGACTCAGCTTGCAGATTCAGAAGGATTTAATTGAGGGCTCATGTCTGTTTTGCACTTGTAGCCATGCAATTTGCTGTCTGTAAACCCATGTGGGTACACATTCTGAGCTGTTCTGTTTGTTAAATCCTGCTGTTATGGTCTGCTTACATCCTTACAGTCTTAAGGGATTTAACAGGCACTACACTGCATTAAGGCACAATTTTGACAAGACAGCTGATGTTAATATGTATACAGAGCATGGGCAACTGGTGCCTCCTGAGTCAGGGGAGGCACTTGCCCCCACAGCGGACAGTCAGTGACTGGTGGGTGGTCCCCCACAGCCAATCCTGCAGATCGGGGGGGAGGGTCACCTCATGGCCGATCCCACCAACCCACAACTGGCACTTCCGGGCATACCACTGGGTCGGTGGAACTGGCCATGGGGGGACCACTTCTCCTGGTGCACTCCCTGGCCGGCCCTCTCAGGGGGGCACCAGTGCTTTCGCCTGCTCCCCCCCCACCCGCCTGGGAACACTGCTGTCAGGGCATGCACCAGCACTCTCAGGGGGTTCATGTGCACACCCATACACCCCCTACACATTGCCACTGATATAGAGACATCTCCAAAGAATCAGCTGGGGCCATGAGTCTTCTTCCAAACAGATGTGCAACTTAGGACTGGTTCACAATCTCAGGATCATACCAAATCCAACACTGCTTTTCAATATCCAGGTGATGTTATGGGGGGCATCCTGACATCTTATTTCAATCTAAAAAGTTATGGATTTTGTCATTGACCTTTCCTCTCTGATGTAGATTTGTAACATTAAGGCTTGATTACTGTGCATGTTCTACTGGGTGTTGCTCTAGAACCATTCCTGGAAAATTCAGACAATGCAAAGTGAAATTCAGGTCGTAATGGGCAAGTACCTTTTTATAGTCTTAACAATAGTGCTATGTGCTCATCACTGGCTGTTGGACTCTGGGTACAGATTTATTTTTAAAGCCCTAAGTGGTAAAAGTCACACACACCTGCAATGGTTAGGGAAATTCACTCTCTTGAGTCATGAGATAAAATACTGCAAAACGGCTGGCAGCTCATTCTCCACTGAAAGCATGTGCTTTTGGGAACATACTCCCTGAAGTGGTCCATCAACTCTGACAAGCTACAGAAAAAAGTGCAAAAGTTATCTGCTAGGAAAGTCATTTCCTTAATTGATGTATAAGCTATGAGGATTTTAATTTAGTCAAGTTTTGTTTTAATTGCTGTGAAGTTCCCAAGTTCTGAGGTGACTGGCACCACTTATTTCTACTTAATAAAGCATTAGAGTTCTTCATTAAGTGAACACATTTCCTTTTTACTAGCCACATGATTCTTTTCTCCATTTGGATCTAAATAGTTCTTTCATTTCTCACTGGTACTAAGGGTGCCGCTATAGCAGCTTCAAGCAATGCCCTTATTGTGAATGTAAAATGCACATAATAGATACTCAAGCAGCACATCTTCTGCCTAAAGGGAAGAGCTTGATAGCTCCAATTACAAGGGATGCACTTGGATATGACCCCATGGTATAATATCAAGCCTCAGAGGAAGAAGCTGAAATATCTCCTAGCCATTAGGTATCCAAAGCAAGACTCACCAGCAGAGGCTACTCTAGGGGTGACACATTGAAAACCATGGTGAAACATTCCTTGGAATCATGATTCTCCCTCAGAAACCTCAGGCCTAAAGCAGCCTTTGAGTAGAAATGTAGTGGAGCTTTGGGGTTTTTTGTTGTTCTCCCGCCCTGGCGGGGGGTCGGGCTAGAAGATCTACTAGGTCCCTTCCGACCCTTAATCTATGAATCTATGAATCTATGATATTCATGTGTTTTCTTGAACCTCTGAGTGAGAGGGACTGCTTAAATGGTCATTTATGGACTCATCTTTTTCCTCCTGTGCTATTTCTTTTTAAATCTTAGGCTAAAATAATACAGGTTGCTTTTGAAGGTTTGCACAGCTCCATTTTTATTTCATTTAGTGTGTACCCAGAGCCATGTCATTTTCCAACACCTAGTAATTTCTGATGGGTGAATAGGTCCAAGCTTAGCATTGCTGATATTAGATGAGTCAACATTAGGAATCACTTTTTAAATAACACTTAGTTCCCCTTGGCTTTACAACAACTGACTTGGAAGGAACAAGCCCTTTTGCATCAAAGCAATCCCCAGGCAGCAATTCACTTAATGCAGGAATGGGTGGACAATAACCCACAGGGGACTGGAACAATCCAGCTTGGCTCTGAGATAGGCAAGCACCAGCACCTGCCTGCCTCTGCTGCTTCACTGCAGCATGTTATAGGGAGAACCAAACTACTCCCCCGCCCTGGAGCTATTGGAGCCCTGAGTGCCCACCAGCAGTGCAGGGCAGGGAACAGCCCTTGCCACTGAAATCCTGGGAGCTTGACTGAAGCACAGCATAGGGAGAGACTCCCACTGCTGAAGCCCCAAGTGCCCGACTGCACTGCAGCGCAGCACGGGAAGAGCCCCCATAGGCAAATCCCACTAAAGTGATGGCTCTGCAGGTTGCTGCAGGCTGCTGACTGTTGACTTAATGCATTTACTGACACAGGTGTGTTAAAGAAGCCATCACAGTGACTGACTTTATAGTCTCTGAAATATCACCAAGGCAATGTGAAACGAACAGGAGGCCTTTTGTTCTCACAGGTCAAGAAGACCCATTCTGGGTGTTGCTAGGAAGGAGTAGACAAAGAATCCAATTGTAACACCATTTAAAACAACGGTACATTTAAAGAACAAAATACCAGGCATACATTTATTTTGGAGATTTATTAGGCTCTGTGAGATACTTGTTAAATCATACTTCATTCTGCTTGAACAGTTCAAAAGAAAGTAAGAGCCTGGGTTCTTCCCAATTAGTTTATAAGCTCTCAACCTGACTCAGAACAAAAATGACTTTTTTTAAGTGTGGGAATCGCTTTGGCCACAGTCACATTACTCTTAAAGTGAATAAAAATACAGCAATTTAGGGTAGCCGAAAGTCATATAAATATCACCCTCTCATCCAGTCAGAAATACCACCTTTGTGTATGGTTAAAGACAGAATACTTGA
>NW_017728998.1:29272233-29274476 GCF_001723915.1 Gavialis gangeticus | reverse complement strand
TGCTTTGGCCACAGTCACATTACTCTTAAAGTAAATAAAAATACAGCAATTTAGGGTAGCCAAAAGTCATATAAATATCACCCTCTCATCCAGTCAGAAATACCACCTTTGTGTATGGTTAAAGACAGCATACTTGAAGTGCTGATGTTGCCTTGAGAGGATACAATTTTGTTTTATAAGTGGCTCTGAAGAAGGGAGGGGGAGTTGCCTTTGAAGTAAGCATTAGAGTCACAGGGCCACAAAAGTTAAGCTGGAACACTGAAATTATTAAATGAATTGCTCAGAAGCTCCCATGGGTCTGATTCTAATGTTTTGATGTCTTGCAGTCCAGTTTCAGACACAATATAGAAATATCCCAACTTGCAGTGGTGGGGTGTCCTTTGGTGATAGACAAGGGTAACACTTATTTTATCTCAAGACTTGTTTATTCATCATAAGGGCACCCATCTGTACCACTGGGTCTGCACCATTCATACTGCAAATGGAGCCAGTAGAAGGAAAGAACTGTGATGCACAGATTCAACTGTCTCCACTCAATCCCTTCTGAAAGGTTACATCCCACAACAGATATCTAAAATGTGTCACACCATATGCAGTTACAACATACATTCATGCAACAGGAAAATGGTGCGAGTTGGGTAACTTCAAGGACTTGTTTGAGGATCCAATACCTTTTTCAGTGTTCATGATGAGTACTTCCTGAAAACAGCATCTGATGGATCCTTGCTAATCATTGCACAACATTATCACTGTCAGTTTGCCACATGCTTCTGTATTGCCCATGTCAGTTCAATGTGTCTGTGCAGTTTGTGGAGATTCCACCAACATTGCAAGTGGACAGTAATCAGTTCCAGGTTTTCTCTTCTGTTCACTCACTGTTAATTCTGTCCTAAATGTCACATAAACATTTTTGCTTGGATTAGAAGAACCAGCACTGGCATAAATGGGAAGAGGGAAAAGGGGCAGCTAAGGCAGCAGTCTGGGGTACCACCTTTTGGTAGGGTGCACAAAAATGGCTGCTGCTACCACAGAGAGTAGTCAGTCATGCAACTACAGCTGCCACCACTGCCCTGTGCAAAGCTGTTGCCCTGGGAGGTATTATGGAGGTAATACTTGAAAGATTGAAAGAACCTTACAGAGAATTTGCAGAGGGTTTAACCACACACTGTTCACAGTAGACTAGGTCAGGAATTAGGAGTCACTCTGGGTTATTCCCTCCCCATACATGCATATAGTGCATTAGTGTTCCTAAATACCTGCTAATTATCAGGGCATTTTTATCCTTTTATAGTTAAACAGTAGCACTATGAGTGACTATAACAAGTTCATCACAACATTTTAAGAAAGAGTCAGATTCATGGTGTAAGTGGTAAAAATCTTAGAAACTTACTTTAATTGACTGACTAGTCTTCTCATTTTATGAAAAATATTAACTAGAACAGTGTGCTATGTTAGGACTGGGAAGCTGCTGGCACACCAGAACAGCTTTCATAAATCCACTCTAACCTTCCATCTTTTGTTTTCAGTACCCTCTCCCTCAGCCCTCAGGGGAAAAGACAACCAACAAATGACATTTCTGCTATCTCAGTGATATTGTTGAGTGTCTGCAGTCTCTCAAAATCCCATGAATCCCTGGGGTTTAATGCGGCACCTCTCAAAAATGACATTGGTTCACAAGTAGTGGTGGCAGGAGAAAATATTATGTGTGGGGGCTGGGCATGTGGGGGTGGCACAGGGCAGGGTCTGGGGGTGGTATACAGGGGTGCGGGGCCACCCCTCCCTCCTGCAGAGCCATTGTGGGGCTGGCACACAGCAGAGGCATTGGGTGCAGTGTTGTGGTGGCAGGGCACAGCAGTGGCACTGGAGCAGTGAACCTATATTTGGGGGTGCTAAGCCCCATGAGCCCCAGCTTTCCACTGCCTACTTTCACAAGCCACAAACACAACATCCTCCAAGCAAAGCTCCATTTAAAATGCTCACATAGATGCAAAATAATTAATACAAAACATTCCAATTTCTTGGCTCCTGTAAGAGGACAAATATGTTGTACTTTTTCTTCTTTGTTTCTATTATTATTATTATTATATTATTATTATTATATTATTATTATTATTTGTTTATTGGTGCACCAATAAAGAATGAAGAATTTTGGGGCTGATACAGATGGCCAATTATTAATAAGTCATATCGGCTGTTACTGATCCAATTGCTGATATGCAGCCTGGCAGCTTGGAGAGCAGCAT
>NW_017728998.1:29256571-29267233 GCF_001723915.1 Gavialis gangeticus | reverse complement strand
AAGATCTTAATACCAGACCCAGGACAGACCCCAAAGGAAGTCTACTTAGGGGTGCACCAATACAGATGTTGTGGGCTTATACCGATGGCTGATTATTAACAAACTATATCAGCCAGTACTGATCCAATTGCTGATGTGCAGCCTGGCAGCTTGGAGAGCAGCATCTGGCTGGTACGTCTGTTGGTGGGGGAAGAGGTGGAGGGCAGGGAAGGGGCATGGGGGGATAAGGATTGAGGTCCTCACAGTGAGGAAGGGAGTAGGACTGGGGCAGGTGCATGCACAGCACAGCTGGGGTGGGGGGTGGCATGGGCCTGAGGCACAAGAGGTTCATCTGGGGGGCACAGGGAGTGGGGGCTCTTCCTGGTGGAGGGTTGGGCCAGGGCTATGCTCAGGGCAGGCAGCAGCAGTGCTGGGGTGGGGAGGGGTTACAGGGCAGCTAGAGACACCCCAAAATTCACCCATAGCCCCCCCTCCCAGCACCACCACTGTCCGCCCCAAGTACAGCCCTGGCCCAACCCCTCTACTGTGAGAAGCCCGGTGCTGCTCCTGGCCATAGCCCACAGCAGCAGCCCATCCTCACCCTGCACACAGATCAAGGGCACACAACCCTCATGGCTCCCCTGGGGGTAGGGGCCCATGGTGGCAGGATCCGCCCCTCAGGTGAGCTTGTCATGGCTCAGTCCTACACCCCACTTTACCTTGACTTGGCAGCACCTGCCCCAGCCCTACTCCCTCACTGCAGGGGTCTTGATCTATCCCCCCACACTCCCCTTCCTTCCCCCCGCCCCCTCCTCCACAACAGACTTACCAGCTGGACGCTGCTCTGCAAGCTGCCAAGCTGGACACGTGCATGCTGAGGCTGCATGCATGCACATGCCATTTATCGGTTACATTATCAGCTACATCGGCCAAAAAAAGCTGATTGCTGATAATATCAATTTTCCTTTTATCAATGCCCATATGATATGGACCAATATATCAGTGCACCTCTAGTTTCTAGTTTATCATAATCTGTTTCTATCTGGACAGTCCTTGAAATTCATCCAGAATATCACAATCACTTAATACACAACTTCTCTTTTCTTTAGGAGTATGAGCATGGATAACACTTTTCGCCTCCTCTAAAACCTTTCATATTAGACATAACTAAACAATACTTTCCATTTAAGATGATGGTACATCAGCCCTGAATTATCCAGGTCTTAAGATGTTTTAACACCTGTTCTTTCCTTTGTTTTTTTACAAGGCTAATGATGTTGGCTGGATGTGTCTTTGAGACAAATGGATTCAGTCAGGACAAGGATGGAGCTTTGTCAGTTTAGGGATATCAGAAAAGCTTGTTGTAATGCCTTATACTTATGCCTATATGTCTTTTGAATACAGATATATGCAGATATCCTTTAAGAGCAATATAGACATATAGGAATCCTAGGTAAACAGAAAAGGGGAATATTGTATTAAAGCAAGCAGTGAAGAGGAGACAGCCTGTACACGAATGTTTCTCGATTGCTAGTCTTACCCGGGAACCATGATCTGGAGTCCATAACACTTGCCTCCCTGTCACAACCCATGCCCTTCATCTCTGGCAAAAGTTAGAAGTACTCTGAGGTGAACTCTCCAGGATCCTTTGTCTCAGAAGGACAAATGCAGCTTAAGGAGAAGAAAAGAAAAGAAAAGAAAAGAAAAGAAAAGAAAAGAAAAGCTAATCTTGTAATTTCAACCCAGTAATGGAAACAGAAAAGGGAGCACTGTTACTTAAGGCCATAGTAGGTAGAAAAGAATGCCACTTGAAAGTCATGTATTTGATACCTTGTGTGACACTGATAAAAGGGAAATTGTACCTTTAGAAAACATTGAAATATAGGAACATAGTAGTAATACCAAGAGTCTGGGGAGATAAATGGAAAAGCACAACAGAAGAGGAAAATATGAAAGTGAAAGAAGAGTGGACCAACATCCAAACAAGAATTGGATGTTGCTCTAAGGACAAAGCTGGGTAGTGTGTTCCTCAAAACAGGTACCTAATGGCTCAGGCCTCCAAATCTTTGATCAGAAAAAGGGACAGTTTATGCAGAAGCACCTGTAGAACATCAGTTTTAGTTCAACTGAAACAGAGCTGTGTAACAGTAACACTAATTGCATTGTAGACTGAGCAAATTTACAGCAAGTCTCAGTGAGGGTTTAACATTTTCAACAATACTGAATTTAGTGTCCATGCTTGTTGAGATTCACCAGCTCATGAGCGACAGCTTTGAATTCTTTGAAAGGGGTTGCTCCAGTGCCTTCATTAGTAGGCCTTTAAAAAGAAAAATGGACTCAGCCATACTATACTTTAGTGTGCTGTGTGAAAATCCTGACTGCAGCTTTATCGAAGGTATTTATTTACTGCAGCTGGGAGAATTCTGTGCTACAACTTAAAAGGACTTAATTCTACAAGTAATCTCACCAAGAGGACATCAGTGACTACCTTCTTGTGGTGCAGTTTGTGAGTAGCTGTAAAGCAAAACTAAAAGTCATTACCAAGGTAATCATCATAGGAAAGAGAGACTTCTACAAACAGCATTAAGAAACAGCCGTATGGGTAAATCATTCTGTAACTGTCTACTACAAGGTTTCTTGCACCATTCTCTTAAGAATTTAGCATCCGTCACTGTCAAAAGGCAGGATTCTGGATTAGACTGACCATTGATTCAATCTAGTGTGACAGTTACTATGTTTAATGTGAATCAAAGTCTCCAAGAATAAAACAGTGATTAAATCTGTTCAACAACCTGGATCCCTAAGCAATAGAAATCTTTATTGTATTTTTTTCATTGCAGCAGACATTTCCAAGTCCTACAGCCCTGCCAGAGATTTTGCCTTAGTCCCTTTTCACTGATTACACAGAATATAATTTAATTTAATTACATTGATCTATGTAGGGCTAGGTTGATCTAACTGCTGATCTGTATGGATGTTCAGGAAGGCTACATTGGGCAAAAAATGACCAGTCTGATTTAATTTAAAAGATTTCATAGACATTAGGGCTGGCAGGGACCTCAGAAGATCATCAAGTCCAAACCCCTGCCTCAGGGGCAGGAAGTCAGCTGAGGTCAAAGGATCCCAGCAAGATAAATGTCCAAATGTCTCTTAAAGGAGTGCAGAGTAGGGGCTTGCACCACCTTTGGTGGCAGTCTGTTCCAGTTCTTGGGGGCTTGGACAGTAAAGAAGTTCTTCCTTACGTCCAGGCTGAAATGACTTGGAGGAGTTTGTGACCGTTTGACTTGTCATCCCTTGGGGCACTCTGGTGAACATGCATTCCCTCAGATCCTGATGTACACCCCATATATACTTATAGGCAGCCACTAAGTCACCCCGGAGCCCGTGCTTTTCCATGCTGAAGAGTCCCATGGCTCTCAGTCTCTCATCATAAGGCCTGTTCTCCTGCCCTCTGATCATGTGTGTGGCTCTCCTCTGCACCCTCTCAAGCTTCTCCACATCCTTTTTAAACCATGGAACCCAAAACTGGATGCAGTACTCCAGCTGCAGCCTCACCAAGGCCAAGTACATCAGGAGGATGATATCCTGGCATTTGTTTGAGAAGCATCTATGGATGCAAGCCAGAGTTTTGCTCATGTTCATCTTGTGTTCAGTCATAACCTCCAAGTCCCTATCGGCTGTGGTGCTAGCAAGCATAGCATTGCCGAGCCTATAAGCATGCTGTGGGGTTTTTTTCCCCGAGGTGGAGTACCTTGCATTTTTCGGTGTTGGATGCCATCAGGTTTTCATCCACCCATTTTCTGAGCCTGTCTACATCAGCCTGGATCACCATCCTGTCCTCTGGCGTGGACACTTTACCCCAAAGTTTGGTGTCATCGGCAAATTTAGCCAGTTTGCTTCTGATACCAATGTCCACATCATTAATAAAGATGTTAAAGGGTATAGGCCCAAGGATGGAGCCTTGGGGGACCCCATTGGTCACAGAGCACCACGATGATTTACTTCCATTGACTATAACTCCCTGGGTCCAACCTCGGAGCCAATTCCCCAGCCATCAGACTGTGAAGTAGCTGAGGCAGCAGTTGGCTAATTTTTCCATGAGATGATCATGGGACACCAGATGGAAGGCTTTTTTAAAATCAAGATATATGATGTCAATCTCTTCTCCCTTGTCCAGGAGATAGGTCACCTGGTCACAGAAGGAGATGAGATTGGTCAGGCAAGACCTACCTGCAACAAACCCATGCTGGCTATCCCTCAGGATGTTGCCATCAGCCAGTTTGTCAAGAATGGTCTCTCTGATAATTTTTTCCAAGATCTTCCCTGAGATAGAGGTCAGGCTGATAGGCCTGTAGTTCCCTGGATCTACTTTCCTCCCTTTCTTGAAGATAGGCACCACATTGGGCTTCTTCCAATCTTCAGGCACTTCATGTGAGTGCCACGAGTTCTTGAAGATCCGTGCCAGTGGCTGAACTGTGATGCCTGACAGCTCCTTGAGTATCCTGGGGTATAAACTGTCTGGGCCAGCTGACTTGAAGGTGTCCAGCCTGTCAAGGTGTTCCTTCACATGGTCTGCATTGATGAAGGGTAACAATTCTCCCTCACCCTGGCTGTCCTGTACTGTATTGAGTAGGACCGTCCCTTGGGACTGGTGAAAAACCGACACAAAATACCCATTAAGCAGGTTGGCTTTTTCCTGGACGTCAGTTGTCAGTTGTCCCATTTGGTTTAGCACGGGTCCAATGTTACACTTGCTTTCCTCTGGCTCCCCACATATCTAAAAAATAACTTTTTATTGTCTTTGATGCATGTAGCCAGTTGGAGTTCAGTCACAGGCTTGGCTTTCCTGGCTCGCTCCCTACAGGTCCGGACCAGTGCAGAATATTCCTCCTTTGAGGTGGATCCAGTCCTCCATCCTTTATAGGTCTTTCTTTTTAGACACAGGAGGTCCACAAGTTCCCTGCAGAGCCAAGTGGGCTACTGTGAATTGAGTTCACCTGAGTCAGACTGGAAATGGGTTAGTCCAATCTACCAAAAATCTGTACATGTTTGGAAGCACAGCCCTTGGACTGCACTTTTAATACCCCCTCCACCCTGACCAGGCTACTTTCAGCCCCACAATTCTCTCACCTCCCAGTGGACAATCTCCCTAAAGACCCACCAAGCCTCCCCTCTGCAGACCTGCCATCCCCCCTTATGGGCCACCAGCCCCCTTGATCCCACTCACCCTGTCCCCCAACCCAGCTTACTTAAATCAGGTTCCAAGCATGGCTCCTGGTAGCAGTGAACATGTGCACATGCTGCACCCATTCTACGATCATACGGCTTAAAGAAACTGCACAATCGTAGATCATGTATGGTGAATGTGTGCATATACACACATACGACATCTGACCCCAGCATTCTTTCCTGCCTAGGCAGGGAGTCAGACTCAATGATCTGTTGAGGTCCCTTCCGACCCTAGCATCTATGAATCTATGACACCAATAACAAGATTTTGACCCTGAATTTCAGGACAACTTCAAATGTGACCTGTTTCACACCTGCATTTTTCTGTCTGCAAATAACTGCAAGTGCACTTTACAGCACTTTGCTGCCCAACTAACAGACTTGCCAATCTTGTCACACAGTTAGGGATTTATGTATTATAAATTAAGCCCAGAAATAATGCAGCCTACAAACTGTAATTATTTGTTACAGTGAAAGCCTATAAAAAAGGTGAGATGTTTTCTAACAAGCAAGTTTTAGTAGACACATGGTCACCCCAAAGGAAAAGAGCAACATAAAAATAAACAATTTTTTAAAAGCTGCATATTCATCAAATAAATGTTTTACATTAGCATACTGATAAAAAAACTAGTCAGGTATCTGTGATGGTACAGGACTGTTCTGTGTAGTCCTGATCAATGACACACTGGGTGCATCTACACAAGACACTTTATTGCACAATAGCATAGTTTACTGCACTGTAAGTGTGTGTGTCTACATGTGCATACACTGTGTAGTAAACTTTGCTAATCACAAGTAAATTTGCTACCTGCAAATGGAAGTAGCAAATTTACTCATGATTAGTTATAGTGCTCATGTCACATCAGGAGTTCAAATCTACTCCTGGTCAGCTGGTATTCAGGGACCAAGAGATTGCTCCCTGCCCTGGAAGCTGCCTGGTGTCAGGGCAGGCTTTGCCACTGGAACCCAGGCCAGGACTATATCTCCCTGTCCTGGCAGCAGGTAGCTTCAAGCTCCTCACTCTAAATCAGTTGGGCCCCTCACTCTGAGATCACAATCAGGATCTCCTTATCAGGCTCTCTCAGTCCCTGACCCACAACCATGGAGCTGGTGCTTGGAGCTCCCATCTGGCAGGGGCTGGGGAGCCTCTTCCCCAGCCAGCTTCATGATCCTGGAGCTGAGCAGGAAACAGGCTCTCCAGCTCCTACTCCACAATCATGGAGTGGGGGCTGGGAACTGTCCCAGTCAGGGGCAGGTCCCAGCCCCGTGCCCCAATCCCTACCCAGCCAGGGGCTTGCTGCTAGCTGCCCCACCAGTGGATCAGGGCAGGGGGCTAGGACCTGCCCCTCCCCTGCAGCTCTTTCCAAATCTCCTGCCCTGAGTGGGGAGCCACGGCTAGGAGCTCCCTACTGCCAGGGCAGGAGGACATTATCCCTGCCCCAGCAGCAGGCAGCCTCCAGGGGGCAGGGAGCAATGCCCCAGCCCAGCCAAGAAACAGCTGTCTCCTGGCTCGCTGCTCCCCTGCCAGACCCTGGGCTAGCACCCAGAGGGAGCTTAGAGTTTCCCCTGGTTGTGGCAGGGGCCCATTGCAGGGCCCCAGGAAGCAGGAGCATTTTGCTGCCATTAACAGCAAATCTGCTCCCACTTCCTTGCAAGTGTAGATGTCTGCCTAGGAGCATTTACTTATGAACAGTTTACTTGCAAGTAAACTGCTCCTGGGTCTACTGCATGTGTAGACACACCCACTGCATCATAATCTTTGAGGATTGCCTATTTCCATTTCTCAGTTACTGAGTGAAGAAAGTATGCTATTTTTCAATGACTGGAAACCATATTTGCCCTCGTTTACAAGAAGGAGAAAAATGAATGAAATGTTTCTAAGTCCCCACAGACATAACCCTTATTAATCTTGCAAGGGTGCATGGAACATGTTAAAAGAAAGGGATAACAAGATGAAAATTCTAAAGAACTTGTCAGTAAAAGTTATTAGTGAATCTAGTTCACTGATAAACTTCTTGTAGTATTCCTGTGTTTGTTCTGAATTTTAAACATACAGTATCTTGTCAGACAAGCCCACTACACAATTTTATCTTATTCTGTTGTCTTCCCTAGCTTTATGTTTTAAAAATGACTTTTTGCCCTCAATTCCAGATAAAAACATAAGTCCTAACTTAAGTGAAGTGGCAGTCTTTAAATAAAACAAGAGGGAAATTACATTTTGTAATCTTCAAAAAAAGACTACTTTGTTGCTGTCAATTGGCTGATTATAACAGAAATAGTTTCTAAAGTCTCCCATAAGGCTAATGATGATTATCCTAGAGGTAATTTGGGTTTATTCTGTTCTATTCAGGTGTTTAAGCTGCCCTTCACCATGGCAGATGACCAATTTATTTTGAGAACTGACTAGCCAGACATTAAGTGTGATTCAGCAATTTCTCTAATATTAAAAAGTCAAACTAGAAGGGATCCCCTGGTTGAACAAAGAAAAGTGAAGCACAGTTTGACCCATAACATGGGAGCCAAAACCATAGAGCTTGTGTTTTTAGTGATGCTTGAGGCATTCTTGAACCAGAAGGGAGAGATTTTTCTCTAAAATGAAACTTTTACTAATCTTCATAAGTTTGTGTGGTATATAGTGATATTTGTCAAAGACATTTAATGCTCCTACAGATATGGAAATGGACAAGAATTTTCAATATCCGGTAACACAAAAGAAAAAAATTAACAAGAATTGTATAGCACTGCAGCACCAAGTAGCTGTTCTACTCAACAGAGGATCTTACTCTGCACAATTTGTGGTGTACCAACACCCAAGTACCAACAAACTCAGTTATTTGTGTCAGACCTTCCATTAAATCTAAAAGAGTTCCATAAGAATTTGGGGGTTGCAGTATTCAGTGGCATGAAAACTTAGTATATGTACTGTATATTTCACATTTGTATAACCTTTGTACCAGCTGTCATCTGAATCCAAAAAGCCTGGATTCAAATAGCTTGCTCTTAAAACTATGAAAGAGAACCAAACATTCACCCAGAATTTCTAGAGTTACTAAATATCATTTAGATGAATAATAAGGAAAACATTCCCCTCCCCAGTACTTTTTTCTGCAGTCACCTAAGTCATTGCTATGAACATCCAATTGACAGGAAACCCAGTTCTATATAATTTGTTAACCCTTTCTGTTAAATTTCAGGTGAGGTTTGGTGTCACTGGCCATGTCTACACATGCACTTTACTGCAGAGTAGACTAGTTAGATGCAAAGTAAAGCACCACCGTTTATACACATAATGGTATTAGGCCACAGTAAATTAATTTACACCTGTGTAAAATAGTACTGGCAGGATAGTACTAGCTTATACTGGGATAATTTACTATTATTAAAAGCATAAATTGTGCCTACCCAGTCAGCATAGTCAGCTGAGGGCCAGACTCCTGCCTGATGCTTAGCCACACAGCTCCACACTTTCAGCACCCTCATGCCCCAGCCAGCCCCTCCATCATGTGATGCTGCCACCCAAAGCCTGGTGCTGATCTCCTGTGCCTCTTGCCAATCTGGACCGGCTCCCCTCCAGCTCAAATTGCTTCAGTCCTAGGAACACATGTAGACATGGTGCCTAGGAGTAGTTTACCCTGGCTCAAACTACTCCTGAGTTTATTATTTTGTATTAATTGCACATGTAGATACACCACTGGATGGATCTACATGAGACATTTACTTGACTAATTAGCTCCTTAGTAAATGTCTTGGCATCTACACATGAGGCCCTATTGGACCACAGGAAAGTAATAAACTATGCAGCAGGGTAGTACTTGTAAATACTAGTACTAGTACTGTAGTAAAAATAAGTACTATCCTGCTGCAGAGTTTTTTTACTCTGTAGCACTGCACATGTTGACACTGATGGAGCTGGCTGTGGCACTGAAGGTGCTACAGTGTGGGGCCTGTCTGCCAGATAGCCCCTCACTGGAGCACCCTCATGCCTCAGCCAGCCCTTCTGCAGCATGTTGAGCCAGGGTGGAGCAGTCCTGGGCTGGCAGGCTGACCCCCTAGGCCTCTTGTCAGTTGGGGCTGCTACAACTTGGCTCAATGTGTTGCGGTCCCCAGTGCACATGTAAACGTAGCTCCCAGGAATAAAAAACTCCAGTGGGATTTGCATCAGAATTTATTGCGTGACTTTAATATGCACATGTAGATGCACCCACTAAATAGCATAGTCCCAGATCCTGATGTGCAATTAGCATAGTTTCTCTCCAGTCCCTGAGGAAGTGCTGCCTGGTCCTACCCTAAAACTCTTCCACAAAAATCAGTCATAATTATTCTTTTTTACTTAGAAGCCAAGTAGGTAGGAGCATTACCAGGGTCCCTCAGCTTTGCTATTGTCTTCCAGGGCTTCTGTGATGCAGAAACAACGCCTTGTCTCTGGGTGAGGATAAGTCCCATTCAGAGAATAGGAATCCATAGCATCCTTGAGAGATGGATTTCTTATCAGGAGGACCCTCTTCCTCTCACCCATGCTCCCCAGCTTGGAGTTCCATTACTTGCATACAAATCAAGAATGAATTGTTTATGGTGATCTGGCATTGAAGTAATTCTGTCTAGGCAGAAAGTTTATGTAATGAAGCCTTCTCTAACCATGTTCCTCTTTCTTGATTAGCTCCTTCTCCTTAATCATTGGGCCACAGAATTTATATCTGTACTTCTATTTACAGATAGGGCCTTCACGCTGCTAGATACTGTGCTTGCATACAGTAAACTTCAGAGAGACCTCCATCAGTAGCATGAATAGCCCTTCCATGATAGTCTGGATACCCACTTCCTGTCCCAAACACAAACACTTTTGATTTTCTATCCCATTACACATCATGCTCTATAACAGTTATATGATTTTACTAGGCCTGTACAAGTGGGCAGCGATATGATCTGGCTTTGGGTCCGGCTGCTTCAGATGGCAGTGATCCGATCCAGAGCTCCGGACTGGGTTTCCAGCTCGATCCAGCCAAAACGGCTCCAAAGCTTCAGAGCCGCCTTGGAAAGCTAACATGTTTAATGATTTCTTTGCCTCCGTCTTCCTAAGTAGGGACCAGAACAGCAACCTCCCAGCCGGGCCCCCTTCAGGCCCTGGGGGAGGCACACCTGGGCCAAGGGTTAGTGAGGACTTAGTAAGGGAGCTTCTGGAGGGGCTGGATGTATTCAAGTCAGCCGGTCCGGATGATCTCCACCCTAGAGTTCTAAAGGAACTGGCTGAGGTCATTGCAGGTCCCCTGGCACGGCCTTATGAGCCGTGGTGCACTGGAGAGGTGCCGGAGGACTGGAAGAGGGCCAATGTGGTTCCAATCTTCAAAAAAGGGAGGAAGGAGGACCCGGGAAACTATAGGCCAGTTAGTCTTACCTCGATCCTAGGCAAGCTGTTTGAGAAAATAATTCTGGCACACATCCAGGAGGGGCCAGCAG
>NW_017728998.1:29255931-29256441 GCF_001723915.1 Gavialis gangeticus | reverse complement strand
ACAGGTTCATCAGTGGCAGGTCCTGTCAGACCAACCTGGTGGCTTTTTATGATCAGATCACTAGATCATTAGATGCAGGGGTAGCAGTGGACATAGTCTTCCTGGACTGTGTGTTAAGGTGCAGCGGGGTGATAGCTTCAGGGATGGTGGCCCCTGCTGAGGCCAGGATGCCTGCCAGCTTGAGGAGATCAGTGCAGGGGCGTTCTGGGGCCCTGCACCCCTAGCTGCTGACAGGCAAAACTGGTGCCATGGGTGCTTGCAGGACTGACTGTCTCTGTCTTGGGGTAGTTGATTGTCTGTATTGATTCTTTCCTCTCCTTAGCCTGGTTTTGTAGGTGCTAATTGATGGCAATTAACTGGCTACATTAGATAGGTCCTCTGTACTGAGTTGGTCCCTGAGTGAATCATGATTGACTAGTAACTG
This sequence comes from Gavialis gangeticus, assembly GCF_001723915.1. Lineage (NCBI taxonomy): Eukaryota > Metazoa > Chordata > Crocodylia > Gavialidae > Gavialis > Gavialis gangeticus. The sequence continues at coordinate 29,256,017 of NW_017728998.1, read as the reverse complement.
GTAACACGCCTTAACACGTGCAGTGTCACCCATGGCACAAGTTTTGCTTGTCCGCAGCTTGAGGGGCAGTTCCCCCCAAACCCCTG
>NW_017728998.1:29246490-29250931 GCF_001723915.1 Gavialis gangeticus | reverse complement strand
GATCTTCTTGAAACTTGGCAGGCTTTGTGGCCTCAGCAAGAGCTACCAGCCCTGCAGTTTTGACCCCCACCCCCCCCATGCTGTAACACATAGACATGACATGAGTTTTGCTTTCAAGAATTTATGCCCAAACCCTGCACTGATATTCTTGAAACTTGGCAGACTTCATGCTCTCTGCAGAGTCTACCATCCCTGAAAATTTCATCCAAATCGGACAAAAAACAACAAAGTTATAGATATTTTATTGTTTCCCCATTATACCCTATGGCCATATCTCCGAGGTGGCTCTAAGGTGGCTCTGAAGCACTTCGGGAAGCCTAACAAAGCCAGCACTTCAACCTGGATATGTTGCTTCAGACATCTCTTCTCCAGATCCGAAGCTCTGTCCGAAGCCTCGCACAGCCCTAGATTTTACCATGGTCATCCCAAATGTCAGATATGTCAGTGCAGATGCCAAATTATTGTTTATATAAGAAATTCTGTATTTCATTCACATTGGAAGCTGCTTGTGAATTTCTGAAGTTCTGCGGTGCTGATCTGAGATGCATGCACTGCATTTCTCTTTATATGGTATGAAAAGCATGAGATCAGAATTACACATTGTATCAGAACAGGGAACACTTACCCTGTTATGGAAAGGTGGAAGGGCCCCTTTAAGGGAAGGGATTTGTTAGCTGAACAAAGACAGCTGGCTATCTGGGGTTAATAAGCAGCCTGATGGCAGGCATAGGCAGTGGAAGGCTGGGGCTAACGGGGTTTAGCCCCCACTAATGCAGTTCCACTGCTCCAGTGCCACCGCCACGCTCCACTGCTGCAGCACTGCATCCAGCACCCTACCCAGTGCCCCTGCCATGTGCCGGCCCTACAACGATCCTGTGGGAGGGAGGGGTAGCCCCACACCACCCTGTACTGCCCCCTTCCCTGCACTGCCCCCCATATCTCCAGCCCCCCCAAATAATATGTTCTCCCATCACTGGCTAGTCAGCTGAGAGTACACATGATCAGAAGGGGGCAGGGCTTGAGGCATATAAGCTAGAGCCAAAACCAAAGTAGGAGTCAGGTCTTGGGAGCTGCAGAGAGAAACCTGAGGAACGGCTGAGCTGCCCTGCGGGATACCAGTGAGACTCTACAGGAATGTAACCCAGAATTGGGATTTATGGAGGTATGTAGGTACACTCTTACAGAGTGTCCTGTTTTCTCTTTTGTTGATGATGCAGGGTCTAAAAGGGAGAGTTTGTGTTATAGCCAGGGGGCTTATCTTTCAGTTGTAGTGCAGAACAGTGGTTTAGGTTGGGGCAGTGAGGGGCAGTTTTTAAGAGGTCCCATTAGTATCCCAGGGGCACACAATCATCTTGAGCCCTGCTGTGGGCAGGCTTGAGGCAGAATAAGCAAGCAGAGCAGGACAGAGTTTGGAGCCAGGGGGCTCAGCAGCTGGAGTAGGATAAAGCTTGGGCCAGGGGCCCAGCACCTGAAAGAGCAAGACTGAAGCTGGCCCAATATGGTAGGCCTGTGCTAGAAGGCCTAGCCAGAGAAAAGGGGCAGAGTCCAAGAAGGCTGAAACCCCAACAGGAGAATGAAGATACAGTGACACCCACAAGGCTTGGGGCATGGTGTAGGGGGAGAAAGGAGTCACGTAATTTGCTTTTGAGGCTACAGGTGCCCTGCAGGGGCATAGGCAGGCTGAGAAAGGCCTGTCGGACTTGAGGGCTGGATTGAGACCAGTAGGGTCCAGGAGAGACTTGGTGTGGGATATGTCAAGAGTGAGGCTCACTCTAACACCCATGGGCAGCCTCCATCACTCAACTTCCAATAAGAACAAGGCATGGCAGATGAGTAATTGAGAGAGGGTGATTGTAGAGTGAGAACCGAGCAGCAGACATGTGGCTGCCAGGGGGAATCACAGCCACCCCTGCAGCCACAAGCCTGCTACACACATCAATAGTTAAATCAAACTAAAATGTACCACTGATTTTCCCAAATCTATGAAATACTTTTGTATACCAACATTTGTTTGGCTTTTTCTACAATAACAGACACGTAAATCTCCAGTCAGCTCACGTAAATCTCCAGTCAGCTCCCTGTCAAGCAGTAATGAGCATGATCTGAGCTGCCAGGAAGGGAGTTCAGAGCAGGACCATATTTAGTAAAACTCTCTGGGATTTCTAATTTATTTACAGGACTTTTGTTCAACCAAAGAAACACATGCAGACCAGTAAGGCCACTAATTCCATTCTCTTCATGGAAATTACAGGCTATAAGTTCCCTATTAACAGAATAATAACTACATCTCTTGTTTGAAGCCTACTCACCCTCCTGAACTGTCACTAATAAGGTTGTGAGCCCAGCTAGCTGCTGTTGTATCGGCTCACTTCAGTTCAGAAAGGTCCTCTCCACTCACCTGTATTGGCGTTTAATATTTCAGCCCTTGAGCAGCCTGATCTAGGATGGCTTTCCCCTTTGGATATGCCAGGGGCAGTGTATAGTAGGACTCTACTCCAGGGAGGTACAAGTGACCTGGTAACAGTACTTATTATTTCTCTGCATCAGGCACTAAGAATTTGACCATTAGCACAGTACTGGTCTACTTAATTTTCCAGCCCCAAAACCTAGTGAAAGAAAAGCACCACACTAAATAGACTTTATAGCTGAGTTTGGTCCCTTTGTCCTTTGGCCTCTGCAAACATGAGAGTTTCATAGGATTGGGAGGGGGCTTACTTTCAAATGCTCCCCTTCCCCTAAACCTCCTGCTGGTACAAGAGACAATGAAAACTGTGGAAGCAATTGCAACCAGCAAATGTCCTCTGTTAGAATGAGGCATCTGACTAGAGATTGGCTTTTTAAGGAGGAGAAATAAAGGAATAAGAATGGAGAACATCTCAAGAAACCACACTGAATATGCCCTCCCCTTACCCCCTCCAAGAGAAGGGGGACCAAGAAATGTGTCTTGATCACCAGCATAGTACCTACATGGTACTCTAGGCTAGCCACTACATCAGATTTTCCCTCTCCTGGCTCCTTGTAAGTTCAACAGGAGCTTTCATGGGTCAATTAACACCTTTGTCCAGTTCTATAGCCAAATTTCAAAGAACAATGAGCTTTCCTAACTGGGTTACACCATTCAGCACAAGAGTATTTAGCACAATCTCTCCTGTCCTTTTTAAGGTTTCCTTGTGGCAGGATTGTTCTCTAGAAAGCAAAGCTACCTCCAGTTGCCTATAGGTTTATACCCCCAGACCTTCTGCCTGTAAACTAGGGAAAGTATCTCTGGTTTGAGCATCTTGTACAGCCCTCCTGTTCTTCTTCCCTGCTCCCTACCAAGTATCAATTCCAAGAGCTTCCACCCTGAATGCTGCCCACTTTTATTCCTCCTGCTTTATGATCTAGAACATCCTGCCTCCCACTGCTCTCTCAAATGTGCATCCTTCCTGGTTGAGTACAATGATTGTATGGGGTTGCCCCAGACCCTTAAAGGGCAAGGGCAAACCACCCATCCATTCATGGTAAAATATTTGCTTGTTGTCTTATTCATGTTTCTTCCAAGGTTTTCCATGTGTAGAACTTTACTGCTGTTTAGCATCTCCTCAGTTTTGTAATAAGTACACGGGGAATTACACTGTATTTTGCACAATGATTTAAGGGGCTGCAATATGTGGGTCTTTTTTAACAAGACCAAATTCTTTCATCGGTTAAATACAGTCTTTCATTAGCTAACCTCACTTGAGTAGGCTAATTGGCATCAAAATTATACATCTTGGTGTTTAGCTCTATTTGAATAAACTTGAATACTTTCAGTGTCAATTAAGTGCAGATCAAGAGTTACTGTTCCACTACTCAACATGTAAATTTCCCTCAAAAAGAATTCTAAATAACAGGTTACTGCTTTACACTGTGCAGAAAGATAATTGGGTAAGCCTTTGAAATCAAAGAGCCCATGTCACAGAGCCCTTAACAAATCAAAATTAGTCTGAAGAAAGAAATTCACATGGGTGCACTCAATTTTCCCTTATTAATAGTCAGTCTATTAGGCTACATTTGATTAGCAAATTCATTTTAAATATGAACCCAATGCATTGTGCAAGAGCTCAAAAGAAGCAACAGCAGAAGCCTGTCTGATTCTAATTATTCACAGAAGGCCAGATTTTCAAAACAGCTCAGGCACGCATTTCCAAGTGCTCAGCATGCACAATCAGAAGCAGATTTTTAGAAGAGCTAAGAGGCACCTTAGTAAGACCAGATTTTCAAAAAGGTTCAGCACCTACAAGTTCCCATTGTGACACTCACTTCTGGGTTTGTAACAGGCTCAGAATCTGAAGCAACAAGCTCTTTTGATATGCTGCCCCTAGATCCTTACCTTGATGAAATTCTCGGACATTCAAAGGTAAAAGCAAATGGAAAATGCTGCACACAGTGATCCTGATCCCGTGGGGCTATTCTTATGAAT
>NW_017728998.1:29217496-29241490 GCF_001723915.1 Gavialis gangeticus | reverse complement strand
CTTTTGATATTCTGCCCCTAGATCCTTACCTTGATGAAATTCTCGGACATTCAAAGGTAAAAGCAAATGGAAAATGCTGCACACAGTGATCCTGATCCCGTGGGGCTATTCTTATGAATCTTTACTCATCAGCTGCCTGGCTGAAGTCATTGGGTCTTCTGCAAAGAAAGGCCAGGATTTACAGAATCAGGCCCATGAAATGAAGGAACAGGGGTGTTAGGAATAACATTTTGGGGTTCTGATTTTGACCCCATGATTCACATCCTGACACACTACCAGAGATTATTGGGAGAGATGTCCAGAATGAATCCAGCAGAATCATTTGCAGAAGGCTATTCCTTAATGTGAACAAACAGAAATGCTATTTTAAATGGAAAAGGAGAATTTAATGTCACTCCCTAAATGAACTGGAAGAGGACTGAATCTCAGAGTTAGAGTGAATGTTTTTCGCCCAGAGTATGCAACTGGCATTGTAATTTCACCCACCCTCAAGGACAAGGTAGCGCTCAAATAAAATTTAACACAGAAACATCCCTCTTTAGCCTAACCTTTCTATGCTGACTGGGACTGATGAACTGACTGATGGATGCTGAGCACATGCCAACTCTGTTGAAATTAATAGGAGCAGGAAGTGCTCAGCAGGTGCTCAGCTTTTCTTCAGGTTTTCCCAGTCTGTTTTATGAGGCTTGGAGTAGAGAGTTATAAACAATTGGTCTTGGTGTCTGCAATCAGGATCACTTAAAATACTTCAAGAGAAAACACGCATGTACACTTGTATGGTACTCATCTCAACCAGAGCTTATACTTTCCATTAAAGAACCCTTCTATTCATGATCAGAAAGTACCGTGACAAACCAAAGAGCACTGACTGCTTTCAGGGAATTGTTCATTTTTTTAGCCACTGGGTGCTGCTGTGGTTAGAGGAAAACTGAAAATTCAGCACCATTAAAACAAAAATAATTTCATGGCACAGATAATTGCGTAGTTCTAGTGTTCTTTCCTTCTCCTCCATCTATCTTCTGTTTCACTCGATGGTCTCTCTTTCCAATGTGTCCTGCTTTGGAATGGCAGGTGATTTCCTCAGGTATGATCTGACAGATGCTGCTGGACAGGCTAAGAGTGACGTCACTGAAGCTGATTCTGCTGTTAACCTCTAAAATTTTCTTTTTATTTAGATTCCATCAGGCTGTAAAATGCACTGAGGATTTTTATGTTTAACCACTTTTTCAGTTTAAAAGGGAATAGAAATAAATATCCATTTAAGCATAATTTCAATGAAACACTGCCTGAGCAACAGCATTTCAGAGATGCCATCATTTCCTTCTCACTAAGACAATTTTAAGTGTCCTATAGTTATCTTTTATTTCCTGCCAATTCCAATTTTTTTTGTAAGTTGAATGGCAGTTCTGTAATAAGATTCCAGCCATTTAATTTTACCATCACATATTTCTGAATCTGCTGTCTCAGAATTTGGTATTTATCTGTTGACAACTATCATATCATGCCCAGCTGCCCACAAGATTTTCTGACATCCAGGTGTATAGGGCTCTGGATCCTGGGGCTGCGACCAACAATCAGCTGATTACCAGAATCGTTCAGGCCAGGCTGCAGGAACCTGGCTTTCAACTTACTGGTGCAGGAGCCCAGGATCATGATCCCAAGGTTCCCCCTGAACTGGCAAGCAGTAAGCTTTTCTTGGGATCTGATCCCTGATCCCAAGATTGCATATCCTACTATACATGGCATGGCAAGAGATGCAATTGTCAGGTCAGCAGCAGAGCCAGAGGCAAGAACCCTGCTCTTCTGAGTACCAGTTCAGTTCCTTTTTCACTGGACAGAGCTGCAGCAATTCCATAAAAGTTAAAATGCAGGTTGTCTATATCTTCTTGGGGCAGTCTCCTGCTGGGGCTACAGATGCATAAAATTGTAAATACAGTGATCTTTTGCACAAGGCATTCTGACTTAACATTAAATTGTTTTCTTCTCTTGGCTACAAAAGTGCTTGTGCATGCCACTAGTTTATTTTAGGACTGTGTGGTGGGGTAGTAGGTGCAGCAGCAGCAGATGTCAAAAAGATTCCAACCAGCCAAGCAGCAGGGAAACAGAAAGAGCAGCAGCAGCAACAGTGTTAAATAAGGACACAGCTTAATGCTTTGCTAGAGGAACTGCTTCCAGCATCATCCATGCTAATTTGCAGAAGGGAGAGGAGCAAGTGCAAACCAGTCTCAAAGAGGATTTCATGCATACACTTGAGAAAGGTGAAGAACAGGCCTCACCCTGGAACAATGCTGTGCATACGGCTAGGAAGAATGTACAATAAACTTCATTCTACAATAGTGTATGACCAAATAATGCTGTAGGGCCTTAGGGTAATAAATGGTACTTTCAGAACACTTGACTAGACCCTTAAAGTAAAAGCAAGATACACATTTGGTTATCCCTACAGCAGTCTATAATGTAGACGTGACCTACCTTGTGCAAGGTTTGTGAAGTGGTACAATCTATGACTGACATAACTGTGCCAGAAAAAGCCCCTACTATAGACAGTTATACCAGAAAAAATGAGCTTTTACTGATAAGCTTTGTTTCATTTGTGGGTTTACTATATTGGTATGTATCACAGTTTTGCATGTATAGCTGCACCCATGGTAGAACCACTCGGCAATGCAGAATACCAGTACACACATGCTAGTAAACCACTCTTAGCGTAGACATTGCTAGATGCAAATAGTCATAACAGGGCACGTCTACACAAGATGCTGACCACACAGTAGCTTAATAACACTGTGCAGCAGTGCGTCACAACACGGACAGTGCTAATATGCTAATGTGAAGTATTATTAGGCTACTGCACAATAGCATCACTAAAAAAGGCCTTCACTGGCGCTACTGCACAGTAACTCTGGTTACTGAATATTTATTTAGTACTTGATTATACAAGTACTAAATTAAATGCATAGTATCTACTGCACATTAATGACCATATAGATGTGCCCATAGTCTTTGAAATAAGGTGTCTTGTACCAAGCAGGGGTGGCTTTAAATCTATGGAATTTTATGACCTGTAGGTTTTCAACTTTTAAAGTGTTTGTTATTTTAAAAGATATGTGAACAATACTCCTGTGAAATACATGGAGTAATTTTTCAAGTATATATCTAAGTGAGCACAGAAAAGTTTGAGGAATATAAATGTTCATAAGTATTTGGACTTGCAAGACACTTCTGAATTCTTTTCTGAACAGAGCTGCAGCCCATATGATCCCAGTTGGGTAGCTGATCTGTGTAAATGCACTCTCTGACACACATACACATATCCTGACCTGCAATCAAAAAGCATGCAGAGAAGCTTGAAGAGCTCATGGAAACCTGGTTTCAAGCAACCTATGTTCTCCTTCCTCTTATGATCCTGCATCCCCAAGCATGTCTCATGGGCAAGTTAAAATAATCTGAAATCTATTCTAAACTACCTTGGCTGCTTATGAGGCCCCTAAAGAACTGCCCTGCAGCTCAGGACCACCAGCATGCAGGGACCCAGGCCACAAACCAGCATCTGGGACAAGCAGCAACCTAAGTCCCCTATAGTGGCTCTATACCTCCCCATACTGGGGGAATCACTTGTTGGTCTATTAACCCCCTTCTATTGCAACTTTGTTTCACTAGACAAACATGAGACAGCCCTGAAATAGGGCAGGATGTAGACCACAAGCTTCACACTTTGTTTGCCATTTAATTTGTTGTTTTTTTAATAACATAGGCTTTACTTCTGAAGAGGTCACATGGGAATTCATAAGCAAGTGAATTAGCAGTAGCACATAATCTATTGCACCTGTATTTGATTTAGGACTTGCTACAACTGAAAGGCAAATGACTTTCCAAATGCATTCCTACCATGCTGTTCTCTTGCCTTGAGCATCTACAACAACCCTGTAAGTGGTAACACCTGAACAGCAGTGTGATGGGCAGCTGAGGTGTAACACAGCCTTGTAACTCAGGTTTGATTGATGTTACCGAGCCTGTGGGAGCCGGAGCCATATGGCTGTGGATGTGGACAGCTCTATTACTTTACTTCCCCCTATTTATTATGTTGAAGTGGCAGGTTCCTCATCTGTCCTCCAGATCATTTGGGAAGAAATGCTCCGTTTTGGAGCTCCCCACATATTTCCTTCCTTATTCTTTGCATTTCACCATGCAGGAGTGCTCAGAAATGTTCTCATTGCTTTTCCATCTTAGGTGTATTTGACAGTAAATTTAAAGTAAAAATAAAACAAAAACAAACCTGTAAAAATTCAGCCGGGAAGCAGCCTCATTCTCCTGGACACCTGACTGAAAAACAAGAGAGCTTGCTTTTTGGAATTCAGCAATTATTGCCTCTTTGTGCCCCCTTTATACCAGAGTACAAACTTTTTAAAAGATGGGCTTATTAGCTTATGGCAAAAAATATGAAAAATGAGTCTCTGAGTAATTTTGGCGGAGCCTGCAGAGACCTAGCTGACAAATAAAGAAAACAGCTCTAGGATCTCAGTTGCAAATTAACCACTGTTACAACCCATAATCTTTACCCCTCCCTGCCTATTTTTTTCCAGTTTTTTGCCATCTCCTATGTGAATTCACAATGATTGCATAAAATAGTGGAAGTAAGGGACTTGGAAACACAAGACACTACTTTGCCACTGTTTGACCTTAGGCAAGTCACTTAACTGCCACACATTATTCATTTGTCAAATGGAGGTGATACTTTTCACACAACTTCATACACTTTTTTCAGATTAAAAGTACTACAATAATGCAATGTTTTATTACTTAATAATGTACAAAAATAAATCACAGTTTGAATTTTGGAAATTCAAAATTCCAGTTATAGTCATCACCTCCCCCCATCTCTCTTGACCTGATACATTTATATCTAAGCTAGTTGTTTAAATTAAAGCAGAAATTATTTTGAGTGGGGTATTCATTTACACCCATTAAATTCAATAATTTTCTCCCCTTACACTGTAACAATAACGATATAGTTCCTGGAAGTATGAGAAAACGTGGTTTCTATATATATTGCTTACAGGAGAAATGTGGTTGAAAATTAGACAAGAAGATGCTTTCAGTAGGGGAATGTTATATATGTTTATCTTGCAAAGTATATAAGCAGCATATAAAAACAACATGAACTCTCTCCCACAGGGCCCTTAGGTGAAAGAATATTTTTATAAACGCAGATTGTCAACCACAGTTGCAGTTTGGTTAAGGAGATATGATCTCCACAAGTACTTAATCCATGTTGTGGGGGTGAATCAGGAAGCTGTAAGCCCTCCACATCAATACCAGATGAATTTATTATGATCACTGTTATCACAGTGAGGCAAAGTGAATTTCAAATGAATTAATGATGTGATGGGACAATTCAAATAAAATGCTCCTGCCTGCCTTTGATGCTGTTCATTGCTGATATGAAGGGCCAGTTTGTATGTGGTGAGTATTTCTGATTTTGTTTTAAGTTAAATCACATACTGTGAGACAGCTCTCTTGTTTAAATTGTTTTTTCCGTTCTAAATTATTACGAACTCCATAAAATCAGTGTACATCTCAGGGAGCTGCCTAGCTGGAGGCAGTAGCAGGAGGACCCTTTGGAGGAAGTAAAAACTGTATAAAAATTTAGAAAAAGCTGTTCCTCCTAATCTCTCTTTTTCCATTGAAAAGATGCAAGCAGTAACAGCCTGAGGAACTTTTGAATGATGTGTCCCATGTCGCTTTTGCCAAAGGTATTGCTTGGTTACTGCCTTTAATCACACTGAGCAAAATCAAATCCCTTGAGATTTTCCTCATCAGTCAGCCCTAATCATAGAAAATTCATACATCTAATGCGTTGCTCACTTCATTTTTTATGTGAAATTTAACAATCCATCACCAGAAATCCATATTGAAAACATCAAAATATCATTAGAAGATTTTATCTAGCATCAACATTTTATATTTCAGACAGACAAGTTAAAGACTGTTGACCTCTTCATTTCAAATCTGACTCTGCCACCATTATTCAGTTGAAAAATACCTTATTACATGAGTGCTTCGATTGCTGTCAGTGAGATTACTTACGTACTAAGGTACTACTCACCATGAAAGTGGGTGACACAATCTAGCTGCTAGTTATAATTAACATTATGTAGCTATTCATCTTCAGAGTACTTCATCCATTAACCCTGCCCAAACCACTTGGAATTAAATGAATATTACAACAGATTTTACAGAGGCGCAGAGCTGTTAAGTGATTTATTCAAGACCACAGATGAAACCTCTAAATGCTCAGGAACTCCTGGCTTCAACTCTGGATCTTAGTTCTAGGACTTATTATTTCAGATTAGATCTTTAATGATGAAAAACTGATGAAGCATAGAAATACAGGCGGCTATTCCAGATGGAACAATATTTTACTGTAAAATGGGAGAAAGTGCTAGATTAGGGAATGGACCTTATGGAAGGTATAGAAAAGAGAGAGGCAGGGTTAGGGGCTATGAGCTATGCTGGAATGAGTCAATGACGTTCCAAACACAGGAAGGGTAGTTTTAAATTACACCCCAAAATGAATGTTGAAATGTGGGGATGTTATGGATGGGCACTGGGCAGCCCCCCTGCAACACATTGCACAGTATGAAGAACTGAAACCTGAGGAAGCCACAAGTGACAGCATTACAATAGTTAAAGCTAGATAAAAGAAATGTAGGGATGTTATTTAACCAAGTTCTGTTTCCAAGACATTGGTTTAAATGGGCAATATATGACAGCAGTGATAAGGATACTTATAGGCGATATGAGGTGGCAGTTCAGACACAATAATGACAGTGGGTTGCAGACAAAAGAGGCAGGCTAAGTGGAGGAGGAGAATCTCAAAATACATTCAAATGAGGCACTTTCCAAACACCGTATGGAAAAAATTATTTATGCAGCTTGATCCTCTATAATTTGGGAAAGGGATCTGGCAATAGGATTTTGTAATTGAAAGGAACTTTCAGGAAGAATGCAATGTGAGGTTAATGGCAGGGACCCTTTGCACCAAACACTCTTGCAATTATCTCTGCATGCTTTCAAATGAATCTTTAAAATAGCCTAAGGTAGCTAAACAACAGCAAATGCAAAGATTAAGATGAAACGTGATTAAATGATTGGTCTAAAAGTAAATCCCCATCTCCTTCGATATAGGTTTTAAGAATAGGTTAAGCATACATCTATCTATCAGAGATTGTGTGAATTTATTTACTCTGCCTCTAAGCAGGAGGATGGACTAAATGACCTCTTCAGGTTCCTTCCAGTCCTATATTTCTATAGTGAGTCACTAACAACTGAGAGTTGCATTCCAAAAATTGGAGGCATTTTCACCCCCCCCCATATAGGTTGATGAAACAAAGAATGTCTCTGACGAGATTTCAGATTCAAAGTCCATTCTGTGCACAAATGTTGCTTACATGCCTTTATGTGTCTATGTAGTTTCCGTGTCTACGGTGCAGAATTGAAAAGCAAATTCCCACTTGTAAACCTGCCTAGGATATTTATGGGAGAAAAATGATATGTATGCAAAAGTAGTACAACAAATCAGGATGGATCAGTTAAGGTTTAACATGTGGAAAGAATGAAGAAACAGCCTCCTCTAAATCCAGAAATGACTGGCTTTTGAAATGTTGTAAACTTTGGTTAGAAAATACACTGTCAAACTCATTTTCCCACTCTCTGTAAAATTCTGTCAAGAACCCTAAAGCTTTCTTCCTATAAAATACATTTTTCAGAACAGAATCCTCCCACACTGATTATTTTTCTCAAACACATTAACCTTTTGGCCACCAAATATGGACATGCACTGGAGATTACATACACGTTGCTGAATGGGATAGTTCTGTTTCTCTTTGAGGCACAAATAAATCCCTCTTTTGTCAGAGCTTCAGGGAGAGGAATATTTATATTTCCATGGTTTTTTAAAAATATTTTATAGCCAACATTGTTTTCATGAGTTTCTGAAGAATATATATCTTTGCAAGACATAAAGTAAGATATCTTCAAAGTATTATGATGCATGACAGTTATATGGTATTGATTCAGTTTCTTTCTGAATTTACAATCAGTAGAGACAGTGATGTTTCTGATATTAGGAAGAACAATTATATATCCCATAGTAGTTTAGAGTCACAGAAAGATGTCCTGACCAGGCCAAAGTGTATGGTGCTGATGCAAAGCCACCCTAGCAGCTCTGACACACTCCTGATGCAGCCAGCATGGAGGTATAGCTGCATCGTTCATGTGCCCTAGGTATATCTAGCTTTGGCAGCAACTGGAGTAGGGTTGCCAACTCTCCCGGATTTGCTGGAAGTCTACTGGAATTGGCATCGATCTCCCGCAGTGGCAGCCCACCCTCGACCCACACACAGATCCAGGGGCACACGCCCCCATGCCCTCCCAAGGTGTGTGCAGCTATGGGAACTGCCCCCCCACCCATGCCCCCTAGACAAGCCACTTGTGGCTCTGTCCCGTGCCCTGCCCCAGCTGTGCAGTGCCTGCCCCTGCCCCTGCCCCAGCCCTGCTCCCTCCCTCACCGCGGGGGCCTCGATCTGCCTCCCCATGCCTTTCCCTCCCCCTTCACCCTTTTCCCCACAAAAGACTTACCAGCTGGGCACTGCTCTCCAAACTGCCCAGCTGCATATCAGCAATCAGATCAGTATTGGCCAATATGGCTCGTTAAAAATCAGCCATCCTTATGGGCCCCAAAAATCTCTATAATTGCACCTCTGCTAATGACATTACATCATGTTGGGGAAAAAAATCTGGAATAGCTTCCGTCAGAGTTGGCAACCCTAAACTGGAGTCATTGACAACACTGGAGTTCACACAAGTTGAAACATACTTCAGTGCCTGGCTTGTTGCAAAGCTGCCTGAAGATCAAGGATCAGTAAATCTACATTCATCTCACTTCTAGTTTGCACCAAACACTCCCTAACCAGAGCTGAGAATCTAGCCTTCATTTACTGAAAGAGTGTATCTGACTAGCAGGGCGTTCCTGGCCCACTGAGACCAGCTCCTTGCATTTGCAGGCAATCATTCATCCAAACAGTCCTCAAGCCATCACAAACAACTACAAGGCACCAGGGGTGGCTCTGAGAGTGGGGAGGTTCAGTGGTGCAGTTGCATCCCACAGCTACCCCCGAACCTTTAAATCCTGGTCCACCCAAAGTTTAAAACCAGCTCTCTGGCAGTAGCAGCAGTATTTCTGTTCAGGTAACAGGGAGGAAGTCACTTGATTTAATCTACCTGATTCTCTCTGAACACTTTATTCCAGATGTGTTAATGGACTTCTACCCTTTTTTAATGGCCATGATGTTTTTCCTAATCAAACTAGCCTTTCTTCAGCAATTCTGTTGCCCGTTAGCTGCACCTGATAAAGTAGCTCCTATCCGACAGCCCTGAAGACTGTTTTAAACTCTGCCTAAAAATCTTAACTCCGGTGAACATCAGCTCAGATGTGGAAATAACTTTTGGTGAAGCATTGTACTTTCAAGATGCTCAAGAAGGATAGATTTTGTTTTATGAATCTGAAAGAAATGTAGATTTAATTCCAATTACAACAGGACTGAAAAAACAACATCTTTTGATTAGCTTCTGCCTAGTTTATTGTGGGGTTTTTTATACATAATCTATGACACAGACAATTAATGCACATTCCAATAAAGTTATATTTGTTTTTGCCTTGGTCTTAAACTGAATAATATAGCCCTGGGGCCCTTGCATTTTAATAAAGCTTCTAGTTTCTTTTTACCTAGAGAAAAATGTGTTGTGATATATGTGATAATGCAGCCAACGATTTGCACGCCCCATTTCAGAATCCTAGATCTGTCCATGCAAGGCACAATACCCCAAACACCAGGAACACTGTTGATGAGACAAGCCCAGAAGAGGAACAACAAAATAACTTTCAGCATTGCTGTTGACACTGGTGAGGTTAGTGAAACACAAAATAAATGACACACACACAAAAAGTGGATCTAGGCTGTTAACTTACCGTGCCAGGTAGCACCATGCTGAAACACTCCATACTGCTCTGCATGCATTACCCCCTGAACTCGAATTAATGTGGCTGCCTTAGAGCAGGGCAGCCAGAAAGTTAATTAGTCTCAGTCTAGTACCATAAAAACATGTTTAAAATGCATTAGGTATCATTCGCATGCAAGGAAAGAATATGACCTGCACTAAACTGTTAGTTAATTTTGTTGTTTTTATTCTGTTGAACTCCTCCCACTCAGTCCCCAGTTTCTTTTAGCTCGTACTTGTCAAATGCAAACAGTCTAGCATCAGTGACTATTGCCATCTATTCATCCATTCAGTTCAACCTTTGTTAGGGTGTTTCTCTGTAATATTAAAGCAAATATTTAACTTTTAAAGGGCAAAGCTGTTCTTCTCATTAAAAACCTGCTGAAGTAGAAGATAATCCATTCTATGCTGAAACCCAGTACTGTTCCTTGCTAATTTATTTTGCTACAGTAAAACAATAACTATTGCAGGAAATTCAGAAATTATTGTTAAGTATCTATGGCTCACTTCATGCCACTGAGTCAAGACCCTGAATAAGGCAGCACCAGACAACTCCCAGGGGAGTACAGACACTGTACAAATGCTGAGGAGTCCACAGTAAAACTAGAGTAGAGAGAAAGTGATTTTGAGCATAACTGAGTCCTTGTGTTGTGGGTTCCTTATACTCTTTCACATGTGCCCACTGGCAAGGCCTAGCCACAATATACCATAAATCCAATGTAGCAAAATGGAAACACAAGACACAGAAAGGACATTGCCCATGTTCTGGAGACTTCACAGTCTCATGCAGTCATGAAAAAACAGATACATCTAGGAATTAGAATGTGCAGAAAAATAAAGGGTAAGGAAAACAATATGATGTAGCAAGGATTCAACATACTATTGTAGTTTCAGAAGGAAATGCATTTTCTTTAAATAAATCAAACTCCAAATCCATACACTTATACATAAATGGGCTATTGCTTGGTATATGGCACTGCACATTTTCTGGTAGAGTGCTGTCATTTTTACTAGCATGCCAAAAAAACTTTAGCAGCAGAATCCTGTGGAATATAACTAGATCATATTGGTATTGATTTATTGTTTCAATAATAAATTAGATCTGTCTGAGGAATGTACAACATTACAGTATTATTGTCAGATCTGCAGCTAAATTATTGTCTTAACTAATTCAGCAATTTAACTATAGATTTTACTAGCACAGTGCTATCAGCAGGTGCAGATTTCTGCAAATATTAACTAGAAATAAAATAAATATGGTTTTCAGCTCAAGGAGCATCTAAAATAACTAATGCAGCTGTGCTTCTATCAAATGAAATTAGTTGCCTTCCTTAAATTAAGAAAAATGTCTTCAATCAATCGACACTGCTGCTGAACCAAATAGTTTTAGAAAATACAGGACATAAGCATTACTGATTGTGGCTGTGAAAGTAGTCATTCTGCAAAACTGACATTTCTAATTTCCTCCCAGGAATCAAGCTAGCAAGGCCAGAATTTGGAAACATGTTACTGCAGAAATGTTTTACTCTCCAGTTTACACTTGATTTAAAATGTGAAACCATGTTTACTGAATTTTTTTCATAGACCTTCTCATCCTTTATATTTATTTTACTGAAATGCTTGATGTTCAATCTTCTATTGAATGATGCTTTAAAATGTTAAACTTCTCCACAGCATGTATTGCTACTTTTGCTCTAATTTTTTTCTACTATTTTTTCCTCTCTTGGATCTCTTCATATTTCTCTCATCTCCTTTCCTCTTCTGCCTGCTTAGCATTCACTCTCTTTCTCCTACATCTTCTCAAATTTCTCTACCCTCTCAGTCTTTTCCAGTTTGTCTCATATTCCTAATCTCCTTTATTCCTTCCCCCATCTTTTTTCTCCCCTCATTCCTCTCAAACCTACTCTTCCTCATCTGAAACCCTGTATTTTCTCCCACAGCCTGTTCTGTTTGCCCTTCTCCTCACCATCTACAGTCTTGCCCCTACTTTCTGCCACAATTTTTCACCTTCCACAAGTCTTTCCTTCCCTCTCTCAACATAAGGTACAACTACATTGCATCACTCTTGCAGTTACGTGCCTCATACAAACATAGCTAAGCAGAAGGCAGAGCAAGCTGGCACCTTAGAAACTAATTCAGAAGCTTTCACAGGCGACAGCTGTCTGAACAAGTTACTCTCCAAGGTGCCACCTTGCACTGCCTTCTGCCTAACTCCAGACTAAAACTAATTACCTCTCTCTAGATACAGCTAAATTAGATTTAAACAAGGTAGCTCAGGTATGGGAAGTAACAGAGCTACAGCAAGCATGAAACAGTGCAGACAGCAGAACCTGCTCAAGAAGCTGAGTAAGTGCTTGGCCCATTAGCCCATACTGGGTGGTTATATGGCTCTCAGGATCTGAGCCAGAAAGTTGAAAACTAGTTTGGCATTCTTTACAGAAGCTGCAGTCACTGCCATGACTGTCTGTATGCAGACATACCCAGAGGTAGTGCTCGCTGGTTCAGTTCAGTGCAGTCTGTAATCAAGGGCTAGGTACAGAAGTTACACTTAACTTGCAGTAAGTGTGCAGAAAGTGCTTTAAAGCCGTAACAGAACAGACATTCATGGCACCTAAAGCTTTAAAAATAGTGAATCCTGCTCTAAGTTAACCCTCAACGCATACGGTATTAGACTATTAGGCCCTAGGTTAGAGTGCTTTTTTGAACACCTGTACCAAATCCATTGCGCTTCAATGTAGGTCACATTTGGCTGCCATCCCAGGGGCCTCTCACTGAGACAGTGTGGTAGACTTGGCTGGTGGTTGCTTACTTTGGGTGAGCACCAGCCAACCCTGCCCTGGGCTGCGACAGACAGAAGACAAAAAAGGCTGTTTCCTTCCCATGCAATGGGGTGGGGGAGGGAGGTGGGGAAATGGAGCCTCTCTGCCCTGCAAATCCCACCCAAGCTTGTGGTCTCAAGTCTTGGTCAGGGCTGGGTCAGGCCCATGATCCATCCCCACCCCAGCGTGGTAAAAAGCTGGGCCTGTGCTACAGCTTCTGGCTACCATTGTCAGGAGGCTTCAGGTGAGGGGGGAGGAGGGAGACCCCAGCTGTGAGTGCTCCCCAACAGCTTGCTGGCTGGGGTCTTGGGGGAGCTGGACCAGGTCTGTGCAGCAGGGGGGCTCCCTTCCCCCCCCCGCCCCAGCTTCTTGACAGCTGCAACCAGGAGCTGCAGCACAGGACTGTATGACCCAGTTTATTGTCACATGGAAAACTAGGGCCAGGGGGAAAGGGACCCCCCCCCGCTGTAAGACACCCCCCCAGCTTTCTGGCTGAGTTCACAGTGGTGGGCTAGGCCAGATCTGTGCATCATGGGGAGGCTCCCTCCCCCCAGTCCCAGTTCTCGGAGTGGTAAAAACCTGAGCCAAGCAGCCCTGCACTGTAGCTTTTGGCTGCATTTGTCAAGAGGTTGAGGTGGGTGGGAAGGGAGCCCCCCTGCAGCATGGACCTGGCCCCCCCTCCCACCAAGACCCCAGCCAGCAAGCAGTGGGGGGTGGGGAGGAGGGGGGCTTCCTAGCAGGTGGGGCTCTGTTCCCCCCTTTCTCTCCCAGCTGCTGCTGACAGTTGTGAGCTAGCAGGCAAATGGGGCTGGGGAGAGGGGCCATTCTGGCAGCCTCCTGGGAGGCATGAGGGAGTGCCCTCCACCTTCTGGCCTTGGCCAGTGCAGGCAGGCACTGAGCCCCTCCCTCCCCACACTGAACAGTGAACGTCTGTTTGGTTCATTCCCAGTCTAACTTATAGCACTTTAAGTAAAGTGGGATAGAGCACTTCTGCCAGGGGCTTTTGAAACCTCTGTGCTTAGTCAAAGCTACTCTCTCCCAGTGCTGTAGGGAAGGTAATCAACCCCAACCTCCAGCCCCTCCTATTTCTCATTGGAACAAAGGGAGGAAACAAACATGACTTTCTGATTATGTCTGCTATGATTGCCTCTCTTTCTCCTTCCAAACCCAAGATGGAAACTGAGCCACAAGGACCCCAGGATTACAGAAGTTCTGATGGAGATACAAAACCCATTTTTCAGAAAGCTTGTTTTTTGTATTTCCTTTTGAACCAATAAGTCAGAATGATTTTTAAACAGCTAATGCACTTGAAACTTTTGCAAATCTAAAGCAGTATATCCTTGCCCCTTCTACTTCCTCATGCTCTATTTCATATGCACCTAATCGACACATACCAGAATAAGAGCTGTGCAGAACTAAGAGTCAATGTTTTTTGTTGGATTTACTTCCTGTTGATTTCAGGTTCAAATAATGCAAAAAACTCAAATTAAATTTTACACCTGATTGCCAAGGTATGCCTGACACTGGGTTAACGTTAAACCAATTAGTACTATGTGGAATTCCCCTCCATAGAGTCTAAAACTGAGGCTAAATTAAACTTAAGTTGATTTAAGATTCCTCAATAGGTTACCAACATCATCTGGAAAACAAAGTCCATATTCCAGATTCATAATTAAACCAAAGTCCATGGAAACAAAGTTACCAAGTCCCTACAGCTGGTTTAGAATACTTTCTAAATGTCAGATTCTTTTTTAAAACCTTAAGCCAGTTCCCTCAGCCAATACTAATCAAACAATGCAAACAAACTTCCCAGCACCATGGAAATATTTTTCCATATTGATGTACTAATTTTCCCTTTAAATAGGTTTTCCTTCATCAGTTGCCTTATGCTGTTCAGGTCTTAATATCGCCACTGTTTTCTTGAACTAACACTTATCTAGGAGCTAAACAAAAGAGAATCCAAATCCCTATTTCTATTCAACTTCCACTCCTTGATAAAACAGAAAACCAATGGTATCTAAAAGCTGCTTCTTCACCTCTATCTGATTAACAGAATTCACTTTAGAAAACTCCATCACCATACAGCAATACGCTTAGGTGAGTGAACTTCAGAACCAATAAATTAATCTTTTGGGAAACAGAATGGATTTTCTTTACTTGTGACATGTGAAAATCCATCATATGTGCCCCTTGATCCATTGCACAGAAGTGTCCAAAAGCATCAACAGTTGATGATGTGCAGGCAGAGATTGTTATGCCACTAGAATTTCAACAGTTTCAGTATAATGCAAACCTGCCTGGCCCCTGTGCACTACTCAGTGAAGAAGACTACAAGAAATTTCCCCCTATTATAGTAATTTAAATTTGAAGTAACCAAGAGCAATACTTTACCCTTCATCTTTTTTAAAGTGATGACAGCATTAAACTATTGATATAAAACAAGAATCCAAAGCCAGTGTTCAAAATCTGTGACTAAGTACTGAGTCTAATAATCCTGCTTTTATTTACTAGTCCAAATCAATTAGTTACAGCTAAACCCTGATCAAATGTTGTTTTTTTTAAATTCTGTACATTTTTTACAGTTAACCTAAATTCAGCTTTCTGTGGGATATCCAAGTTAGAAGGAGAAAATGGTGCTGGAGTTTTTAATGCAGTTTTACTTATTTGCAAAGAATATACAAAGTCCAGCCTCCTTGAATGAAGCAGGCTGCAGACTGCTTCAACCAGATTAGGATGCAGTGGAAGTGGGGCAAGTGTCAGCAGGGCACACAGCCACTGGTGCCCCCCTTTACCCCTCCCACCACTGACTCACAACCCCAAATGAAGCTCTATATCAAGGAATTTGGTGGCAGGTCCCAGTCCTGGATACCCAACCCTGATTTAGACAATGCCATGTATAGGGATCCAGCTCCCATCACCATTAATGAAAATGATGCACTATGCAACTCTGTGGGAAAAAAATCTTGGTGGAATAAAAATTACTATTTTACTACTTTTGACATAAATACTTGTCATCGCCTCATCTCAATCAATTTTACTAATAGTGTTTATAATATGAAACATCTATCATTTCATTGCTTCAGACAGACCCTGAAAAAGAACCTTAAAAAAATTCCTAGCTTTACCTGAATGTTTGTGATGGGATACACAGAAAATAAGGCACTGGAGGGTGAAAACCTTCTATAACTCTTGAAGATGTGTTTGAGCTGGACAGAGCATTACTGTATAACCAGTGAATGCATGAAATGGGGAAGATTCAAAAGCTGCATTTTCACAGAAAACTAGCTGAGATAAAAAAGAAAGTCTGAAAAGCATATAAATTCTTTTGCCATAAAACATACTGTTCCATGAGTAAAAACTGTACACTTAGAAAGCCTCAAAAAACCCTCCAGTGAGTGCTTTATCAGCCACCTCCCATTTTGTGAATGTAGCCAATAATGAAAATTTATGCAACACCAAATGTCTTTGCATGTTATCTTATACACTAGAGAATACTATCCGTCAGACCAGATTACTGGTAAATTTCAGGGGTAACATGTTGCACAGTAAATTAGGAAGACTGAAAACAGACTAAAGCCACCTTTTTAAAGAGAAATGTGGTGCTAAAACACAAATTTCTACCGATGTATCAATGGTTATTATAATTTTTAAACACAGTGAACAAAGAAAACAGTCAATTTGAGTTTTCTAAAGGTTACGGCCAGAAATTTAAAAAGCCTGAACTGATTCAATCTTTGCAATCTAGTTTAAGCTGCATAGACTGAACCAATTTGCAAGTGAATAGACATCACTTTTGACTCTGGAGATGCAGGCACATGATTGCAGTGGCTCAAGCCAGAAGCCAGGGGGAGCTAGAGCGAGCCCTTGTCTGTAGGAAAACCAATGGGGGGGGGCGTGGCCAGGCCTGGACCTGACTGGGGAGGGGTTTAAACTGGGGCATGACTGGAGCAGGAGCAGGGGCAGGGCCAGACACCAATAGCCACAGGGGCAGCGGGGGTTTCATCTCCACATTGTGGGGGGTGGGGGGCAACACAGGCACTGATAGGCTCCCCTCATGGACCTGAGGCCATGCACCCAGGGCCACAGGGGCCAGATACCAGTAGCCTGAGGTGGGGTTTAATCCCTCCATTGCAAGCAGTGGGGGGGGGGGGGACATCGACACAGCACCCTGGGCTGAGTCCCTCTGAGGAGCTGACAGCCGGCCACAGGAAGGGGGTGGGGAGGAGGGAATCTGACCTGGCTGTGGGGAGGGGGGCAGCCAAGGCTAGGTACAGAGACCCACTCACTGATGAACCTGCTGCAGCAGTGCAGCCTGGCTGGGGTGGACCCACGGAGCAGGGGTCAGCGCCTGCTGCCTCCTACCTCCAGCCCCAAGCAGGTGGACTGCTTACAGGTGGGCTGCAGCTGCAGCACGGCTCCCTGCCTCCTCCCTCTGTTAGGTTACCTTGTCATATTTTATGCTTTAAAGTTGCACCTGTTTATAGAGTGGTGAATTATAGCATTGTTTAAAGTTTTCTTTATATTCAGCCTAAAGTTCTGTATAGCCTCATTGTTATCTGAACTTTTCATTTTGCTGGTGTTTGCAATATCAGCTGGCCTTGTTTTTTGCAAGCAGCTTATAGCTTTGTGTTTGCTCGCATGATGTTCCTTTCCTTTTTCTCTCGCTGTGAGAGGTTTTTCTAACACAACACAGTAATTGTTTTGTTACTGGGTCAAATTAACTGAACTTGGCACTAACCAACTGAATCAGAGGGATAAAATGATTGGGATATGTTAATGAAAGGTGATAAAGGAGACCAATGGACAATGCTTAAAGTAAGACACCGGAAAAAGGCCAAGTTAAGAGGTGTGCTCATAATGGGGCTGTTGAATGAAGGAATACGCTGACAGGATAAAATATGAACAATATGCTAACTGCAGAGAGACCAATCCTAAAGCAAGGAGTCAAGTTAAAGAAAAGCATAAAATGGGGAAACAAGAAAGTTGTGTGTCTTCATCATCATCATCATTTACATCATGAATCCATCTTTCAACACCTGTCCGAATCATCCCAGCCAACAACACACCCTTTGCTTCAGAAACTGAATGGCCATCTTTTCTGTGAGGCAAAGTAACATCTGGGATTGGGTGAGATCATTGTACTAAGTGTTTTTCTCTCTCTGAACATAGAAACTGCTAAGATAATACTTGTTGTACTAATAAAGTTAGACTTTGATTTTAGGACACTGAGCTGTCTGTGTCCATATTTCACATTCCATTTAAGGGTTAATTGTGCTTTAATGATCCCTAAGCAGTATCTGCTGATCAGTGGTGTGAACATCTCTCCTGGCGGCAGTGGCAGAGGAGTGATCTATTGCAGCAGGGGCAGCTGAAGCACTTGTCACCCACTGCCTGCTTGCAGCAATGCCAGGTGCTCAGGGCAGGCTTTGGCAGGCCAGGGGCATGAGCAATGGCTGGGGGAAGCAGTAGACTGCTACAGCCTGGCCCCATGGCCCAGGAGTGCAGTCTGGCGTCCAGCCTGGCCTTGTGGCCCCAGGTCTATGCAGCAACTGGCCCATGGCAGCACACCCCAAGTGCCTGGCATTGCTGCAAGCAAGTAATGAATGACAGGTACCTCACCTCCACCCTTCGCAATGGTTCCCTCCACTGCCACCATGGGGTGGGGGTGGGGGGGGAGGGCTGCCATGGGCCAGTTGTTGACTACACTCCTGGGCTACAGGGTTGGGCTGAAACAGGCTGCACTCTTGGGCCACGAGGCCAGGCACTTGGGGTGGGCTTCTGTGGGCCAGGGGCATGGGCAGCAGTGGGGGGAGGCAATGAACTGCTGCAGCCCTGTCTTGCCTGGCCCCATGGCCCAAGAGTGCAGCCTGATTTGGCCCAGCCCCACAGCCCAGGAGTGCAGCTTGGTCTGGCCCAGTCCCATAGCCCAGGAGTGTAGGCAGTGACTGGCCCGTAGCAGCCTTCCACTCACTCTCCCAGTGGCAGCAACAAACAGAACAACTACAGCAGGTGGAGGTGAGGCACCTATCACCCACAACCTCACAGTGGTGCCAGAAGCTTGGGATGGGCTACCATGGGCCAGTTGCTGTCTAGGCCCCTGTACCATGGTGCCAGGCCAGACCAGGCTGCACTTCTGGGCTGTGGGGCCAGGCCAGACTGGACTACAGTGGTCCATTACCTCTCCCCACCACAGCCCACACCCCTGGCCATCAGCAGTCTGCTCCAAGTGCCCAATACCGCTGTGAGCAGGTAGCAGGTGCTTCACCAGTGCCCATCGTGCTACTTGATGCTGCTGCTGCCAGGAGAGGTAGGGGGTGGGGAACTACAGTGCAGCTGCAGCCACTCTGTAAATCATGGCCCCCATGCAGGGTTGGAGGCAGGAGGTGGCGAGCCCTGACCCATGCCCGCTGGGGCCAATCCAGCCTGGGCCATGCTGCCACAGTGGGAGTGTAGCAGGGCATTAAGGTGCCTGCTACTTTTGGAGCAGTGAAGAAGGAGCCCAGCTGTGGGTTACCATGACAACTGGAGGGAGCCAGTGACCCACACCTGCTAGCGGTCAGCTGACTGGAAGGGGCAGGGCCTGGCTCCCATTTAAACACCAGGGAGGAGGCCAGGCGGGCAGTTCCCTGCTGGCAGTCAAGGGGAAAGGAGCTCTGCCTGAGCAAGCAAAAGGGAGAGGCCTGACTACATGAGCAGCCTGATTGGTGAGAGATGGAACACCCTTGGTGTGGCTGGAATGATGTTTTAGCAGAGCAAGAGAATTTTATGTTATAGCCCAGGGGCTTGTATTTTGTTTGCTGTTTAAAACCAGAGGTTTGGGTGAGGCTATTAGGGGTTGGAGGAGGCCTCATACAGGATCCATGGCAGCACGGAGATCCCAGCCCCAGAGAGGGGGCAGTGAGAAGCCCCAGAGAGGGAGAAGCGAGACACCCCAGAGCGGGTGCAGTGTGAGACAAGGGCCGCGAAGAGTCCAGGGAGGATGGGGGGGGGGGCCGAAGGGTAATGAGGCCCCACACTGGAAAAGGCTAGAGCCTCAGAGTCAAACCCTGTTTGGTGGGTTCTGGATGAGGAGGCCTAGCTAGAGAAAACAGGGATCAGACCCGGGTGGGCAAAACATAATAGCCAGTCTCCCACTTGTAAGAACAACAACAATAATTTCCAACAAGACGTGGTAGGCGAGTAGAGGGCGGGACATAAGAGTTCCAAAATAGAGTCCAAGGACACCCCACGTATAACGCAGTTTAACAGGGAAAATGGCACTGGGAAGGGTGACCTGTTACAAGGGGGCAGCAGTGAGTTGGGCTCCATACCTAGCCTTAGCTACCCCCGAACTTGCAGCCAGGTTACATCCCCATCCTCCTCCCCATGGCCTGCTGGCCACTCCTCAGAGGGATTTGGCCCAGGGCACTGTTTTGGTGCCCCCTCCACTGCTGCCTGCAATGGAGGAATTACTCCCCCCACTTTCCCTCAGGCTACTGGCATCTGTCCCTCACAGCCCTGGGTAAATGGCCCCGGGTACAGGAGTGGAGCCTATCAGTGCCCATGCCACACTCCTCTGCAATGGGGGAGATTAAAGCCCTGCTTCCCCTCTGGCTATCAAGGTCTAGCCCTGCCCCCACTCCTGCAGCTGGAACAGCAAGGAGGTGGAGGGCTAGGGATGCCTGGCAAGGGCTTCTGTCCCCTTGCCAGGCAGACCTGGCAGCACTCCAAAGCAGGGTTTCCAATCCCCACCCTTTTCTCAGGCAGCTGGAGCAGTGACAGCACTCCGACTAGGGAGGAGAGGGGCAGAGCGAACCCTGCTTGGCTGGAAACAGACAGCCTAGCCCAGCCCAGAGCTTTCTGGGATGCTGGAGGACTCTGATTTAACTTAAACCAGGAAGGGGTCTGGGATAGAAGTTGCATAAACTGGTTTGACCCAAATCAGTTAAGTCTGATACTACATTCAGCCAGTTTTATCTTAAACCAGATTTTGCCATTTTGAAACTGGTTTATGTGCACTGAACTTACGTTCTCTTACATGTTTAAACCAGTTTCTGATCACTTAAACTGGTTTATGTGTAACTTCTGTCCCTTAGTGTTCAGAAAACATTGTGTGCTCCATGTAAAATTAACTGAAGTTACTCTTACACTAAACAAGCCAAAGGTGACAGCAAATAAGAAAGACTTCAGGGGCACATACAAAGCATTCTGACACTGTGTCTGAAATGCCTTCATATTATAGAGAAAGAAAAGGACATAACAGGCTAAAAGATAAACCACAAGTGATTGTCAAAACATCCTTCACATAAATTCTGAAAGCAAAAATAACAGTTTTTTTCTGTAACTCAGAGGACAGGAGACCAACTATTACATTTAGACCCAACTGAAAGAATGTAAAAGGTCCCCTTTGCATAAATCTCCTGCCCAGTATAATGGTAAGGTAAGGGTTGAGGGACAGGAAAGAATGGGTATGGCAGCAGAAGAAAATACTGCTTCCTGATGTCTGGCTGGAGCAACAGCCAGTATGGTATTGCTGCTGTGAGAGTACTTTAGAGTAGGTCTTTCAAACGTACTCACTGGGCACGTTTATATGTGCACATTTATTGCACAGTAACCACAATTACTGCACAGTATGGGCCCATGTCTACACGTGCATACCTGTACTGCGCAGTAAATATGGAAGCTTATGTTGACTTGAGCATAATTTTGATACCTGCATTGTGTGGGTATCAAGTTTATGCCCAATTTATTACCATGCAGTAACACACACGTAGATGTGTTACTGCGCAGTAAGCCAGGGGGCCTCCCTGCTCGATCTGCCCAGCCATAAAGTTAGTCCCAAGTGCTGGCAGCCAGTTCTGGTTTCAACTTGGGACTAAAGTTAGTCCCAAGGGCTGGCAGCCATGTGGCGAGAGGCTGGAGCTCCGCCTGGTGGCCACAGGGTATGTGGCAGGCTGTTCTGACCTGGGACTAAATTTAGTCTAGGTCATCTGCATGTGTAGACACTGGCCCTTTCCCTGTGTACTTCACAGTAACTTATTGCACAGTAAATTTAAGTTGACATAAATGCATGTGTAGATATGCCCACTGAGCACATCTACACAAGACATTTACTGTGCAGTTGACTAATTAACTGCAGTAAACATCTGTGTCTACACATGTGCCACTAATTAGGGTGCACAAAACTAATAAACTCTGCAGCAGGGTAATACTTGTAAATACAAGTACTAACCTGCTGTGGAGTTTTTTCATGCACAGCAGTGGATGTATAGGCACTGACCAGGCTGGCTGGGGCACAAGGGTGCTTCAGTACTGGGGCTGCCTGCTAGCTAGCCCCACACTGGAGCACCCTAATGCCCCAGACAGCCCCTCTGCAGCACGCTGCACCTTGTCAGACCGCTCCTGGGCTAGCAGGCTTCCCCACCTCCTCCAGGTTCCCTGCCAGCCTGGGCTGCTGCAACCTGGCTCGATGTACTGCAGTCCAGCTGCATGTGTAAACCATGTGCCTAGGAGCTTCCTGGGAGCAATGAACTGTGAAGCAATAAGACAGCAGAGATGAGCCAATCCTGATCACTTTTGAAACCTCAGTGGTTAGAGCTTATTTAAATTGGGAAATAGCTGTTGTGAAGAGGACTAAGCTAAACTACACAAAGGCACTTAAGCAAAGAATAAGAAAGACACTCAGGGGAGGCACAATGGAACAGCTGTGGATATTTAAAATCACACCCTTACTTATTTATCAGTAGCTTCCCCCTGTAAACAAGTACACTGACAGCTTTGTTCCTGTTCAGTTTAACCCAGAGGGGACATAACAATGGACCCCAGGTATTTCATCTGTGTAAGCATCAAAGAGAAAGAGAAACATCAAGAAGAAAATATAGTGGTATCAGAAAGTGTAATAAGGAACAACAGAATGAAATAAAAAGACAGTTTAAGCTGCATCCCAATATAAATTTACTAGTGATGCAATCTAAGACCCCGTCACATATTATACTTAGTGATTTGGCCACACATTCATTCAGTTAATGAGAGGATAAACCAGGAATAAATGACAAAGTTATTACACAAAATAGGTGTGACAACTTTGTGGCTGGTTCCTAGCACACCTTTAATTCAATGTGTGGCCAGTGGTCCTAGTCTCTGGAACACACTCCCATGTGCTCCAGAGGCTGGGAGTGCTTGTCAGCTGATCGGGGCTCCCAGCTGAGGGAGCACAATCTCTTCTGGCTGGGAGCCCTGATCAGCTAGTGCCCCCCCGCCCCCGCCCCCAACAGCTGAGAGCTCTGATCACTAATGGGGCTCCCAGCCATGGGAGCAAAGATTGCCAGTGCGGGGCACGCTGATCCTGGCCCCTTTCCCTTCCTCCGCTGCACCTGCAAAAAGGCGTGATGGGATCTGACACTTGATCCCACAACCATGCCTCCTGCCATGCACATGTGGTCCTGCCATGCATGTGTGGCATGGCAGAAAGCACAATTGTTGGGATCATGCTTCACATCCCATCCTGCCTTTTTTTTAACGTCTGTCAGTAGCCTGTGTGTCTGCAATATGGTCTCCCAAGGAGAAAGCAGAAGTCTTATCCATTTATTTTAAACTAGATTATTTAAATACTAAACATTTACATTTTCTGGAATAAAAGTCTCCACAAATGGAATTAGTAACTCAGGAATTATTAATTAGGAATAAGTCTATGTGTAGCAAAGCCATTAGTCTGTTTTAGCCCCTGGCTGGCCTGTGTGCTCAGAAGCAGAGCTATAACTTAATATAGAAATAAATGTTGTCAAATCAAGTAGATCAGCTGCACTGGGATGTGTCTTGGCACAGCTGATCCACTTCACTGGGCAAAACATGTCACCCATTGTCCTGCCCATTGATTTTGTGGGACTACAAATTTTCTCCACATACAGAAACAGGCCCTGGAGACTACATCAGACTGAGCTGAGGAGGGTCAAAGGGGGCAGGAGAGCATATAAGCCTCCATGGCTCACTAAAAACATCCGGGAATGTCTCCTTGCCAAAAAGGAGGCTTACTCCCAATGGAAAGGAGGGGTCATCACTAAGGAGGACTATTCTGCAGTTGCTCGGGGACGTAGGGGGATGGTTAGGAAGGCCAAGGCAGAGATGGAACAGGGGCTGG
>NW_017728998.1:29201222-29216678 GCF_001723915.1 Gavialis gangeticus | reverse complement strand
CAAGGAGTGACCAGGAACAACGGTCACAAGCTGGCGGAGGGAAGGTTTAAGTTGGACATCAGGAGGCGCTACTTCACGGTCAGGGCGGCTAGGGTCTGGAACCAGCTTCCAAGTGAGGTGGTGCAGGCTCCCACCCTGGGGGTTTTTAAGAGGAGGTTGGATGACCTCCTTGCTGGGGTCGTTTGACCCCAGTACTCTTTCTTGCCATGGCAGGGGGTCAGACTAGATGATCTTCTCAGGTCCCTTCCAACCCTAGAAACTATGAAACTATGAAACAATGAGCTGGGAACACTGCTGAAGTCCTGGGGCTAACCACCAAGACCTAACCAGGTTGTGGACTGGCATCCGGGAATCCCAAACAAGGGAGCCCAAGCAGACACTGCCAGGGCTTTGGGAGCCCAAGCCTGCATGGCCTCGGAACAAGGATTTCCAGGGTATACTAGATCAGGCTCCTGAAGCCCTGGGAGTGCCTGCCTGAGATAGCTGGAAAGCATGGGCTGCTTCAGGTAAACCGCACTCTCCTGCCATAAACCTAATGTACATCTGCTGCAATAAAGTGGCACTAATTGATACCATCTATGTCACAGCCACAAATTTTGGGCATTTTTGCTGCAACATGGAGTATGGAGATCTGTTTGCTTGGCCTTTGTACCAGCATAAAAATATTTCCTGAGCACTATATACCGTATTTTCCACTGCATAAGACCTCTTCCTTCCTCCCCCTTCCCTCCATTACAGAAATACAGACTTGTGCGACGAAATTCTTAACATTAATTTAGTCAACTTTCACTACAATGATTTCAATTATTTTTTATTACATCACTTCAGTGTATAAGACATGCCCTAGTTTTATACTTCCTTTTGGGGGAAAAATGCATCTTCTATTTGGTGAAGTATGCTGAGAAATGTTTATTACAATTAAGCGCGAACAAAATGAAGTCAAATATACCTGTAAAGGAGGCACTGTATTCAGAAAACAATGACACCTCTGTGCTGAAGTCACTCCATCTTTAAATGAAGATTACAAAGTGTAAATTTTAGAAAAACGAAAGCCCCAAAGGATTACTAGCCTGCTTGCTTTAAAGTCATCACATGCTTTGTGCATCACTGAAACAGAGCAGAGACTGCACTACTTGTAGACATGGATAGCTTATGAGGAAAAAGATTTATTGTCCTCATTTTAACAACATTAATTAATACCCCTTCTGCCCCCCATCCCACCCCAAGTGACTAGGTTGTACAGTCCTCCTCTTCTCCCTGAACCACTTCACATCTAGCTGATTTTTGGTGGGATCTCTCTTACCTGGGGTCCAAAGTCAAGAAAACAAAATTTCACAGACAGTGGCATCGAAGGCTTCTGACAGATCTAAAAGAACTGCCATTGAGTCTTGACCTTTGCATACCACTAGGAGATGATCATCAGGCAACCAGACTAGAATAGACGCTGAATGATAATCAGGTCTCAAACTGACAGTTTTCAAGGAAATAGATGAGCCAGTGTTAACTGCAAGACCATAGGCCTATTTCTCAGCAGGCCGAAATTGGCACAGATCCATTTGTGGAACTATGCCAGTTTACACCTGCTGAAGAATTAGCTCTACATTTTTTATCCTCTTTTGTCTCCCCTTTCATCCTTTTCTTTCTGAAGTTTCCTCAGTAAAGTAAAACCTCTCTGTAGATTTGATTGACACTAAAATCAGTGGAGGAGAAGCATGAAGGCTTAGAATGAATAACATCATTTCACAATAGCTCCTAACATACATATACTCCCAGATACTTGGATATCTTACAAGATATGTTCCCAAGCATTGTTTCTAGTTCTGAGAAATTGTCTGCATGGAAACATAAAGAACAGTTTCACTGCACCTCCGTAAGAGGGTGAGCTCTAAAGTCAGATACAAAGGGTTTTTTGGAGTTCCTTCCTTCTTCCTAGTAAATGGGTCCTGTGTCCCTGTAGATGAATGCTTCACCTCTAAGTAGATGGAGTAAGTGCTGCCTTAGCTTTAAATCCCCAGCTCTTGTAGATCCAACTGGCAATAATATCACACACTGATTCTTTTAAAGAAGCCAAGAGCTAAACAAACAAAAAAATTCAAGCTCAAGAAACTGAAAAATGAGGCCACGAGGCCCATTTAACTATGCCCACAGAAACCAATGTGAAGACAAGAATTGATATAATGGGTCATACAGTTATAGTTGCATCCAGAGACTGCCTGAATTGTTTACTCAGCAATTTTAGTTTCCTACAACTGCCTTTTTTGTATTGTTTTATAGTTTCTCCTACTACTAAAGTCCTTTTCCCCATCTACTACATTCCTCAAGGATGACATGCTGTACCTTAATTTGTGCAGTTCTCTTGTTTTCATGTGAAAAACCATGCTCAATGGTTTCATAGCCATGATCTTTTTTGCATCCCTCATTTTTTCCCATCAAGCAACTCCTCATAAGTCATACCTTTTCCAAAGAATCCCAGTTAAATTTCATTCCCCTCTTCTAAGATTGATGTGTAGTTATTAGAAACTCTGTCAGTACACAAGTCATTTTGACTGTCTTCCTCTGTGCTTTCTCCACCTCTTTCTGAGACAGCAGTTGCTACAGATAAATGCAATAGCTTAACAACGCTGTCTTGTTTCTTGGAGCGGGAATGCATCTAATGGTTAAAGCAAAGAACTGGAAGTCAGAGCAGAGTCTTTATTCCCACCTCTACCATGGAATCGTTGTGCGACTGTCATGCTGGACCATGGGCAGCTATGTCTGAGGATCACCTTGGTCAGGCCAAGGGGGATGTGCAGAGTCTGAGTGTAGGGAAGCCAGAAAGCCAGAAGATCTGTCTGGAGAACAGAGTAAGAGATCCATAGGGTCAGGCAGAGCATGGTTCAGAAAGCTAGCCAAGTCGGGTATCTGGAGGATCAAACTAAAGTTGGGTCAAGGAGTCAACGGATCAGGTCAAACTTGGGGTCCATAGGCAAGCTGGGACAGGCATCCAGAGAATCCAACAGGGAGCCAATAGAGTCACAAGCCAAAGATGCAGCAGCCTAGGTACAAAGTTTAGCCTTGTTGCCTAAACACTTCCTCTTTGGGGTCAGGGGTGTATCCTGGAAAGCATGAAGGGTTAGCTGATCATGGCTACCTACTGTGGTGGCAGGGAGTTGGGGTATGGTTAAGGCCCAGGTGGAGGGCTCTGGCCAATTGTGTCTGCCCCAGTACTCTGCTGAGCAGGTGGCACACCAGGATGAGTGGCTGTACCAGGCAGACTAAGATCCCAGTCTTGGTACCATACCCTGACAGCTACTTTATAAAAAGCCTATTCAGTTTTTATTAAATTAATCACTGGAAACGGCCAGCAAAAACATTGTCATGTCCAGTGAGCTCTTATCATATTTAGCTACCTCACAGGGATTTATAAGGCTTAATTACTTGATGTTCTTGTGTCAGGGGTGTACTTAGTAGCCATGTTGGTC
This sequence comes from Gavialis gangeticus, assembly GCF_001723915.1. Lineage (NCBI taxonomy): Eukaryota > Metazoa > Chordata > Crocodylia > Gavialidae > Gavialis > Gavialis gangeticus. The sequence continues at coordinate 29,213,217 of NW_017728998.1, read as the reverse complement.
TGACACTCTGATGGACCCAGGGGGATGGTCTTCCATCTTCAGCTCCCTCTGTGCAAAAATGAAATTTATTTCCTACCTATGGGGACTTTTTACCATCTTGTACCATCTATACTTTTTCCAAACCCCCCCCAAAGGACTTTGATCCCAAAAGCTTGCAGAAAAGGTCAATTTTCTTGCTATTTCCCAGTTGGTCTAATAAAAGGTATAATTTTGGAACCAAGAGTTCTAGTTTTTTGTATGTCTTGATGTTCTTGTAGCATTTTCAGATTTTCTCTGGCAGATATTGCATTGATGGAAGTGTTATAAAGGCATACAATAAATATTGATAACTGCAAAATGTAATTACCATTCATAAACTGTTAAAGTAATTTCCTTTGACTCGTGTGTAGTACCTCAAATTTATATATCCCCAAGTCATGTTGATATGGTTTTAATAGACAATTAGATTTTGCCCCCATAGCTTACCACATCCATTCTTTTCATGGTTAATGTTACCTTAAGTGAGTTCCTAAAAGCATTTCTCAGTTTTTACTTTCTCACTATCGTGACTTTACCTTGGCCTACAGTGAACATCATTCATGAACTACTTTCCTCCCAGTTCAGACTTTGCCTCAAATTTCTTGAACCCTCATGGCTTTCTTAGTCCCTAACTGAGCAAAATATTAAACTGCATGACCCAATGTGCCTAGTGGCTGTATAAAATGCAGAATATAGATTTCAACAGGACTGCTCATGTACACCAAGTAAAGCATAGGCATAAGGGCTCTTCCTTTGTAAGGATTGCTTCTACGTTATGTTTTATGTTATTTATAAAATAAACCATTTCAGAGGCACATTTGTCCCCACTCCTTCATAGGGACAGAGAGTATAGGACAGCAGGATTGATATACTTCACCTGTAATAGCTTTGTGGCACAGGGAACCACTCCATGTAAATTCCCTGCATGGGGGCCAGTGGCAATACGTAGGGGGTGCATGGAGGTGCAAGTGCACTCCCTGAGAGTGCTGGTGCACCCTCTGACTGGCCGCGTTCCTCGCTTAGGTGATGGGCAGGGGTCGCAGGTGAGAGTGCCAGCGCCCCCTCTTGGGAGCACCAACTGGGGAGTGGGAGCACTGGATGTAGCTTCCCGGTTGGTGAGTTTTGCTGTGGGAGGCCCCCCCCGCCCAGTTGCTGACTGGTCGCTAGGGGGCATGTGCTCCCCCTGACTAAGGTGGCACCAGTCACCCATGATGGGGGCAGTGTGCTAGGACATCTGCAAGTGAAAGCAGGGGAATGGGGCTGCTATATTTAGGCTACCTCAGCAATTAGAATATCATAAAAATGAACAAAGTGTTTTGGCAGGGGCATAACAACTCCTACTTCACTGCATAAGCCCCAATTCTAATAAGCATTGGAAGTTAAAAATGCTTCCTCACTAGCAGTGGGAAGAGGGGAGCTCTTATTGTAGGGTCTCTTCATCTGCCTCTGAAATACTTAGCAGTGACCACCACTGACTATAAAAATCTGAACTAGAGAAGTTAGCTTAAAATACTAAACTAGGAACACCGTCGCTTCTGAACAGGCTCTATAGAGTAGCTGCAGAATTTACAAGGGGCTTGAAACAAGGATTCTGTGAGTATCCATATGAACTTGAGCATATCTTCAGATTAGCCATGTTTTAAGACTTCTGTGTTTACTGTTAATTCATATTCATTTCATGCAAACACTCACAGCAAGTGAATATTCAGCTTACATCTGTTACCACGTACCAAAAGCAATTCTGTAACTTGCATAAGAAGGCATTTATTCATCCAATCAGAAGTTACATTCATCTAATCAGGGAATAGAAATTATTATACATATCTTATACAGAATATCACAGGCAGCTATCACTGCTCAAATATGTGGTAATAAATAGTCTCAGCAAACTGTTCTCAGGCAGAAAAAATGTCAAAAGAGGTGCCAATTTGATAAAATCCCCACTTACTTCATATTCTGCAAACAGAAAAAGGCAACACTTGTCAAATAAGTTATTCATAGTGAACAGCTTACTCAACTTCAGTCAAAAGTAGCACATTTATTAGTCTTTATCTACTTACAAGCTATACCACTGCAACTAAGTGGCCTTATACTGATATAATTTATTTCCATACAGGAAGGGAAATAAGGTATAAGACACCTTTCTCCTTGTACATCTGTGTCCACACAAAGAAATGCAGCAGTTCAACAGCATCAGTTAAGAAAAAAGTCACATACTTCATTGACAGTTGTGTTGGTAGAAGAAGCCATAGTGTATATTGCCGCAGGGAATTAACGTGTGCCTGCTCCTTAAAGTGAGAAGCATCTTAGCAAAGGGGCCCTGCAGGTTAGTGTGGAAGAAATCAAACTTCGCACTGTGTTTGGTATTAGAATTTACAGACTCAGTCTGAGTTTGTTGGCAACTATACCATACGATCGAAGGGAGGAGATCTAACAGAACTCCCCCCTCTACAAGTTTACATACCTTTTTATACCTAAAATTGTTTAAACAAAGCATCCTTGAAAAGAAAGTCAGGGGTAAATCATAACAGTTGCTTGCTCAGCAACACGTTTTGTTTTGAAAACTGTTATCACCTTTTTTGTTTTTAGGAAAGGAAGAACATTTGTTCCAAAAGAACTGTGCATGGAGTCATAATAAGCAGAAGAGTTTTGCTTATCTTAAAACATTTTAAAATATGAAGCAAGACCATTTTTTTTCTTCACTCTTTTTCCTTAGTTAAGTTAGAGGCCTGGATTGATCTATAGTCGGAGAGAGGCCTGGATAAATTTATAGTCAAGTTAGAGGGGCCTGGATAAATCTACTTCAACATTAGGCTGAGCTCCACAGCTGCAGGTTGCCTGAGTAACAGGCTAATGATACAATTAGCCAGCACCTGCAGGCAGTCAGCTGATCGTGGGAGGGCCCTGGGAGCATATAAATCAGGGCTGGGGCTGGCACAGTTCATGCTCTCTCTGGCAATTGCTAGGAGAAGGACCTCATAAGTGAGAGAGCTACTTGAAACATTTTTCTGCCTGCTTTGCTACCCCAAGCGCAGCAAGACTCCCGGAGCTCGCACAGTACCCAGGGTTAGGGGGCATGCTATCCTAGGGTGAGAGCTTGCCCTTTTAAAGGGGTGGAATGCTGCCTTTATTGTTAGTGTTATGTTATAGCCCAGGGGCATATTTTGTGTTATTGCTTGTAGCAGAGGTTTGAGAAGAGGCTGTAAGGAGAGGTACAGAGGCCTCATTAGTGCCCAGAGGAGGGCGCGCAGTCGTCTTGAGCCCTGCCAAGAGTGGGCGCAGGACTGGAGCAGTTAGAATAACCTGCAACGGACACAGTGCAAAGCACAGGGCCAGAGGGCCTGGTGCCAGAGGGGTGCAGCAGAGACAGATCAATCAGGAGAGCCTGATGGCAGAAACAAATCAGTTAGAACTAGTGCCTCAGGGCCAGGTCTGAGACAGTGGGCCTAGGCTAGAAGGCCTAGCCAGATTAAGAGGGTGGAGGCCAAGTAGGCAGAGGCCCCAACAAAAGTAATAACATCCATGTAACACCTGTGGGGCATGGGGAATGGTAAAAGGAAGGTTTTGGAGCCAAGCAATTAGCCCATAAGGCTCAAGGTGCCCATGCAGCACAGTAGTGGGGGTGAGGTCTAGTGAAGGGCTCAAAGACCAGTGAGTTCTGGTGAGGGTCAGCAGATCAGGGCTACGTGAAGGCCTGTGGACAGCCTCCCAACTGATTATTTTACCAGCAAGATGTTGGAGGTGAGATAAGGGAGTGCCCTTGGGATGGAGCTGGCACAGTGGCAGAGCTGCCAAGGGCATCACAGCCACCCCTGGGGATCCCGCCCTGTGACATGCAAGGCCTTGACAAGGTCACATAGACTTACAGAAGGTCTGCCTTCAGATGAGCTTTGAAGTATAATGCAAGGAAATTTGTCCTGCTTCATGGCCTAAAATATAAGAAAGAAGCAGGACAAACTTCCAAATACTCCTTCAGCATACCTATGTCAGTCAGGGTATGAAGAGATGCAATCCCTGATGAGCACAGCTGTCCCAGGAGAGATGGTTATACTACACTGGCACAAAGCAGAACATTGCCAGTACAGCTGCATCCATGATAAGAGTACTTTGCCAGTTAATGGTATTCCTAAGCTGATAAAGTACCCCTTGAATAGACATAGCTTTGCTAGCATTGCTACATCAGTACAACATACTGGCAAAGCATGTCTCAATGGGCTCTATAGAGTGGTTATAGAATTGTAATGGGGCCTGAAACAAGTACACTATGAGTATTCATATGAATTGGAGCATATCTTCAGTTCAGCCATGTTCTGAGACTCTTGTGTTTACTGTTAATAAAAACAAAAGACAACACTTTCTTTAACTTGGAGTGCTAACCTGGCATGCTTGCTAATGAAGCTTTTTTTTCCACCACCTCACCACCCAAGCATAACAAATGTACCAAGAAAACCATAGTTTGTCCACAATAATAGCATCTGAACCAGGGGTGGGCAAAATACAACCCGGGGCTGGATCCAGCCCACCAAGGGATTCTATCCAACCCATGGCAGTGTAGCAAACCCCCCAGGCTTTTTTGTTTGTTTTTTTTTCTCTCTCTCTCTCTTTTTTTTTTAATGATTCCCTCCCCTTCCCCAACCATTTCTGACTTTCTCTCTGCTCTCTCTATCCCTTATAAGTGATTTCAAGTAATACTAAGTAAGCTAAGTTCTTATACTCCCACACAGTAAGAAGCCCCTATTTATATTGTAAATGGTATTCTATTATGTTTGTATTAGTTTGTTTGGTTTTTTTGTTTGTCATGTGTGTGGTTGTTTTTTGTTTGTTTGGTTTGGGGTTTTTTGTTTTTACTATTGTATTGTATTCCTGTCATTTGTGCTTTGATTTTTATTGTTTCATATTAACATTGTATGATTTAGCCCTGCAGTGCAGGTTGGCATGAGTGATGTCAAATATCCATTTGGTGTGTCAGGTTCCCATCTTGTCCCCATGCCCTGTTGTGTAAGTATGTTGTAACCTATAACTCATACGTACCCCTCCTATGTAAATAGGTTCCTGAATGAATGGGGATGAATGAGGGTGCTTGAGAGACAATAGCAGTAGGTCTAAAAATAGCTCTCTCTCAATGACCGAACCATCAACTTGATGACCCAACCATCACCCTGCATTGACCCTCCCTGGCTCAAGATTTGGAAGTCAAAGACTGCTACAGAAATTGGCCAACCCACCATTACAGACATGTGAAACTGCATGTCCTTGCCTAGGAGTGCACATGCTTAGTATACCAGGGGCTGACTCTTGCCTGGGCATGCCTCTGCCACTAGGGTCATAGGAGGTCTGCCCCTATAAAAGCGGGCATTGAAGACTGACCCTGTGAGATGCCCTCTCCATCTGGACCAGCACCAAGCCACACCACCCATCTACCCAGAGGCCCTACTGGTGACCCCCACCCTCTGGACAACACCTTGTTGGAGAAGACCTCAACTGGCCATTGAGGATCAGCTCACAGCCCAGGATAGGTAGCTATCACCCACCTTCCTTCCCCAAGCAAAGGACTTGGACTCTGGTTCTCTTCCCTACCTGGACTCCAACCCTTCCACTGAATCTCTTTCTTCTGCTGTGTGTTTAATAAATGTTGTTATTTTGAAAGCCTGAGTTGGGTTCTTGTCTGTTTCCTGACTCTTTCCTCCTTGCCACCACTTGTCTTCCCCTTGATCTCCCAGGTTTCCACCTCCAGTTTCCAGGCCCAATCTCCCAGCCTTCTCTCTCTTTCCTGGCTGTCTCCTCCTTGCCACCAGGCTTTTCCCCTTACTTCCACCCCAGCACCAGTGACCTCAAGTAACTCTGAGGCCACTTGACCTTACGTAACCCCAAGCCTCAGTTCGTCAGCCCAGCTGCTCTCTAGTCTACCAGTTCTAATCCTGGTCCCAGCAACTTTCACTCTCTCACCTTAACCTTCCTCCTAAGCACACATACACACACTGTACCATCCAAGTTAGGAACTCACCTGTGTGTATGTGTAGGTGGGTGGTATGTGTGTGAACTGGTGATGATGTATGTATTACATCATTGTGTGCCTGATATATAAATTAGTGATCCATGTATGTGTACCTAGTGTGTAGGTATTGACAACTGATTTTTTTTCTAATTTTTGGAGTGTGTATGTGCTTGAATTGGTGATAGGTATGCATGTGCCTAGGCTGGTAATCTTGGATGTGTACGTCCCTCAGTTGGTAGTATGTGTGTGTATGCACCTAATTGATTTGTGTGTTTTGTATATGTGCAATCATATCACACACCCTCCCATCTAACAGTGCAGTTCTGAGACCCTGAGACTTGACCTGACCCCACAGGGCAACAGCAGGGCCCTCAGCTCTACCCAGCCCAGGCACAGAAGGTAGCCCAGTCCATGGCATGTGCCCAGTCCTGCTGCCCCCATGTGTGGCAGCCATACTGACTTCCTGGCAACACCCACAAGCAGAAGCTCTTTCCAGCTGCCACTGATGGTCTCCACAACTGGACTTGGCCCTGCTGCCCATGCACCCTGGTTCTTCCACCCCACACCCACCAATGGGCACCAGTTCCATGGGCATGGGTGTGTGAGGAGCAAATTGTGGCTCTGCCTTGGGCCTGGTCCCATGCTGTCACCACCTCCCAATCCCAATCCCAGCCCCAGCCCTGGTCCCGCCCACTTGTTCCACTCCCAAATGCCACTCACCACCCCTGCCTGTGCAGGTCCTAGGCCAGTCTCCACAGGAAACCTGCAATCACTGAGCAGTGACAGTGTAGGGCCAGGCCTCTGGGCAGAGCCACTTAGGGAATTTTGGTGACCTGTTGCAAGGCAGGGGCGGGGTGTGCTGACCCAGCTCACGACAGCTCACCAAAATTCCCGAAGTGGCAGACTCAAATAATGGCCCATCCTGATCTAAACTAAAGGCTTTTGTTGGCACAACTATATCATTTAGGGCAGCACTTCTTCACACCCTTCACACATGACTGGCTGGTAAAAGTCAGCAGAGTAGACATGGCCTTCATAAGGTTTAAAGCACTTCCCTTTCGGCAGGACCCAGACTAACTGGTTCCATCTTCTTGATTTTCATCAGACACATCTTTTAAAAAAATCTGCCAGTTTCTCCTCTCCCTTTCATATTTTTCAGGAGATTTTAAATGTCTGACAATAAGATTCTCTTAACTTTTTAAGCAACTCCTTCAGAATTCTGAAGAATCCTGACCCCAGCACATCAGTAGTCCCCACTCACCTGGATTTCTGCATCACTTGGTCTGATGTGACCCATATGTTCCTTACCCATTCCTGTGTCCTGCTCCAAAAAAATCTAATTCACATTCTGGCACAAATCCAGTTTTCTATGCGTGCATGCATGCGCATGTGTGTGTGTGTGCGTGTGTGTGTACAGAGACAAAGAATTATTTTATATTTGCTGCCATGCTTGCCTTGTCCTCAAATTATCCCTTCTAAAATTATCTCTTAGAAGCCTGACAGCCTCTTTTGGATTTTAGTAATCTCTTATTCTTAATATACTCAAACATTTTCTTATTACTTATTACTTTTAATACTATTTTCATTTATCTATTTAAAATCTGCTTATCACTTTTTACACTCTCTTTGCCTGAATCTGTTCATTTTTACCATCTTTCTTTATGCCTGATGTTGTGTTCCTAACCTCTTATGTGACACTTTCTTATCTTTGATTACTTTTTTCAGTCCCTGTTCATTCCCATTGGCCCTCTTGTATGCATTGCTAGTTGCTATTTATAACCCTTGGGCATACAATAATTTCTCACTGAGCAGTTTCCATTTCTTATCTGTGCCCCCGTCAACCTGCACTACTTTATCCCATTATATTTTGTCCAGCGCTCACCTTGTTAAAAAAAAATATGTATTGAAATAATATAATACTAGCATAAAATATAGTCAGTTTGACTAAACAACATTCATACCCCTAACTCTCTCTGTACAGTGTCCAATTCTTGTTGCTTTCATGCTTGGCCTATATTTTATCTCACTGGATTAGAGCCAACAAGTCTTTCATACTTTCAAATTTTAAAACAAAGAGATTAATAATACTCTAGTCTATTGAATATGCCATTCAACATACGAGTGTCTGTAGGGACATCATCTGTTTCTCTCTACATAAAAAAACAACATTATTAGGATGGATGCCAATAGCATCTGCTACATTTAGAGTTGTAAAACACTGTTCAGTACAAACCTTTGTATAAAGTCCCCAATAATTTACTTTGGGCACATCTACACAAGACATGTTAATGCACATTAGCTTAATTTAATATGCATTACAGGCACACATCTACATCTGTGTGCCCTTAATGCTCATTAATTTAGGCTAACTGAGACTAAATTTGATACCTGGATAACCTGGCATTAACTTTAATGCTTGGTCTGCCAAGCCACTGGGGGCCAGCCTGAGCCCAGCCCCAGGGCTCCAGGCAGGCTGCCTCCCCTCCCCCAGGGCTGGGCTGCACTCTAGCAGCCCCTAGCTGCAAGCTATAAAAGCCTGCAGCCATTTTGTGTCCTGGGTCACAAACACTAGAAGCCTGGAGAAGGCTGTTGTTCTGTGCAGAAGCCCAGCAGGTCCCGTGTGCCCCCTTTGACAGGCCACAAGCTGTCTCTGCCTAACCTGTCCCACTCCAGAGCTGCTGCTTGGGCACAGATGAGTGTTGCAAAGAGCTGCACCTTGCTGCACCCCTTGCACAGCTCTGAGATCTTGCCCTCCCCCTTCCCCCTCCCCCTTCCTCTCCCTCCAGAGCTGCTGCCTGGCTGTCTCTGGCAGCAGTGCCTGCTTCATGTAAATTACCTTGCTGCTGCTCACCCCCAGCTGTCTGTCCTGTGCTTTCAGGTCCTGTGGTAAAGTACCTCTGCCTTGTGACTCCCAGTCCCTGGCCATGCCCCTGTGCTGGGTGTTGCTAGCAGCCATCCAGGGCCAGCCACACAGGGACAGCCACGCATGGGCCCAGAAAGCCAGTGTGGGAGAGAATTTCATCATCATCATCCTCCTCCCCATTAAGCCCTGGCCCTGCCTGTGTGCGCACACTTGTGCCAACTGCCAGGGCCCCCAACTCGACCTGGGAGGAGGTATGCAGCCTTGTGGCACTCTGGGGCTGTGCCAACATGCAAAGGTAATTTACATGAAGCAGGCACTCAAACACCTACATTTATGAGGCTCTGTTGGACAGGAGTGAGGGCACTCTTGGTTGCTGCAGCAGTGCCACATAAAGGTCAAGGTCTTGCAGGCTCAGTGGATGGCCATGGTCAACTTCAGTCATCAGTCCAGTTTTGCTCAAAAGTCCATGACCTTTATGCAGGAGCAGAGCTGCATTTTGGTGCTCCAGGAACGAAGCCATACTCCTGTGAGTGCCACCAGCAGGAGCAGCCTAGCTGAGCCCCACCCTGTCCCGATGCCTCCAGTGACATGTCACCAGAGGACCTTGGGCTTTCAACACCCTGCCCTGGCTGCTGCATCCACTTGCAGCTTTGGGAGCCCTGCCCAGAAGCTACCTCACCCTCATCACAGCCCCACACCCGACCATGAGGAGCAGCCAGCCATACCACTGGTGGCTGCCAGCAGCACCAGCTCCCCCACAGGGACGGGGGCCCTGGCTCTGCACCATGGGCTATGGACACTGAACACAGCTGGTTGCCCTCACCAACAGGTCTAGGGACGTGATACTTCCCCTCTATATGGCATTGGTCAGGCCGCAGCTGGAGTATTGCATCCAGTTTTGGGCATCACACTTCAGGAGGGATGTGGGTGGCCTGGAGAGGGTTCAGAGGAGAGCCACTCATCTGGTTATAGGCCTACAGAAAAAACCCTATGTGGACCAATTGGAAGACCTGAACCTCTTCAGCCTCCGCAAGAGGAGACTGAGATGTGAACTTGTGTCCACCTACAAACTCACTGGGGGGACCAGCACGAAACCGGGGATACAATATTTACTAGGGCATCTGTTGGGGTAACTAGAAATAATGGCCACAAACTGGGAGAGAGCAAATTCAGATTGAACATCAGGAAAAAATTCTTTATAGTAAGGGTTGCCAAATTATGGAATACGCTTCCAAGGAAGGTGCTGTCCCCTTTCTTGGAGGTATTTAAAAGGAGATTGGACAGACACCCGGCTGGGGTCATCTGACCTCAGCACTCATTCCTGCCCAGGTCAGGGTGTTGAACTCGATGATTTAATAGGTTCCTTCTGACCCTAACATCTATGAAATGAGGAGGCCTGTGCCAAACCACCAGCTTCACTAGCCCCAGGCATGTGGTAAGTCCTACACTGGGGGATGGCCCTCCCAGTCCTCACCCCTACCCATGGCCCGGGCCTCTGCCCCTGCCACCTGCCTGGCCTGCCTGCACTCCCCTGGCCCCAGGTTCTCTTCACCCTCCCCCCCACCTACAGTATGCAGCCAGGTGGGACACAGTTCAAAACTTTATTGAGCAGCCCATGTTCCTGCAGCTGGGTGGGCATAGGGCTCTCACACATTGAGGAAGGTGCTGAAACCAAAGGCAATGTCTTCCTCAGCAGTAGGGGGTAGGGATGTGCAGTCCTGTCACAGATAGACCTCCAGGTGGCAGCAGAGGTTGTAGGAAAGCTAGGGCTTGTCCCTGGCACTGTCATAGCTCAGGGTCCCAAACCAGGAGTGCAGGTGTGCCTGGGGCACCAGGAGAATCAGCAGCAGCAGGGCATAGTGGGTCAGGCACCCTCCACCTGCACAAACAGCTCATCATGCACCACTCAGGGCACATGAAGCAAGGGCACTCTTGGGGTGAAGCAGTGGTGGGGGGGCAGGGACTGGCCCTGGGGTGCTCCCAGAGAGGCTGCTGCAGGAATGGTGGGGGGTATGGCCAGCCCCTTGACCTAGTTGTCCCGGAACCCCTCATGCCCTGAGCCTGGGTGCTGTGGGCTGGAAGGCAGTGTGGCAGAGCAGCTGGCTTGGAGGAAGGGAGGGAGGAGTGGGGTCTGGAGCCATAGCAGCAAGTGCTGCCAGAAGCCTGGTTTGTCCTGCCCTGGGAAGAGGGCAGGGGAGGCAGGGTGCCTGCAGCTGGCACCCAACAGGCTGCCAGCTGCAGGGTCCTCTCTGGTACTACCCCAGAGAGGCCCCTGGGGAGTATGCTGGGATGGGGAGCTCAGGCAGCAACTCTCTACACCCAGGCCTGCCCAGCCAGATTGCAATAGTCCCTGGGCACCTATGCATGGCTGACCCCCAATCTGAGGCCAGGCAGTGCAAAGAATCTTATCTCTAAAATGTTGCAAACTCTCACAAAAGGGTTGTATCTCTTGCCTCTGTGGGCCAACATCTGGATGTGGGGGAGAGACCACCAGCCCCAGTGGGGATGTGAGCTCCAGGTCACTGCCACCCACCACTGGACCTGCCCAGATGCACTAGCGGTGCACCAGGGACTGGACCCTCCTGCTGCTGTGGGTGGTGGTGGTGGCAAGGAAACAAGTGGTGTTGGAGCAGGTGCAGGATTTTGCCTGGCCCTGGGAATAGGTCCTTGGGCACCTCTTGCCCACCAGGGCCCCTGGCCCTGCCACCACACATCTGGGCCCAGACCCACCACTCTACCCCATACTACATGGCCAAAGACCCAGCTCTGCATAAAGCCACTACCTTCTGGGGTCACCATAGCCCCCAGGACCAGAGGAAACACCTAGGGACTGGGGTGCTGGGCACCTGCCCTGGGCCCTGCCCCCTAGGCCCCCCCCACACACACACACTCTGGGCTTGAAGACCCGAATTATTGTAAATAGTATCCCACCTGTATATAGTTTTCTACCTGTAAGTAAGTTTTTTATTGTTGGTGGGTGGAGAAGGTGGTGAAGGGGCACTGTTGGTTGAGGGGGGAGGGATGGGGTGGGTGCTGTTAGGGTAATAATGTTTTTTTGTTTCACCCATGTGCATGTTCTGAGAGTGGTGCTGGGGGTGGGTGGGGGATGAGGGGTGGGC
>NW_017728998.1:29177879-29196222 GCF_001723915.1 Gavialis gangeticus | reverse complement strand
TGGGCTGGAGCAGGGAGTGCAAGAGGAGGTGTTGGCCAGGGCCTCTCACAGCTGTAGCCATGGCCCCCACTGGAAGGAGTGCAGCTCCCCTGGGGCCTGAGATGAGGGGTGCTTTCTGGGGCCAGCAGGCCCAGCAGCATGGCCAGCATGAGCACAGGGCACTGGTCCCTGCTGGCAGGGGGAAAGCTGTAGCAGGGACAGCCCTGATGCAGGGAGGTAGGGTGGACAAGAAGGGAGCTGGTGCATACTGCCACAGCACTGGACACGTGGCTCCTGGGTAGGGAAGGGGCTGGCCAGAGATCAGAGTTTCCAAGATGGCTACCAAGTACTGGCAGCCATGTGGCCAGAGGCTGGAGCTCCCTCTAGTAGCCACAGGGGTACATGGCAGCACTAGGGGGACTTAGGACTAATTTTAGTCCAAAGTCTCTGCCTGTGTAGATACCTGCCAAAAAATAAAATAAAATTGCTTAATGTGCATTAAATTTAGCCATATTTATTTGCATATGTAGACATGCCCTATTAGGTTGAAATTCTCCAGAACTCTCTTTTCTCAGAGGTTCTTATTTTGGGAATATTTGACAAGCCCCTTAATCTATTTCTTTCCAGTAAGGAAAGAGTAGTCAGGGAGAGCAAGTAGATATATTTTCCACTAAAAAATTGTACTAAACCACTGTACTATGATAGGTCTACAGCAAAAAAACCTAAAACTTGAAATTTTGCAGGATCATGCATTGATGGTTTCATAAAAGTCTAGTAAAGCAATTTTAATTTAATACAATTATGAAGAAATGCAGATTGGCAATGCTCTGTAGAAATGGTCATTCCATCTGTGCATGCATGCTTCTTTGTTCCCCTCCCTGTTGCAAAACGTGCTGTAAATGAAATATCAAAACGAAGCATTGAAAAGTCTTTTTTTTTACCCATTAATCAAGAAATGAAAGAGTTAAAAAGCCAAGTATTCTGCTGGTTTAATTCCAATGAATGTAATAGCTTGATGCCAGCTGAGCATTCTGCTCAAGGTCAGACATGCAAATCAGGCAGGCGGACAGATCTCTCAGAAGTGGAAACTTTAAAAACAAATAGCTCACAGTATAATTGCTGCCCTTTCAGAACATTTTACCTGCTAAGGATACTCAGATATTAGATCTCCATGAAGGCCATTCTGGACATCAACCATTTCTAATTCTAATTCTTTGTTTGATAAAAGATATCTCTATTCTTCTGTTCCCAGAAATAAGAGGTGCCACTTTGAATCAACTCAGTACTTGCTTCTCTTATTCATTCACACTGTAGTCAAGGCTTAATCCCTTGTTTTGTTGCCAGAGGTTAGTGAAATATAATAACAAGAAACCTAACCCTGATCTTCCTATCTTGTTCTTTTCCAACCTCTTCCACAGTCAGACAAGGTGAAAATAGAAAGCAACCAAATGATGTTGCCATTGATAGTTGCCTTGGAGGAAGGGTCCCACATGTGGAGTTATTTTTTTTTTCTAATTTCCTAATAAAATAAGGGAATAAACAGTACAAAGGGCAGGAGGCTTCTTCTACCTACCCAGCTCCTCAAAAAACATATGCTCTTTTCAGACGGCCTTATTTTTGCACCTTCCTATTTAAAATAGCAGCATCCCCTGTTTCTCAAACACCCTGACAAAATTGCCTATGCACTTCAGCTTCTCATAGCACTCACTTGCCTTCCCATATGTCTACCCTCCTTCCCCATGGCCAGCCCTGCAATATACCACATCTGAGATTCTAGTGATTAAAAGATGGGACTAGGACTCAGAAATTCTGAATTATGCTGGAGTTGATCTCTAACTTGCTATGTGACTTTGGTAACCTCTTTCACTTAGTTTTCTCCTCTGTAAAATGCAGATAATAACACTGCACTTACAGCTCACAGGGGCGTTGTGAAAATTAATTAATGTTTGTAAAGTGCTTTGAGGCTCTTGGATGAAAGGTGCTAATAAAGTGAAAAGTGTGATTATCATCCCAGTCCTAACCTGCCATATTCTGCTGTTGTCCTTTTCTTGACATCAATTCTAAACCTCAGTGCACCACAGCAGGGATTTACCAGTATATTGACAGCACTATTAACTACAGTACCATTACAGAGTAGTGGTCTATAGAAACTTTTAAAACTCAATGTACACCAAGTACTTGATTTGTAGAATGTATGCTGAATTTTTGGGAACAATTAACAGAAATACATGCGTAAATTCTATATTCTATATGTAAATGGCTGGTGATGAAAATAAATGATGAATCATACAATTCTCTAATGAATGCATATAGTTATAAGTGCAGGTGGGGTGTGTAATTGCCCATGAATTTTTACGTGTGCATCTGTGCACTCACAGATTTGAAAATTCAGTTCCTAAATACACTACAGAAGAAAGAGATAAAAATCTCCCTTGGAATTTAACAAAATCATTGTCACAGCTCTTGCCATTCAATAATATTTGCTTCTTCTTCTACCCAGATGGGAACTTAATCTTACTTAAAATGTGCTCCCTGAAAACTATGGTTCAGACTAGGTGCTGCCTTTGGTTGCATATGTATGTTCAAATAATCTGGGAGTATTCTCTCAGGTTTGTTCTCCTGGTGGAAAAACTTATCCAAAGCTGTGTTTAGAGATATTCAAATGCTGAGGTCCTGAGGAGTGGAGAGTTGCAGTGCTGACACTGTGCAGCCAAGGAGGACCCCTGTACACCCATCTGCAGCTCCCTTAGTCTGCCTAAACATAAATGGCAGCAGTGCATATGGCAGCTCTGATTGGTGACCCACACTGACCATGGTTGACCCAGACTGAAGGCTGAGAGGTGATCTTGTGGCCACCTACAAATTCAATGGGGGGAGATGCTCCATTTACCAGGACACCCCTTGAAGTAACTAGGAAAAATGGCCACAGGATCGAAAGCAGATTTAGGTTATACATCAGAAAGAACTTTACGGTAAGCGTTGCCAGAATCTGGAATGGGCTTCCAAGGGAGGTGGTGCTCTCCCCTACCCTGTGGATCTTCAAGAGGAGTCATGTACCTGGCTGGGGTCATCTGACCCTAGTGCTCCTTCCTGCCCAGGGCAGGGGGTCAGATTCTATGATCTACTGAGGTCTCTTCCAACCCAGACATCTATGAATCTATGGGCAGCCTGTGTTTCTCTGCAGCACAATGTGGGGATTGTCAAGGGTATGTGTTCTGCTCCCTGCTGGAGCAGCATGGTCCAGCAAGTGACACACTGTTCCCTGGGGATGGGAGGGAGGGAGGAGGAGAAGAATTTGGAGGACAGTGTTCTCTTCTGAAAGAAACCATGGCACATAGAGACATTTACTCTCCCAAGAGAAACTCTGGGTTTTCCCAGGTTATTTTTCTCTTGTAGTGACCATTTTTACTCTGGGGAAAAAAAGCCTGAACATCTGTAAACTCATGGTTTCTCCTGAGAGAGCAGTGACTCTCCCCAGAGAAATGGAATGTCTGTAAGAGTTCTACATGTCTTCTTTCAGTTGTTGCTAACTTGATCTGTTCCTAGGGTCCACATCTCTCTGTGCTCAGGTTCATTCACTAATTCTCTATTTACTGAAAAACTATCAGTTTCTATTCCCAATGCTGATACCTACTTGCTGGATGGACTTTCAGCAAGTCACCTCACTTCTCAGTGCTTTGGTTTACTCGTATATAAATACGAGCATTTTATGTAAAATTTAATATACTTGTGTGTTGGGGAGAACAGTAGTACCCTGGTATCTTTTGTCTGTGGATCTCATTGAAAGTTATAGACATTAAGTTAAAATATTCAGAAATTAACATATATTCTCACACTTTATGTATTTGTAACTAGGCTATTCCCAACTCGTTGACAAAGTTAAATGTAAGAACATTTACTGACACAGAATCAATTATTTGCATTCCTTTTCCCCACCAGGACAGAATGCCACTGATCCAGGTGATACCACCAGAGGCAAAAGAACCACAAAAACAAGGTGGAAAGACAGCTTCTGTCAGAATTAGTATGGCTGCAGCACCTTGTGAAGAGTGACCTGAACAACCCCTTCCAAGATGCTATTACACACTAATCACCTGCACATTATGAAGTCAGCTGTATCAATTACAGCCCTAAAACAGCACTTCATCCCTGCTAATGAGACACCAAGCCTACATCATATTCTGTATTCATGCAGAAAAAAGAGCTAACTGATACTCTAAGACAGATTATCAGGAGACTTTCAAATAAAGTAGAAAGATTAATGAGAAATGTAAAACTAGAATGAACAGTTGCCAAACACATGTAAAGGAATAAGATCATCACAAGCAGTTTAAAAGCAAGACTCTATTTCAGAGTAGAAATCAAAAGTTTCACAATATGGAAACAGTATTAAACAGTTTGAAATCAACAGGCAGAGCCTTCATAATAAATAAAAATATTAAATTAATTTGATCTGAATAATTAAAACACCAAAAATGATTCACATAAAAACAGCACTAATCTTCATGCATACAGTAATGTACTAATCCGCCATACAGCAACACCACCCATCAAGTAGCAAAGAGTTATTATCCCTCTTTAACATACGGAAAACCAAAAGCCTGTGAGGCTCAAGCCAACAGTTTCAGGGTAGTGCCCCAATATGAGACAATGAGAACCTGATTTCTAGATGCTCTTATGAAAACACAAGGATCAACAAAATATAATTTACAAAAAAGTGTGGCATGGGTGTCTGTCTGTTCCCACTTATAGTGAATTTTAGAAGTTTTACATGTACTTTAAATATGTTTCTTCTTACCTATGCTTCTATGCAAAACTTGAATTTCCCATGGGCATGGCATGCTTTAGCATTTCATTAGAGGGACACTCAGCTTATTTTTAAAAAGGCAAGTAGTGACATAGCTCATTTACTCCAATGCAATTCTTAGAAGGTAGTTACAGCCTACTTGCTCAACCAAAGGGAACATGTGGCATAAAAAAGAAACAGCAGGAATGGTGTTTTTTTTAAAGTAGAAAGTCACAACAGTTTGGTGAGGGGGAAGGCAAATAAGCCTTCTAAAGCTAAAGAAAACCTGTCAAATTCCTCTCACCTTTTCAGCAGTGTGGCTTCCACTGGAAATGAAGGAGATGAGGTAGCCAGTCTCCTTTTAGCATGGAATCATAAACTCATGGTTTCTCAAATATGTTTCTGCTCTTGTCCACCAGGGCTATGCTGCCCTGCGAGAGGATATCATCATTGAAACAAGCCCCAGTCTTCCATAGGGTTTAGAAGCCTACAAGAGTGACCCAGTTTTCATGGAACAGATGCATTCATTCCTCAAGGACAGTAACACACTTAGGGACACACATATCCCTCTACCCAGGCAGCAAGAAGCTCCTGGCTCTGGCTCCCCAGCTGGGGGCAGAGGACTTGGAAAGAACTGCAGGGGAGGGGCAGGTCCCAGCCCCTTGCCCCAATCCACAGGTGGGGCAGCTAGCAGCCAGCTCACTGCTAGCTGCCCCACTGACAGATCAGGGCAGGGGGCTGGAATCTACTCTACCCCTGCAGCTCTTTCCAAGCCCTGTGTCTCAATCACCTAATCAGGGCATGGGGCTAGGACCTGCCCCCACTCTACCATCATGGGGCAGGGGCTGGGGAGTCTGTTCCCTGCCCAGCTCTGTGATCATGAAGCTGGGTAGGGAACAGGGTGGGGAGCCTGTTCCCTGGGGAGCTTCCATGATCACAGAGCTGGATAGGAAACAGGCGCCCCAGCCTGTTCACCATGCAGTTCTGTGATCATGGAACTGTGCAGGGAACAGGCTCCCCATCTCCATGACTGTGGTGCTGGCACTGGGAGAGCCTTATTTCCAAGTGCCAGCCTCATGGTCACAGAGCTGGCACTAGGAGATAAGGATCTATCAGCTCCCCACCCCTCCCCTCCCCCACTCTCCAATTGCGATGGCAAAGTGGGGGCTGGGAGATAAGGATCTCCCAGCCCCTGCTCCCTGATTGCAATCTCAGAGCAGGGGGCTTGAAGCTCCCTGGTACCAGGGCTGGGGGACATAGTTCCTGCCCAGGCTTTGGTGGTGGAGCTTGCCCCAGCAGCAGACAGCTCCCAGGGGCAGGGGGCAATTTCACGCCCTCTGGTGGCTGGCTGACAAGAAGCATATTTGCTCCCAGTCAGGCATCTACACAAGTGCTACTGCACACTAAGTAATCTCAGGTAAATTTGTTACTTTCATTTGCAGGTAGCAAATTTACTC
This sequence comes from Gavialis gangeticus, assembly GCF_001723915.1. Lineage (NCBI taxonomy): Eukaryota > Metazoa > Chordata > Crocodylia > Gavialidae > Gavialis > Gavialis gangeticus. The sequence goes on along the minus strand of NW_017728998.1, from coordinate 29,190,000 downwards.
ATGATTAGCAAGGTTTACTGCATAGTAAGCCTGTGCATGTGTAGATGTACATGCTTACTACACAGTAAACTACACTACTGCACAGTAAAGCATCTCATGTACATGCACCCAGTGACACCATTAGCAACAAAACTGACAAGAACATCGGTTTCAAAAGAGCGCCAGGATGCAGAGAGCTGTCAGTTCACTGGAAATTACATGAATAAATACTTTAAGTCTGTGAACCAGAAGCTGATTTTGACCACATCTGTTCTCATGAACCACAGGCAACATCTCTACTCAGTAAGTCAAGAGGAGGCCTCTCTTTAGCTGTGCCAGTATGATTTTTGCCAGCTCATCTGGTAAACAGGGTGCAGGAGGGAATGTGGATAAATGCCTTTAATTAGCATCACATCTGATTACTCTCTGATCTTTCCTGAATAAATATTTTTGTGATATTCAGATACTTTCTGTATAGCATACCATATAACAATGTGCTGTTCCTCAGCTAAAGATGCTTTAGAAATACTAAAACATGCGGTTAGCCAGAAACATGGAAACTCCAGCCAACCTATATGAACAACTGGGTACTCATCTTATCATTCTGCAGCATTTCTGGAAGGGTGACTGTTTTCACTGTCATGCAGGTTGCCCATTCTGGCAGCCCTTCCTTCAAACAAAATACCAGCATGACAGATTGCTGTGTAAAATGAGTGACCGCTGCCTGCACGGATGCCAATACCAGCTCTTTTATTCCCCACGCTTTTCTGCACTTAAATTATGCTTTTAAAAAAAGGGGGGGGAGGGTGATAAAAGTTTCATCATAACATATTTGTTTTCATTTAGAATTTAATAAACCCTGACTTCCCCTTTTGGGTGCTTTGAATCAGACACTAATCAGAAACAATTCCCAATTTCTATATTTTACTGCAGAAGCAGAAAAGGTAACGTTACCTGGCAAAGCAAGCAGAAATGAACAACCATAAACCCCCCCAAAAATCAAAACAAAACAGATTTGCAGATAACAGTGGCTGAAAATTATGAAAAAGAAAAAAGTTCTGGATTTGTTGGTAGGTAGCCCAGTGATGCTATTACTTTCATTAATCATGTGCAATAGTATTCATCTGCTCAAATAACATTAATTTACTGATCTCTGGAGCATTTACTTTGAGTGATATTAACAATTGAAAATTGGGCTTTTGTAGTGGATGGGTGCATCAAACTTGACTGAACAGCGAGACCTGTCACTGGATAATAGATGTGGTGATATTATGATTTAGTGCTATGAAGCACTGTGCAATCACATCGACTTCTCATTCTTTTTTTTCCCTCTTCACGTGGAAAGTTTCTTCAGATTTGTAGATAATTTAAAGACTATATCAGAAACAGCTATCTCAAACAATACTCCCTGTATTTTTTCCAATCAGCAATAGCCATGATTAATAATTTCCTGTACATTTTCAATTAATGTTTCATGCCAGGTATTTATACCTGTAACAGCCCATAATATTGTTATGCCAGGCATCACCAGCTGACATTCTTGTACAGCTTTCCAAAGTATTCTTCTCTGTATGGAAGCTAATATATGCTATGGAAAGGTATGCTACATGTATGGGTACAAAAGGATTGGTATTGAAACAGTTGTCCATAGGAAGAGAGATGTGAGAGTGGTAGGAGAGCTTGCTTTCTATCTCTTTTTCAATATGTATCAATTCTTAACACAGACTGGTCACACAGCCTGGGCATTAATGTTGGGTTGGCATTACCAGAAGGCAGAATTGCCCTGCCTGCTGTTTGAACAACCTCTGTCCCAGAAATAGTGTTTCCGTAAATAAAACAAGTTACGCTAACAATATACCCAGGTTCTGCATTGCTGACTTCTTCACTACTGGGAACTTGACCTCCAGGACCCTGAACATCTGTTATTGCTCAGCAGAGGACTGACACAGATGCCAGAATGGGAGATTGATGCCAAAAGGCAAGGCAGCATTATTATACCATGCATGCTCATGAGAGGCAAAAATCATTCCACATGAACAAAATCAAAGCATTCTGGCTCTATAACAAGACAAGGGAGTTTAAAGAGCTGAAATTCACTTCCCAATTCAGCACCAGGCTTGGGACTTCCACTGTAGCACTCATTCTGGTTGCTGCTACAGCCTGTGGGCTTGAATAACAGCCACATTGCTGACTATACCAGAGGTAGGCAACCCCCAGCACAGGTGCCAGAGTGTGGCACTAAAAAGCATTTTACTTGGCATACACCTCAGTGCAGATGGCAGGGAAGGGGCTGGGGCTGCACTGCCACAATAAGGATCAGGCCCTTGTGGCTCCCCCACCACACTTGGATTGCCAACATCTTATCTTACAAGTCGAGGTCACAAGTGTTTTTGGCACTCTGCTCAAAAATGTTGCTGATCTCTGGATGATACTAAAGGGGGTACTGGATCCACTTAAATGGATATCTAGGTACCTTCCACATGAATCAGTTTGAACCATCCCCAAACTGACTCTCAACATGAAAGTCACAGATATTAGTGCAGTCACAGAAAAACTGTGAAGGTGTCTGAGTGGCTGTTCAGCTGGCTGACTATGCATTGACCTTAGCTGTTCTAGAACATCTTGCAAACTGGGTTGAATTTCATCCATGGTCTTAGCAGGTAGTATCAGGTAACTTTAACAAGCAGCAAAATCACCATCTATAATTCATAAAGGACATATAAATAACTTTGTAACTTTGCATGTTTGGTATTCCTATCTCCCTCCAAATACATGCATATTTATATATAGATATGGCTTTCAAATAATTAACAGATTTGGGATGGGGAAAGTATAGTTTATTAGACTATTAGAAACTCTTATGCTAAAGGATATATTCAGGGGCCCAGCTTTACAGAACTAAAATTAATCATGTCATATATCTCTCATACAAGGATGTTAAGGACCTTCAATTGAATGAACCTTGTTGAATGAACCTTGAGCTGATGTCACCCTCTCTTCTCAGTTCCATCAAAGCTCATGCTACATACTTTGGTGCCCTCCCTTAGTCTTGGAAGGACCTCAGAGTAAGTTTCATGTCTGCTGTTCCAAACCCCAAGTCTTTGCATGATTTTTAAGATTGATTACCCTTCTCTCTCTCTCTGTTTCTCTCCTTCTGGCCCCTGGCACACATTTAAAGGATGCAATGGGAACTGATCCCTAATCCCCAAAATTGTGCCTCCTACCATGCCACATGGCAAGAGGAGTAATTTTTGGATTGGGAATCAGATCCCAATCACACCCTTTCTATTTGCCAGTGCAGAAGGAGCCCAAGATCATGATCATGCCTGCACCAACCAGTTGAAAGATGAGTGTCCAGTCAGGGCAGTAATCTGCTCATTTCCCATTGTAACAGGGTGTTAAGATAGAAGCCCTGTTACTTGGGGAAGATCATGGGACTCGGGTTGCTGAAGGGAATGGGGTCATGGAAAGGGCAAGGTCGGTAGATGACCAGACTCAGCTGATGAGGATATACACACCGGGTGGGAATAAGGGAGATGAAAGCAGCTGCCACATTATAAAGGCAGATAACAAGGGACAGGACCTTGCCCCTCAGGACACTGGGAGAGAGGCAGGAGCCCACAGTGGATGACAGATAGAATGGGAACACATAAGCACGAGGGACTGTGAATCAATGGCAGACTGGTGAGTGGCGAGGCACTTACCCCAGGGGTCGCAGGAGATGAGGGTGGCCAAAGACAGGTCTGGGGAGCCTGGAAGGAAAAAGTTAGAGAAGAGAATTAGGGTAAAGGGGTCACGGGAAATTTGGTGAAGCAGTGAGGGAACCCCATCCCTGTTAATGAGCAATAAGAGTGGCTCATTAAGACTTTGTAACTATCACTCAATAAACACAAAGCATGGTTAACTTCTATCCTGGTGGTCAATGGTATCTCACTTCGCTTGGGGAATAACTCTTATAATTTCTCCCATCTCAAGTCATGACAGGAAAGCTCTGAGTGTGGTCAGGAAGACACATCCACCTTCCCACAAAGTTGGTGCATGGAGGTCCAAGTCCCAGTGGACTGTCAGCATGCCCACAACATCACTATAAGGATCCTACAGGTGCAACAGGCATAACTGGGAGAAATGGTGCAGGTACGGACCCAAGAAGCCAAAGCCAGGATCTGGCTGTTCACCCATCAGCAAGATTTGAGTGAGAAAAAAAAAAAATCAAGGCTCAACAGGTATCCCCAGAGTGTCACCCCAGGATGACATAGAGGTGTACCTGGAAGCCTTTTAGAGGACAACAATGGCATCCAAATGGGACCCGAGCAGCTGGGCAGTGTGAATAGGGGCCCTCCTCATCGACCCTGCCCAAGCAGCATACCAAACCTTCACTCAAATGGAAGCCAGGGACTACTGTAAGGTAAAGGAAGCCATACTCTATCACCTTGAAATTTCTTCTGAGACCTACCAGCAAAAATTCCAGGCGCATAAAGGGACAGAGAGACTTCATCCACGCATGCTGGCCCAGACTCTCAGGGACTTAGATGTGCAATGGCTTCATCCTGAAGAGAGGTCCATAGAGGAGGTGGTGGACCTCATAGTACTAGGACAGTTCCTAGCTGACCTTGGGGGCAACACCCAATGTTGAGTGAGGTGGCAGCAACCTAAGATGGTGGAGGAGGCTCTATGTTTGGCCAAAGACTATGTGGGGGCTGAGGCAGAGGGGGACCCTCCTAAAAGAGAATGCCCAGGTGGAACTGGGGCAGGACTTAAACCTGAAGTGCCCAGCAAAGAGAAGAAAATGAAGATTGCCTGAGCCCCAAGCTGTGAGCCTCAGGGTGAGGAGGGAAGGAGATAATATGTTACAGGTGTGGGGAAAAACAACACATTCTGCCTTCACAAACTACAGGCCAAGACTCCAACCTACAGTTCCCATAAAGAAAAAAAGGACTGTAGCTTTGGCCGACAAGGGGCCAAGATGCCAGAACAAACCTGTGGTCAAGGTCAAAGTGGGGGATACCATAATTCCCACAGTAGTTGACACCGGCTGCTCACAGTCCATGATATGGGCTGATTTCATATTAGTAAAGCTGGGAGCCCCCAAAACCACCATAAGCATGGTCTGCATACACGGAGCCCCATACACATATGAGCACCAGCAATTCAGGCTCACAGTGCTGGGGTGAACAGAAGAGATCACAGTGGGGCTAGCCGAGACCCTTCCATGCCCCATGCTTCTGGGAGTTGATTGGCCTCAAGGGAAGTGGTCACCCAAGTCCTGAGGAGGAACTGGGGGGAGTGGAAGAGCAACCCTGGATCGGCGTGCTTTGGAACCCCTGATGAGGAGGAAGTAGAGGACCTTGATCTGGAATTGGGGATGGATATTTCGGAGAGGACCAAAATCAAGAACCATGCTTCCAGAACATCTGGCAAAACCAGCTAGCCAAGCAAGAGGAAGAGGTGCTGGACCCTCAGAAGATGAAGCAGAGCCCATGCTTTGAGGTAAGGACGGGCATTCTATATTGGGTAGAGGATAAGGAAGACTGGGAGGAGAGGCAGCAGATCTTAATGCTGCAAAAGTATTAGGGCAACTTATTGCGGGTAGCCCATACTGTCCCCACGGGGGGGCACCTGCGGAGGGACAAGCCCATTTGAAGTGGTGGGTTTTCTGGCTGGGCCTCTATAAAATGGTTGAGAGACACTGCTCTGAATGTCCCAAGTGCCACAAAACTAAGGGGGTGAAGCCTGCAAGAGTCCCATTGGTACCACTGCCTCTGGTAGGGAGACCTTTTGATAGGACTGCCCTGGACATTGTGGGACCATTCTCCTACAACCGAGGTGGGTACCAATTCATTTTAGTAATCATCAGCTATGCCACCTGGTTCCCCAAGGCTGTACCCCTACGATCAGTAACGGTGACAGCAATTGTGGGGGCACTCATGCAGTGGGTTGTGTGGGTCAGAATACCTCAAGAAATTCTCACCGACCCAGGTAAAAATGTCATGTCTAAGATATTGAAGGGGATATGCAACACGCTGAAAATGAAGCAGCTCAGAACCTCCATCTACCTTCCCCAGACCGATGGTCTACTTGAGTGTTTCAACAGGACACTTAAGGGAATGATCTGGGCATGTATACAGGGGGATCCCAGGGGATGGGATGCAATGAGTCCCCCTTTGCTCTTCTTGATTTGAGAGGCCCCTCAAGTGTCTATAGGATGTGCCCCATTTGAATTAGTGTACGGCCACAGTCCACGGGATCTGCTGGATGTGATATACAAAGGATGGGAGTCTGGGCCTGGGGCCACAAACCTTCCCCAGGCAGTGGCTGACTTTAGGGACCGACTAATGAAGGCTGGAGATATAGCCCAGGAGGACTTAAGTAAAAGACAGGTGAAGCAGAATCAACTCTACGATGTTCACACCCCAGAGAGAGAATTACAGGTCAGGAATTGGGTGTTGGTACTGCACCCAGATCGTTCCCACAAGTTGCTATCCAGGTAGCAAGGACCCTTCTGGGTCCTAAGATGCATGGGGTTGATCACTTATGAAGTGCTCTGAACTGAACCCACCCACAGGAGACAAATCTATCATATTAATCTGTTAGAGAAATGGCACCAGCGGGAAGGGTGGATGATGCAGGAACAGGTGGACCTGGAGAAGCTAGGAGGAACCAGGGAACTTCGGGAAACAGAAACCTCCACCAGTCAAACCAGAGGTTGATAACTTGCTAAGCCCCAAGCAGCAGGAGGACCTAGAGGAATTAAATAACCAAATTTCAGGATGTCTTTAACAAACTGCCAAGTGAGGCTTGGGGAGTAGAACATCTCATTGAGATGCCTGCAGGACACATCATATGCAACCAATGGAGAAGGCTACCCTGACATCTATGGCCAACAGTCAAACAAGAAATTGACCAGATGATGAGATTGGGCATCATTGAAGAGTCCAGAAGCCCCTGGAGGTGTCCCATAGTTGTCGTCCCTAAGACCAATGGGTCAGTCTGGCTGTGCATTGATTACTGCAAGGTGAACAAGATTGCAACTTTTGACATCTTTCCAATGCCACAGGTACATGATATGCTGGAGAGAATCAGCCAAGCCAGATACTTCTCCACACTGGACCTGACCAAGGGTTACTGGCAGATCCCAATGGCTCCGGCTGCTGAGGAGAAGATGGCATTCAGGACCCCGTGGGGCTTATTCCAATTCAAGCAGATGCCTTTTGAGCTCCATGGGGCAGCAGCCTCTTTCCAGTGGCTGATGGACCAGGCATTAGCTCCCCATCAGGAGTACCACACTGCATATATTGATGATATTATCATCTTTTCCAGGACCTGGGAAATGCACTGTCAGCCCTTGAAGGCTGTCCTAAAGGAACTATGATAGGTGGGATTGATGGTGAACCCACACAAATGTGTGCTAGGCAAGAGTGAGACTCAATATCTAGGATTCATGGTGGGGCAGGGCAAGATCAAGCCAGTGGCAGACAAGGTTGCGGCAATAAGGCAACACCAACTACCCAAGGCCCTGAAGCAACTGCAGTCCTTCTTGGGCTTTGCCAAGTATTATGGGTGCTTTATCAAAGACTTTTTCGAAAAGACAGCACCATTGACAGAGCTAACTAAGGGATGGAAGAATCCAATCTGATGGAACCCAGGGGCTATTTAAGTCTTTGAGCAAATAAAGATAGCCCAATGTCATCATCCCATCCTATACACTCTGGACTTTGAGAAAATGTTTTTCTTGCACACAGATGCTTCAGGCATAGCACTGAGGGGGAGGAGGAGAGAGGTATAAGCTTCACCAGCAAGAAGTTGATGATGGCCAAGACCTGCAATAGAGAGAATGCCTGGCTATTCAGTGGGGGGTGGAGCTATTTTGTTATTATTTAATAGGTCAGGAATTCATGCTAATCACAGACCACATGCCCCTACACTGGCTATGGACTGCCAGGGTAGATAATGCTAGGTTAATGAGGTGGTCTCCTGCCTTACAGCCCTTTTATTTTACGGTGAAACACCAGACATGGAAGGGGAGTGGGAATGTTGACTTCCTCTCCTGGACTGAAGGTTGAAGACTCGACATTCATTTTCTGTTTGATCAACCCTCAAAGAAGGCAGCCTGGATGGCCTGATGACTAAGTTTTTCAGAATGGGGGGGGAGGGAGGAGGTATGTAACAGGGTGTTAAGATAGAAGCCCTGTTACTTGGGGAAGATCATCGGGCTCAGGTTGCCGAAGGGGACTGGGTCACAGAAAGGGCAAGGTCAGTAGCTGACTGGACTCAGCTGACAAGGACATACACAATGGGCGGGAATAAAGGAGATGAAAGCAACTGCCACGCTTAGAAGGCAGACAGTGAGGGACAGGACCTTGCCCCTCAGGGCACTTAGAGAGGAAGGAGACCACAGTGGACAACAGATAGAATGGGAACACATAAGCCTGTGGGACCGTGAATCAATGGCAGACTGGTGAGCAGCAGGGTACTTACCCCAGGGATCGCTGGAGATGAGGGTGGCCAAAGACAGGTCTGGGGAGCCTGGAAGGAGAAAGTAATCATGACAGAAATGAAATGTGTAGAGGGGGCTCTCTCTTTCTCCCCTTCCTTTGATTTTCAGTAGAACTGGTTGGGCTCTGGCAGGAAACACAATTTTGGATACAACCACTATACTAGAAAGACACACTGGGTGCATTAAAACGTAGACATGTACATGGTAGTTTCTGTTGCCCATGGCTCCAGGAGGCAGAAGGTGTATACACAAAAGTCTTTATCCCAAAAAGAATTTTCATGTGTAAAACCTATTTTGTAGAAAAGGTCTCATGTAGTAGTCTGTCCAACTTCGTGAAGCAAGTTAGTACACAAAAGATAAACATCAAAGCATAGTCAGGTCATTTCAAAAAGTGAAGGAGTTCCTACTTCCAAAGATAGCCACAGAGTTTTCTCTTTTTAGGGGGAAAGAAAATGTTCACAACAAAAAGTAGTTCTGAAGTCCTACAACAAAGATGTGCCCATAGAAACCCTTCATCAAGACAACAGTTGATTCAGAAGAGTAAGGACAGTTTCATCATTTACTTCCAATTCTGTTTTGGAGGCAAATACAAGTCAAGCACCTAGCATAAAAATTAGAAGCAAAATCGAGCTTCCAGTAAAGAGGCTCTGCAGAGGGGATTATCTTGGAATTCAATGGCCCTCCCAAGGCACAGAGAATAATATTATAACTTCTGTAATAACCTGGGGCCTGTTAGCAGTGGTGGCCAAAATTATACCTTTTACATGCAGGAGCTCTTTCCAGCTGCCACTGCTGGTCTCCACAACTGGACCTGGCCCTGCTGCCCATGCACCCTGGTTCTTCCACTCTGCACCCACCAATGGGCACCAGTTCCATGGGCATGGGTGTGTGAGGAGCAAATTGTGGCTCTGGTTTGGGCCTGGTCCCATGCTGTCAGCATCCCATAATCCCAATCCCAGCTCCAGCCCTGCCCCCCCCCGCACCTGTCCCCCTCCCAAATGCCACTCCCCACCCCTGCCTGTGCAGGTCCCAGGCCAGTCTCCACAGGGAACCTGCAATCGCTGAGCAGTGACAGTGTAGGGCCAGGCCTCTGGGCAGAGCCATTTAGGGAATTTTGGTGACCTGTTGCAAGGCAGGGGCAGGGGGTGCTGACCCAGCTCACGACAGCTCACCAAAACTCCTGAAGCGGCAACCTTAATTAATGGCCCATCCTGGTCTAAACTAAAGGCTTCTGCTTGCACAACTATATCATTTAGGGCAGCACTTCTTCACACCCTTCACACATGACTGGCTGGTAAAAGTCTTCAGACTTATAGACATGGCCTTCATAAGGTTTAAAGCACTTTCCTTTCTGCAGGACCCAGACTAACTGGTTCCATCTTCCTGATCTCCACCAGACACATCTTTTGAAAACATCTGCCAGTTTCTCCCCTCCCGTTCATATTTTTCAGGAGATTTTAAATGTCTGACAATAAGATTCTCTTAACTTTTTAAGCAACTCCTTCAGAATTCTGAAGAATCCTGACCCCAGCACATCAGTAGTCCCCACTCACCTGGATTTCTGCATCACTTGGTCTGATGTGACCCATATGTTCCTTACCCATTCCTGTGTCCTGCTGCAAAAAATAAAATTCACATTCTGGCACAAATCCAGTTTTGTGTGTGTGTGTACGTACGTGTGTGTGTACACAGACAAAGAATTATTTTACATTTGCTGCCATGCCTGCCTTGTCCTCAAACTATCCCTTCTAAAATTCTGTCTTAGAAGCCAGACAGCCTTTTTTGGATTTTAGTAATCTCTTATTCTTAATATACTCAAACATTTTCTTATAAAACTATACGTTTCATCTGTTTGGCTCAATTTAAGAGTCTAAGCCCATGCCACAGAGCAGCTGGAAGGGCTGATGCAGAGCAGCCAGTATGCGCCAGCCTCTATATAAAATAGCTTATGCTGCATTTAATGACTTCCACATTTACCCCATGGAGATGAAGGCAGCACTTGACCCCAATGTACTTTCACTTTGTTTACATCCTGATTTATTAGGCAACTCTTATATTTACTGTGTTAAAAATATCAGGTGCCTTGTAGTTTTGTACACAGAGAATGGGAAACATGCGCTTTCCTGTCATCTGTCAGTCATACTTTCACCAATATGCATGTATGCAAAGAGCAAGCACTTACTTTCAGACAGTGAATATTTACATAATCCACAATGAAGCCTTCTGGGCTCAGTTCAGTGCTTGTTACTGACACCTCCATATTCCTTGTAATAGGCTAGTTTTTCTAAAGAGCTCAGAATTTAGCACCTATACCTGAGGACAGTGGGAACTGCTGGATACCAAGATCAGGAGATAGCTAAAATAGTTGACAGAGTGAAAGAACTAAGCTGTTGGGGAGTACTAGATGTTTATCTATGTCCTTAAGTCTCACATGAAGGTACCTAATGGGCCTGCTAAAATATGAAATATAGAAGGGAAAAGCTGTAGTGTGTCAGTAGGAGAAAGCAGTAAGTGTCTGGAGGTCACTGAGCAAGTGGCATGAGAGAAGGAAGATGGACATTGCATAAATAATCCTGCAGACACTTATTTCAACACTTTAAGAGAAGGCTATTCTATGATAATTTAATGGATATTGCCCTGATTTCCTCAGTAGCCCACCCTCTTTTTTGGAGAATCTGATTCTACAGCTGCTCCACCCAATGAACTCTCCTTAACTACTCTCTGTATGGAGACATCAGTGAAATCAGAGAATATAAATACTTAAGCAAACATTTAATTAAACAGAAAATTATGTTATGTAGTGTAACAAAGATATAAGGTTGCAATGGAATGCATTCCTGTATGTTTCATACTAGAGATTCACCATGAAATATGTGTATCCAATAGCCTTAAAGCATTTTTCACTGGCTGTGGTACAGAGGTCTAGAGATCACAGAATAGACTGCAACATAAAATACCTTAGTAAAAAGTATTTCATGAGGTTGAAAGCAGGCTTAATGCTGCCTCAAGAATTTCTTGATTTCAAGGCGATCATGGTATAGATTAGCTCTTGGGTTCTGCAATGAGCATGGGATGTTTGTTTTTGGGAGGAAAATGTGAAGAAATACTTTGTAAATATATATAAATTCTGTTTCAGGTAAAGTTTTAGAAACAGCAAGCTTGATAGTATACCTCTAAAAGGAGACAAAACAAGATTTAAAACTATTTCAGATATAGTGTTAAGAGCACAGAAAAAATATATAAACACTGCAGGAAGAAATATCTTAAAAGAACGCAAAGAAATAAGGGATGGCTGAGGTCACAAATACCATACGTACTGCTGGTACGTACCATTGTTATGTAGCACTGGTGGAAGTAAACCATAATAAATTCACCCCCAGTACATCAATGTATGTGACATTATGCCTTGTCAGCAACTTTTTGAAGATTTAAAATGTTACATTAAAGGAGAGGGAACATTAACAAGGTTCTCTAATTGCAGGACAAAATCTGTGCTTCTGTCCCCCTCTCTTTCCTTTTCCTTCCTTCCCTTTACCCCTGCCGCAGATAAGCAGTTATTTGAGGTAGGACAAGATTCCTTTTCAGGGATCCTAATATTCAGACACTCAAATCCACAGAGGACCTACCATCTTCCTCAGGGACTCTGTT
>NW_017728998.1:29176333-29177759 GCF_001723915.1 Gavialis gangeticus | reverse complement strand
CCCTCTCTTTCCTTTTCCTTCCTTCCCTTTACCCCTGCCGCAGATAAGCAGTTATTTGAGGTAGGACAAGATTCCTTTTCAGGGATCCTAATATTCAGACACTCAAATCCACAGAGGACCTACCATCTTCCTCAGGGACTCTGTTCTCAAACCAGCCAGGGCTCACTCTCCCACATTTTTTCAAGTTCTCTTCTGGTTGAATATCCCTTTCTTCAAATTTCTGTATCTTCAGTGGCAGCCCTCTGGTTGGTTTTCCCACTTTCCATATCTGTTCTTCAAAAGGTTAGCAAGACAGGCCTATTACCTCCCTGCAATGACCTTTTATCTTCCAGGCCCAACCACCAGAGAATGAAACCATTGTTGTGACTGAAAACATTGTACATTAAATTCTCTGGAACCTAAGAGACAGTCCCAGAGTGAGCTATTTTCCAGTGATCAGAGAAGAGTATGAATAGGCACAGCTTCAGAAGGCATAAGGTGTCTCACCATGGCTCAAGAAGGTGTGTATTTAGGGGCTCTCTCCAGACTTGTGCCAAAGTCTGGCTATTTATCCTTCTGGGATGCAGAGTCAAAGGTGGTTGAATATAATGTTAGCCATGTTATTTTCTTCTCTATGGTTGGCTTCAGAAACTAGCATGCTTTAACTATGTTAGCTGTCTATGGGCTGCTAAGCCCTTGAGATCTTTTCAAGGGTGACACAGGGTACCACACAACGTTAGCACTGTTAGGTGTTTAAACATGATTCACGAGAGACCTGGAGTCAGGAATTCATATTATTAAAAACATTATCTTCCAGGCCCAACCACCAGAGACAACCTGCTACAATCTTTCTGAATACTTTGCAACAGAATAATTGCTCTATTATTTTTCTTTAGTGAAAAACAAGGGTGAAAACTAAAAGCTGGCATTTTCCAAGGGGTACCTTGAGTCTAAAAATGTTGAGAACCACTGCTGTACAGGATCCTTGACTAATAAGTCTCAGTAAGTCTACTGGTGAGTTATGTTACACATCCCACTCTATGCCCAATCCAAACACTATAAACCTGTTACAGGGCCAACTAAACCACTCCTAGTCTGCAACTTAAGGTATAAAAACTACTTGTACTGTCTTAAGGTCACTAGTTCAAGCCTTAGCAATCTGGTCAAAATGGTAGCCAAGATAAATTCAATTTGCCTTCCCCTTGGATACAAGTATAACAGGGCTGGAAAAGGACTTCACAGTCCCTCTGTTCAAGGGCAGATGAAGAAACAGAGAAAGGAAAACTTGGTTATCTGGTCTGTAGCAAAATGGTGTTCAACCTAGGTCTATTTTAGGCAGAGCTGTATTTAAGTATTGATGGGTTAGAAATGGTTCCCATATCTCTTGCAACAAGGGAAATTTAGGTTGCAGAGTAGGAAGAACTCTGTCATGATAAGAGTGTTTAAG
>NW_017728998.1:29162606-29176322 GCF_001723915.1 Gavialis gangeticus | reverse complement strand
TGGGAGACCAATAAAGAGGTCTGAATTGATTCAAAACTCTGAATCAATTCAGAAAAGGTTTGGAGAGCTTCAGAGTTTTGTGCAGTCCCCTCTTGCTGCCACAGAGAGCTGGACCTGGACTCTGTGTCAGTAAGTAGGGTGGGGGGGAGGGGCTAAAGAGAGGGGAGGGGACCATGGGGGGACCCCTGCCAGGCCCCATGCTCCCCCAACCCCCTGAGCACCCCAACTCCTGCCCACTCTCCCAGCCCCATCAATGGCTGCCCTGCCTGGCCCCAGCATCCAGGCTCTTTAAAAAAAAAAAAAAAAGCCCCACACTCACCAGCTCCTGCCAAGTGGGAGGGGGGGGTAATCCCTGCTGTGACCCATGCTGTGTGGGGGGCTCTGCCATGAGCCCCCATCCCCTGCCTGCTCTCCCAGCCCCATCCATGGCTGCCCCACCTGGCCCCAGCTCACGGTTCTTTAAACAAAACAAAAAAAAATAGTCCCGCACTCATCAGATGCTGCAGCAGCTGTCAGGGCTTTGGGGGCTCATGGCAGAGGCCCCCATGCAGTGTAGGGCAGTGGGGTGCAGCAGGGATTGCTCCCCCCAGCTTTTTTTTTTTAAGAGCCAGGATGCTGGGGCCAGGCAAGGCAGTCATTGACATGACTGGGAGAGCAAGCAGGGGGTGGGGCCTGTTTGCTTCAGAGATTTGGCCGATTCAGTAGCAGCCGAATCTCCAAATCAGGTTTGGCTGAATTGATTCAGGACAGTGATTCAAATCACTGAATTGAATCATTGTCCCCCAAATCAGCTGAATCCAAAGTGAATACTCAATGCTTCACACAGGACAAATATAAAGTTTCTATCCCTGGAAGTTTGTAACAGCAGGTTAGAGAAATACATGCCTCGGTTGGTTTAGACAGAAATAATCCTGCTTTGAGTAAGGAGTTGGAGTAGATAACCTTTGAGGTCCCTTCCAGCCATACTCTTCTATGATTGTATGCCAGGAAAGACTGATATAAAAGGATTTTCCTCTGCCAAATTTAGTCAAGAGGCTGAAATCTCAAATTTGTGAATTGAATGTCTACTAATTTGGTTTGGCTCAATTAAAATCTGGTTTAGATCAATTAGAGTGTTTCATTTCAATTTTGAAGATTTTAAAATTACATTAAAATTCAAAAGGGGTCATTTCAAACTATGCTCTATTTCAAGAGTCAAAGACAAAAACAGTTTTAAAACTTCAGATTTTTTTTCACTCAGAAAATAAACAAAATCAAAACTAATTCTTTCTACTTAAGAATTTCCAGACTGTATGCCTTTCTCTGACATAGGGGAATGTTTCAATGAAATTGTCTTATCACCTTTACTTTTAGAGATCCACTTCTTCTAATGGTATCAGAACACACCAGCCTCTGCCAAATGTTCTGGTAGTGATATTCCCAGAATGATGTCAGAGTGCTAATACACTGTGCTGATATCTGTGTTATTAATCAGTTTGTTACTCTGCTCACTGATCCCTAATATACTTCTTGTGCTTTCTAACAAGAATGCTTCTTTTAAAAAGCTCTAGCTAAAGTCTTCGTTCCTAAGCAGGACCATGGGCTATTGCCTGGTAAAGCAGGATGACCTAGGTCACAGATTTGAGCAGGAGGCTGGAAGTGAAGGAAGAAACAGATGGACAGACAATATAAGGCTATTTTACAATGTTGTTTTCCAAGTATTATTTATTTCACTAGAATGTTATGCCACTGGTATTTTTAATCCTAATTCTCTAACTTCTGCATGTTTTATATTTATTATGTCATTACCATCTTGTTTTAAATTTTTCAGGAATATAAGTTCAAGTCTTCAAAGAGGCTAGGTCCAGCTTTTCCGTGAACTCCTAGCATTTTCTCCAATCCTGCCATGTCCTGCTCAGAGCCCCAGGCTGGTCTTTCTGGGTTACTTATTTGCATCCAGAACTGAATTTTCATGAAGTCCCTTGGGAAAAATGCTTACATCTCCACTTTCCCCCACTCTTTTTTTTTTCTACCATTGACTCTTCTCTTACTGAAGTGATATAGGCTGATTATAGTTATCTATATATAGATCCTAGACTTCCCCCTCCAACTCCCATCAATCTCTACAAGGCTTAGTAATGAATTACTGTCAGCTGAACTATGCTCTGGTTCTAATTTTCTGGGGTGCCCAACTTGATACAGCTGCATTTTCAAGGCTTTCCTTCCCCTAACAAGTGGTATTTCACTTAACAATGGGAAGCAGGGACTTTGGGGCAATAGAGTACATTGAAGAACCTGAAGGACACTAGGCACTATTATACCAGTAGTCCTATTTTTAGTATCTCATTATATTGATGACAAGGCAGCTATCAGTCTGTAGACAATCCACTCTCATACAGTTGTAATTTGAAATTATTGGGAATCTGCAGACAATGTGGATTTAGAATGCAACCTTATAATTAAATCCACAAGGTAGTAAGAATCCAGGCCCCGACTTGGAGGAGATGTTTAGGTTAATAAAAAGGTTTTAAAATCAATCTTTTATTTTATAGGAAGTCGTTGCAGGCTGGAAAAAAATGTGCTTGAGCTTTCATGCATGAACTACGGCCCTGGCAGCAGAATTTCACTGAAGCAGAATCTTAATAGTCAAGCTGCCTGGTATACCAGGAAGCAGAGCATTGCAGTATCTCATCTAGGGGTAATAAAGGCATGAGTGAGCTTTTAAGGGAGATCTGAGATGAATATAAGCAGATGTATTTCAGCTGCATCCTTCAAATTTTGAGGAAAGGGTTATTTTTCAGGGAAAAGAGTCCCTGTTGAATCATGATTATATCCCCTTATAGTTAAAATATCCTCCTCATCTTGCAGACTTCATCAGTGCTTCGATCTTGCCAAGCTTGTAGCTGCCATTTCTTAATGGTCTAGGAGACAGCACTCCTGAGTGAGACAACCTCTAAAGTATTTCCTGACAGCAAAACAAAAAAACCAGACTGGTAGCAAACCCATACCTGCCTCACGTTAGTGCCACTCAAGATTGATAGCTTTGTTTTTTGTCAGGGTTTTTCAGATGTCGTTTCTCTCTACTTAATGTCAAGTTTTTCCTACAAAGTGAATGCTCAAAAGCAAACTAAAGCATATATTCAAAATGGACAGTAAAATACAATAAAGCTCTCAGAAAATAAAAATGTCCCAGGTCATACAGGAGGCCTGTGTTATTGTTGGGAACAGCAACAAGATCTGATTTGCATCCTATATTTTAACTATGAGACGCCATCCTTCATTCATTTCTAGAACACAGCTACAGTTCAGGAAAAGGCAACAATCCTCAGGCTGTTGATTTCTGTCTTGGTGGGCACATATACATGAGATGCTATTGCGCACCGTAGTTTGTTGTTCCGGCGCCATAATATTGCCAGGAACAAACCATGATGGCGATGCTACTGTGCAATAGTAATTAGCTACTGCTCAGTAGCTCATTGCTACTACGCAGTATCATCTAAAAATAATTGCAACAAAGGGACTGCACGGTAACTCCAGTTACTGTGCTGTCACTTTGTACTTGATTAAGCAAATACTAAATGACTTCACAGTAACAACTGTGCAGTCCACTGCATGTGTAGACACACCCACTGTATATCAATCTGTGATGGCAAGTCCTGGACAGTCGCACAGAACTCGCCAGGAGGCCACGCCGAGGCCATGGCTAATGGCCACAGACTGCCCAGGGCTGTTCCTCCGATAAACTTACCCACAGGAACACTGAGGCAGATGTGGGAGTGGCATATGGTGCCACTGTGCTGATTTATAAGCTCCTGCTCCTTCCAGTTCTGGGGCGCGTATAGCTGATGACATCAAGGAGCCACAACACAATGGGAGTATAGAAGAAACTGTGGCCCTGTTTGGGAAAGAGGAGAGAGCCAGGAGGCAGAGCCTGGCAGTTGGAGATATTGGCAGTCTCCCAAGGAGTTCCCAGCGAAGGGAACAAAGAGAGACTAAGGTCTGTTAGCCCCACTGGTCATGGGAAGCCAGCTGGCCTGGGTAGGAAATTTTCCGGGTCATCCTCCTTCCTGAGAGGAAAGGAAGCCCAAGAGAGTGGTGCACTGGTGCTGGGAGAAATCAGCCTGGCTGACAGAACTACATATGTGGTTTCACCTACACTTCCATTTTTTTGTCAGCACTCCAGGAGAGTTTTGGCCTTTCTACTGGCAAGCCAGACTTGGAGCAGGAAGGCCCCATTTCTTTTTTTTTTGTGTTTATTTTCTGGATGTTAATGGGGGTACACTGGAAGACTGGAGAGTTGCGACAGCCAGACCCAGAGCAAGATCTGGGCCTGGAGTATTGTGGGGCCCCTCTGAGACTTACTTGGGGAGGATCCATAAAGAGGCATCCCATGCTTCTACCTTGAAGTATATTGTTTGCTTATGTTGTTTCTTTTGTTTCAAAACAGTCAACTATAACACTTGGCGATCAGGTGGCTAGGCAGCAGCAGCCAAAGCTACTGTCACCTCACAGGAGATGCGAAGCAACAGACCATCAGCGTAGTTCCAGTACTGAGACTGTCGAGGAAGCCCAGTGGCTTTGACGGAGTGACGAATGCATCTTTGGTGACTTTGTGGCTGGCGTGTAAACAGGGTGTAGAGGAAGTAGAGCCTCAACCCATCAATACATTACTCCAAGAGGAATCCCAAAAAGGGGGGAATAACCCACCATAATAGCACTGAACCCTGTTATTTTCTTTTTAAACACCAAAGATATGGCAGGTGAGTCAGAAGTGGATCTCTCTCAGGGTATTCATGGATAGCCCCACCAGAGCTCAGGCTTCACTACACAATCAAAACCCAGAATAAAGTCTCTAGCACTAACTAAATCTTTAGCACCCCAATTTTACTAGCAATTGCCTATTGCTGGTAGTCAGACCTACTTTGACAGCAGCCAGCTAACACCTCTTCGAAGTAATCACATCCTGATTTTCTTTAGCTGACTTACAAACCAATAAATCTATTTATTATCCATATCAGTGCCTAACATTTCAGTCAAACATTATGCCTGCAAATAACCTGTCCCAAAGGGCAGCTTAAACAGTAAATATTAAGCAGTTATAGGCCTTGGGTGGATCCCTGTGAAAAACACAGTAGAGTCATCTCAGAAATGAATAAAAAGTAACCTAGGAAAATAAATTTCTCCTTATCTGACAGATATGATTCTAATTAATTTAAAGTGGTACCAGACAGGCATACAAAATCCTTCAAGTTTTTAAATGAATGTTGGGATTGACAATATCAAAAGTAGCACCAAGGTCCAGTAAAGCTGGAGAGACGATCAAAGTCTATGAAGGTTTTAAAATTGTTTAAAACCTTAAGAAATAATACAGCTCCATTGGATAATATGATTGAAAATGCAACTGAAACATGCTAGAGGGAATATTTTGATGTGCACTTACATTAAGATATTAATCCCTTCTTCTGGAAACTTCTGCAGTAAATGAAGGGTAAAACTCATGTAAGGGCCAAATTTTGACTATTATGTATTTGTATTATTATGACAGCAACTCAGGGCTTTAGTTCATGATGCTAGGTACTGTACAAGCAGAAAGGAAGAGATGGTCCTTGCTCCAGTGTTCTTACAAATTTAAACAGGCACAAAAAATACAGGGCAGAAGATCTTCATGAGCAGAAACGAGTGAAGCATAAAATGACAGAAGAAAGAAGGAGAGAGAAAAGGACTTGTAGTATAAGCATAGGACTAGAAAGGACCTCCTTAGTCATTGAGTCTTGTCCTCAATAATGATATCCAGATACATCATATAAGGCTATTACATGAATTTACCAAGCTCCATTTAAAAATTAAGTAGCGTTTTTGCCCCAAAACACCTATTGGAAGGTTGTTCCAGAACCTCACTCTGATTGTAAGAAACTGCCTACACCTTTCCACCCTAAATTTATCCATGGACACTTTACAGCCATTTGTTCTTGTGCCAGCATCATCTTTGGGTCTTAATAACTCTTCTCCCTGCTTGATTTTTACCCTGATATACTTCTAGAGAGCAGCCAAGATCTTTAAGTTCTCCACATCTCCAATCACCCTTCCTGCTTTTCTCTCCACCTAACACAGCTTGACAAACCAGGAATCATGCCAAGGGGTGAATAGTCAAAATTAAAACTACTGGGCACTGATGAAGACATCAGTGTCTGAGGATCCCTATAGCAGCTGTTGTCTCTGTTCTTGCCATCTGAATGACTGTATGAATCCTTTCAGAAGTTTCTTTTTCCTTGAGCTTACACAGGGATCAGTGCTTGGGCCCATGCTCTTTAACATCTTAATCAATGACCTGGATGAGGGAGTAAAAAGCACAATGATTCAGTTTGCAGATGATACCAAACTGTGGGGACAAGCAGGCATGTCCCAGAAGAGGACAAAGATCCAGGATGACCTTGACAGCCTGGTTCTATGGGCTGAATGCAATCAGATGAGGTTAAACAAGGGCAAGTGCTGGGTCCTTCATCTGGGCAGGAAGAACCCTCACCATATCTATACGATGGGTGGTGGTCCACTGGCTGGCACAGCATCCTAAAAGGGACCTGGGGGTGACAATCGACCAGAAGATGAATATGAGCCAGTGTGATGAAGTCGTCAGCAGGGCAAATAGAACTCTGGGGTGCATCAGCAGATGTGTCACCAATAGATCTAGAGAGGTGCTCCTCCCCCTCTATTCAGTGTTGGTGAAGCCACAACTGGAGTACTGTGTCCAGTTCTGGGCACCGCACTTCAAGAAGGATGTGGATAAGCTTGAAAAGGTGCAGAGAAGGGCCACCCACATGATCAAGTGCCTTGGGGATAGACCTTATGAGGAAAGACTTTGGGATTTGAGTTTGTTCAGTCTGAGTAAGAGAAGGCTGAGGGGTGACTTGAACACCAAAACATGAGTCACCCACAAGTACAGCCCAGCCAAGACTGACGATGAGCACACAAAATATCCAGGTAAGTGACAGGGGTCCAAATAGTCCTGGGATTATGGAGGCGGGGCATTCACCTTCAGGAGGCCTTAAATGCCTATACACCAATGCTCGTACTATAGGGAACAAGCAGGAGGAACTTGCCTTCCTGATAGCTAATGCAAACCCAGACATAGTGGGGCTCACCAAAACATGGTGGGATCCAACACATGACTGGGCAGTGAACATCAAGGGCTATAGGCTGTACAGGAGGGATAGAATAGGGAGGAAAGGTGGAGGCATGGCACTCTACATCAAAGAGCAATTCACATCCTCAACGAGCAGCACTGGGTCAGAGGAGGGGCTGACTGAAGTGCTCTGGGTCAGATTACAAGGGGGTTGGGGGGAAAGGCACTTAACAGTGGGGAGTTTACTATAGACCACCCAACCAGGGCGAAGAACTTGACCGGGAATTCTCAGATCAGCTCGCAGATGCAATTAGGTCAAAAGATGTGGTCATCATAGGGGGACCTAAACTATCCAGACATCTGCTGGAAAAAGCAGTCAGCCAGGTCTGACCACTCACGTAGGTTCCTAGCCATGTTGCAGGACCTCCATCTAACCCAGGAGGTGCACAGTCCCACCAGGGGAAATGCCTTGTTAGGCCGGGTCCTGGCCACAGGTGACAACCTGGTGAGGGGACAGCAGGTGCTCTATCACCTGGGCGACCGTGATCATCGCCTACTGGAATTCACCATCCAGTGCAGGGCAGCAAAGGCCTGCAGCAAGACAGTAACCCTGGACTTCAGGAGAGTGGATTTCAATGAGGTAAGGAGATTATTTGGGGAGAGACTGAGGTCCCAGTGAGGAGAGGAGTTGGGAGGCAAAGAAGAGTGGTCATTCTTTAAGGAGACAATCCTCCAAGCTCAAAGGGTGGCAATTCCAACAAGGGTCAAAGGGAGCAAGAGAGCTCAAATGCCCCCTTGGCTAACAAAAAGCATCCAGGAATGTCTCAAGGCTAAAAAGGAGGCGTACACCCAATGGAAGAGAGGGGCCATCACCAGGGAGGACTATACAGCCATTGCTTGGGTTTGTAGGGGGGCTGTTAGGAAGGGTAAAGCGAAGATGGAACTGGGACTAGCAACCCAGATCAAGGACAATAAGAAGTCCTTTTATAAATACATAGGGGGTAAAAAGAAGGTTCCAAGTAACATAGGGCTTCTGCAGAACACGCTAGGAAATCAGGTGGTTGCACCAGACATCAAAGCTAACTTGTTTAACAACTTCTTTGCCTCCATTTTTTGAGCAAGGACCAGGTCATCCCCCCCATCCTGATCCCTGATGGTCCCAGGAGAGGCGCAGCCAGGCTCAGGGTCAGAGTGGACCTAGTCAGGGACCTCCTGGTGGGACTGGATACATCCAAATCAGCAGGTCCTGACAATGTCCAACCCAGAGTGCTGAATTAGCAGAGGTCATTGTGGGTTCCCTGGCACAGCTTTATGAGCACTTGTGGTGCTCTGGTGTGGTGTCAGAGGACTGGAAGAGGGCCAATGTGGTCCCCATTTTCGAAAAAGGGAGGAAGGACCCAGGAAACTATAGGCCTGTTAGTCTTACCTCAGTCCTGGGGAAGCTCTTCGAAAAAGTTATCCAGGAGCACATCTGCGAGGGACCAGCAGGTGAGTGTATGCTTAGGGGCAACCAACATGGGTTCATCAGAGGCAGGTCCTGTCAGACTGACCTGGTGGCCTTCTATGATCAGGTCACTAAATCCTTGGATGCAGGCATCACAGTGGATGTAGTCTTTCTGGACTTTAGAAAAGACTTTGTCACTGTCACTCACCCCATTCTCATTAAAATATTAGGCGACTGTGGTGTTGATCCCTACGTGGTCAGATGGATCACCAATTGGCTGGAGGGCCGTACACAGAGAGTGGTGATGGACGGGTCTTTTTCAACCTGGAAGGATGTGAGCAGTGGGGTTCCGCAGGGCTCGGTCCTCGGGCCTGCACTGTTCAACATCTTCATCAGCGACTTGGAAAAGGGAGTGAATAGTACCTTGTTCAAATTCACAGATGACACTAAGATGTGGGGGGAGGTGGGCACGCTAGAGGAGAGGGACAAGCTGCACTCAGATCTGGACAGGTTACAGAGCTGGGCGGATGAGAATAGGATGGGTTTCAACACTGACAAGTGCAAGGTGCTGCACCTGGGGAGGAAGAACCAGCAGCACACCTGCAGGCTGGGGAACTCCCCTCTCACCAGCACAGAGGCAGAAAAGGATCTTGGAGTCATTACTGACTCAAAGATGAACATGGGCCACCAATGTGGGGATGCAGTCAGGAAGGCTAACCACACCTTGTCATGCATCCACAGATGCAACACAAGCAGGTCCAAGGAGGTGATCCTCCCCCTCTATGCAACACTGGTCAGGCCCCAGTTGGAGTCCTGTATCCAGTTCTGGGTACCGCACTTCAGGAGGGATGTGGACAACATCAAGAGGGTCCAGAGGAGGGCCACCCGCATGATCGGGGGCAGCAGGGCAAGTCCTATGAGGATATGCTACGGGATCTGAACCTGTTCAGCCTCCACAAGAGGAGGCTGAGAGGGGATCTGGTGGCCATCTATAAATTGGCCAAAGGAGACCAGCAGGCAATGGGAGAGTCCCTGTTCCCCCAAGTGCTACCGGGAGTAACAAGGAACAATGGCCATAAGCTGACAGAGAGCAGATTCAGGCTGGATATCAGGAGGCGCTACTTCACAGTCAAAGCGGCTAGGATCTGGAACCAACTTCCAAGGGAAGTGGTCCTCGCTCCTACTCTGGGGGTCTTTAAGAGGAGGCTAGAGTGACACCTTGCCAGGGTCGTTTTACCCCAGCATTCTTTCCTGCCTGTGGCAGGGGTTTGGACTTGATGATCTGCTGAGGTCCCATCCGACCCTACTAACTATGAACTATCACTGCCTACAAATATGTCAAGGGACAACACCAGGATCTGGGAGAGCAACTTTTCAGAAAAGCACCCCCTGTGAGGACAAGGACCAATGGGCACAAGCTAGTCAAGGAAGAGTTTTGGCTAGACATAAGGAAAAACTTCTTTTCCATACGGGTAACTAGAATCTGTAACACACTTCCAGCAGAGATGGCACAGTCACCATCCCTGGTGGTGTTCAAAAGGAGACTGGACAAGCACCTCATTGAGCATATTTGAGCCCAATTACCTTCTGCCCATGGCAGGGGACTAGACTTGATGTTCTTACAGGTCCCTTCCAGTCCTTCTTTCTAGTATTCTATAGTTGGGAGAGAAGTATTCTATAGTTTGGGGATCAGCAGCTGGGATTCAAGCCTGGACATGAGAGTTCAAATCCCTGCTCCACCATAGACTTATCTTATGATTCCGGGCACAACTGCTCATACTCATCCTACACTCAATTCCCCATGTGTAAAATGTGAGGAACTCAACTATTTGTATGACCCTCAAACCATCTTTCTAAAAGAGCTTTGTGCAAAGGTTCTTCAAAGTTTTGCCGGATATTTCTGAGATAGTGCAGAGTCTTTCTTCAGAGGATGTAGTGCACTGATTAATGACATCCTATAGAGGTTGACACCGAAAAGATGTGGACTGTATTACTGGTGACAACTAATGAAGAGTCTCTGTTAGCTCGAGGGACAGGGTAAAGGAAGAACTGTCTCATTATGTTTCTAGTTCAGCTGAATATATTGTCTGTTTTTTATAAATAACAAGAGTAGCCTTTAGTATAGCAACAGGTTCTGCCTATGACTTCATGGCTAAGGCCAGACTTACAGCAATACTAAGTAGCACTGTGTTATTTAAGAAAGCCAGGAAGAACCAGAAAGCCAATAACTGTGTACATCAAATAGCTTCAATAAAGAATTCCTTTTGCATTAACTACTACAAGGCTGAATGTTTTTGAGCCAAATCTCAGCTGTAACCCCAGTGTCATAAATGTGAACTGGCAAGTGTGGTGGTGGTATCTATGGCTCATTACATTTTTTGCAAAAGATGCAAGAGGTTTTAAAGTTTAGTTGGAGATTGAGAGAAGACTTCCCTTATTACATTCTGAGCATTTCCCCATGCTAAACCAATCCTTTACCAGTGAACTGTGTAGTTTAGGGAATTGCCAATAACCCAGGGGTCACCACTTCACATTAAATTATGACTGATAGTGACCCAAAAATCTCTCTCAACTGGCAGTTGCTCATTAGCTTATGTGAAATGAGCCTGTGGTCTCAGACCAGTCCCTGCTGCACAGAACCCATATTATAAAATCCACTGTCACAAGTGGGCTCCCTTCTGGCAGTCTCAGCAGAGAGGCCAAGTATTTAATTTGCATGGAAATAGATTTTGAACTATGTTCACAGTCTGGAGAGTTAAGGTACACTGAATGGGATTTTCACAGCAGCTGTACTGTCACTGTCTGCACTGTACCTGATCCAAGAATATATAGAAGATGACAGGCTCTCCAGCTTTTATTTCAGAAGTTTTCATCAACTGTTTTGAAAAAGAAATGACACTTCCCTAAAAAAAAAAATTTGCTAGTAGCCAGAGATCCTGTCCCAAATCCCTACCTTTCATCCTATTTTTTCTAAAACACACTAAAATACATGGCATTTCTAGAAACAGGGGCAAATTCTGGGATCTTTACCTGGGCAAAATCTCATTGGATGCAATGGTAATTTTGCCTAATGAGAACTTGCAAAAAACATGCTAAAATTAGCAGTAATCCACCCAAACATGAGCCCAGAGAGACTAGTGCAGACAGAAGTGACAATTTTCACCCAATCTGGCCACAGAAAGCTGTTTATAGCCATCACCAAACACAAGTGCCCAGCTGCAGACAGCCTCAAAAATGGCTGATAGGGTAAAAATCTCTCCCCTCATTGCATGAGAGGTCAGATGAAGGCCTTTCAAAACAGAGCATCCTCTGTAACTTCTGTCTGCACTGCCTGCCAGCCTCAAGGTGTTTTCAGAATTGAAGGGTGGAAAAGGGAGTGGAGGGAGTGGGTCAGAGGCGGGAGGGCGTTCAGCCCCTGCTAGAGGGTGGGGCAGGTATATTGGAGCCCCCTGGAGGTGGAGGGTCTCCAATTCATCTCCGGAGCTGGCTGGGAAAATACCTGAGACAAGGTCCCTCTGCTCCCTTTTCCCCCTCCCATTCTGAAAACTTTGCAGCCTAGCAGAGAGCAGGGGCCATTGCAAGGGGAACCTGGCTGCAGACTCACAGCCAGCACCTAGATCTCTGCCCTCCCCTGAACCAACAGTAAACTTCTGTTTGGTCTGAGGGATCATTGTAACTCAGAAGGCTTCCTGCAAAGCACTTTCAGTTACAGGGGGGAGCTGCATTTCTGTCTGCACTCTAGGACAAGAGAGAAAAGATAGGCTTAGAGAGACAAAATGAAGGTTAAAAACAAAAAATTTCATGTTGGCTGATGGTCTCTGGCAAACTTCATTTCCATTCATTTTTTAAAAGACAAAAAATGTAAAGCCATTGTTTGATCTCTTTAAATTATTTGACTGAACATCTTTTTTCCACTAGGAAGCTTTTCTTCCATTTCAGTATGGTCATTGTGATGGTACATTTGGCTCTGCCCCATTGAGGCTGAACTGCCAAGCAATTACACATTTGGAGAACGTAAACTCCCACTCTACTTTCCCATTGTGGCATGCCAAAATGACATTTTCACCCTCTCTGTTCTGAATGTGAAATGACTAAATTGCTGGGCTTTTTTTTTAAACCAAATTTGCTTGCTTGTTAACTCATCTTTGGAGTCACTGTGCTTTCATATAAGTCCCAGAACCTGGTCTGCAGGACCAGCGATAGGAGAATAAATTAAGTTGTACAGCATCTTTTAACAAGAAATCTAATCTTGGTAACTGATGTAAAGAATGAATCTCTAGATAATGGAAACTATAGTAAAGCCATTCAAAGTGCAAAAATTTTACAGATGGCATGAAGACAACTTTGACATGTAATCCAACATAGCATAAAACTAAATGAGATCTGTGGGACTTTGAAATTACAGTTCCATATGGCTGCTGTAACAGTGATTCACCAGAGACTACTATCAAGTTTGTTAAACATTACTTACAATAAAAAATTATTATCTACAAAACTGGGTTACAATAATCCTTTCAACTGGCCACCTTTCTATCAAACAAGTTCAAACACAATCACTGTAACATTTGTTACACTATCATAGAACATATTATCTACAGGTTTTACAAATCAAGTTGTTAATGGGAACTAGAGAGAATTTGATAAGAAACTGACAAGAATGCTGCAGACAAAATGAATGTTGTAGGCTCTAGAGAAAGAGGCTCTACTACAGGTGTAGGAAAAATATGGTCTGTGGGCTGGATCTGGCCTATGGAGGGGCTTTGTCTGGCCAGCGGCAGGTCCCTTGGTCCTGCCTGGCCAAGGCGCTGCCTGGCTATGATGCATCCTGCTGGCCCCTGGGCATGCAGTGAGACTGCGGCAGCTCCGCAGCTAGACTACCATGGGGCTTGGAGCAGCAGCAGCAGCAGCCAGAAGGAGCTGCCCTAGCCATGCTGCGTGCCCGGGGCAGCAGGATACAACACATCCAAGTGGTGCGGAGTGGATGTGGGCCATGCTGGGGCTGCACACTGTTGGTGGTGGCAGGGGAGGCACTGCAAAGCGTGTGGGCTCTGGGCTGTTGCAGGGTGGGGGCAGGTGTGGGGACTGACTCAAGGGGACACATAAAGGAATCACAGGCACACCCCATATACCTTCAAATCCTTCCCCCCGCAAACCCCACACCACACCCTCCCCC
>NW_017728998.1:29153551-29162486 GCF_001723915.1 Gavialis gangeticus | reverse complement strand
TCCCCCACACACAATCACACTTGCCCAAAAACACCACACCCATCCACACCTTCCCCCACAATCACACCTGCAGGCCCCTGGGGGAGCCCCACTCACTGCTACATGCATACACCACACATGCACCCACACTCCCCCAGCCACTCTCCACCACCACACACCCCATATGTCCCCACAACCTCCCATACCCACCCACACATACCCCCACACCCCACATGCACACACCCACAACCCCCCACAAACCCCATACCCACCCACCCATACCCCCACAATATACAAAAAGGACTTCGTTTTAAGCTATTATGCAAACACTTACACCAACACACAAATCAGGACAAATTATTTTTTAAATAAAAAAATATATATATTATGGATGTTTGATTTTTAGTGTATAATTTGATTTTTCCCCCGGTTTCAAGATGGCAAACCCCCTTCCCAAAAGGAGTACTTCCAGGGGTAAGGGGAGGGACTTCTGATGGCAAAGGTTAAAGGTTAGGGACAGGACTTGTGGTCCCACAATGGTGACCGGGGGCAAGGCCACCCTTGAAGCCCTCAACAGCTCTTCAAAACTCATTAAGCAGCCCTCCAGCTTAACTAATTGTCCACCCCTGCTCTGCTGGATAAGTGATTATAGAAAAAGCACACCATCAGTTTTGTCCATGGTGTATATGTGAACACTATGATAATTTGAGGGTGGGGGGAGGATAAAACAAAATATGAGAGAGATTATTTTTTCAAAATAAGGAAACCCACATGATATATTTTGTCTGAACAAGTTTTAACACTAATATTCTTCTGACAGATAAATAGTGTAGCAGGATGGAACCCTAGGGTCGCCGTGCTCTCCCCTAGGGTGCCCTCTGTACCGTGCCAAGTGTTCTCTGAGCACCCTCAAAATCTCGCCTGCCATGTCTTTGCTCTTGTGTATTTATTGTAGGGAGGCTGCCCTTCGTTCCCTTGGCTACAGTTTTCCTGCTATGTGCTGGCCCCGCCTCGGTCTCCCTGGCACTTGGGTGTCCTACAGCCCTGCCTCACTCTGCACTCTGTTGATGCTCTATCCCTTCCCAGTCTCGTCCCGCTCAGGCTCTCTGGAGCCCCACTTCACTCTGTACCTCACAGTGCTCAACGGCAGTCGCTGCCCCTCTCTCTCTGGGGCTTCTCGCTGCCCACCCTCTGGGCTTCTTGCTGCCCTCTCTGGACTTCTCACTGCCCTGCGTCCCACTGGCGCTCAGGTTCTCCATGACCTTGTTTGTTCTGCCTTCTGGGGTACTTGGGGTCAGCCCTCTCCCAATACTGCGCCTTGGCCTTGGCGCTCGGGGATGACATCTCCCCCTCTGCTGTGCCCTTGCAGACGCTCTGGCTCACTGCCTTCCCTGCACTGTCCTTTCCAGCAGTCTAGGAGGCACACTCCCTCTGTTGCCCCCTCTCTCGGGGCTTCTCAGCAGTGCTGCCCCCTCTCTCAGGGCTGGGGTTCACACTCTAATGTGGTTCCCCTATGAGGCCTCCTCCATCCCCTTATAGCCTTGCCTGAACCTCTGGTGTAGCAACAACCAAAACACAAGCCCCTCGGCTATAACACAAATCTATGCCTCATGGCTAAAACATCCTCTGAACCACACCACAGGTGTTCCATCTCTCACCCGTGTCACTAGCTGCTCGCACATCCAGACCTTTTCCTTTTCACACATTCAGGGACAAGCTCCTTCCTGCTTGGCTGTAGGCTGCCTCCTCTCTGGGCTTTGGCCTTTGATTTATGTCTGAGCCAGGCCCTGCCCCTTCCTTTCAGCTGACCAAACAGGTGTGTGTCCTTAGCTCCCTCCGGTTGCCCCTAGCAACCAACACATGAGCCACTACTCTGACTTCCAAGTAGCAGGCACCTTAGTGCCCTGCTACAAATAGTAATAGACTTGACATAAGAGACGTAAAACAGCAGAAGCCAAAAGATTGGAACATCATTTCCCAGTCTGTGTGCTGCCTGCTAGGGCCAGCCCACAATTTTTTGGGGCCCCTTGCAAGAAATAGTTTTGGGGCCCCCTGATGCAAAGAAGTCAGCAGTGGTGGTGGGGAGGGTGGGAGATGTGGCAAGCGGTTGAAGAAGCCAGCGGCAGTGGGATCGGCAGTGGGCGGGGGGGAGGGTGGCAAGCAGCCAGCTGTGAAGCTGTCATTGGCGGTGTCAGCAGCAGGGGGTGGCGAGCAACCCGACATGAAGCTGGCAGCAGCCATGCAAGGAAGGGGGGGTGGTGAGTGGCTGGATGCAGGGGGCCCCTTGGCTGTGGGGACCCCTGCAGATGCAGGTTTTGCAGGATAGGACTGGCTGGCTCTGCTCCCCGTTTCTTATAAACCTTGAACAAGTAAGAAAGTCAGACAGCAGATCCCTGAAAATAAGAGGAAGAGATTACATGCAACCACTTTCCTCTAACAGATGTAACGGGGTAAGAGTAACCTAGCATCTCTTATTCAATGGATACAGGGCTTGAGAGTTAGTGAATAACTGCTTGTTCCTTTTATGGACTTGAAGCACCACATTACACTCAAGGTGTTAATGACTACAAGCTAAATCTGTCCTTTTTCTTTGAATCATATGAATGAATTCTAATCCAAACCAGCTCTAAATGCCACCTGCTGAAGCTACAGCACTGCTTCCTGCCTTATCCTGTCACATTCCTCAGGTATTTCCCATTTCGGACAAATTCTCTTCAGGTGATTGATGGATCTTCACCCTAGAATAATAAACCTGTTCTCTTATGTTTCCAGCAGTAGGGGCCTTCTGAGAAACCTAATCCTAGCATGATTCTCTAGAGTTAAAAAAGAAAACTAACCCAAATGTATACAACACAAAGTATTCTTCCGTTCAGCTATTTTGAGTAGTAACAGCTCTTCATCAGAGATGATACAGCTAATTGATTACAAATTATAGAAAGGGTTGATGTTATTAGAGATGATATACAATTAGTTTACTTTTGCTAGAATTAGAGAAGTATACTTAGTAAGGAAATAGTGATGTTTTCTCATTTTTAATAATATTTCCCAGGTTTCAAGTATTTCCAGAAAAAGCAAAAGGAAACAAATGCTTTGAAAAGCCAGCATTAATCTTAGCTGATATCAGAATTAAACTGCCAGAAAAAGGCATCTCAAGTAATGCTACTTCATCTGTTTTAATGCTATGGTTGGCTGTTCAAAATGATTGCAGCCTTGAGGCCCAAATTTGACTGATTCAATTGCTCTTATTTGGATTTTTAAATCATTGCTGTCAGGATAATAAGTCTTTTTCAAAACATTAAATCAAATGAAACTCAGATAGAGGTCTCAGTTCTGTAGACTGTCTATCAACAAGCTATTGAGAAAGCCAAACTTACATGTCAATTGACATTTGAAGTAATTCCCTTTAATGTCCTGCAATAAAGTAGATTTTGGCAAATTGATTATGTGATATGTAATTTTTTTTTTTTTGGCTGTCTGATTTCAATCCTACTTGATGCCCATTTGGTGTTTTTTTTAAGTTTTTACATAGGGCAAATTTTTCAAACATATTGATCCAATTGTTGTCCATGAAGTTAATGCTTACGTCTTGATTTCAATCGGAGCTGAGTTAAGTGAGCACTAAGTGCTCTTGAAAAAATACCTTTCTGTCAAAAATGAATTATGGTTAAGGTCCAACTTGTTGCATAAGTATAAATTTGATATTACTTATGTTCCCTCCAATAACGTCCATTGGCTTCTTTAAAAAAGTTTTCTGTAAAATATTTCAGATTCTAGTCTAATCCAGGCAGGCAAACCTTCATTCCCTGTGCAGAGTTCCATTGGAATAAATGGGATTGGTGTCTGTATTACAAGTATTCAAGAGTATAGATCAATTTGAATGATCAGGTCAAGAAATAATGCAAAATTGAAGAAATAATAACCAAGTTATTTCTGGTGGAACGTTTCAATCAGTATTTTGTCTTTAAAAAGTTGTTTAATTGTGTTTTTATTTTCCAGTAAAAGGATTCAAATAAATCAAATGCCTTACTATGAATTAAAAACAAAAAAGAGAGAGAAAGGAAAACAAAACATTCTGTCCCATCATAACAAATCCTTGAATTATGAGGAGCATCCACTTAAAAGTCACCAATCCAAAAAAACCTATCAGTTACATATTACAAGCACTTTAGGTTTAATTGCTTGACAGCCTCAGTTGGTAATGCCTCTTGAATTTAAAAGAAAAGCCCTTATACCTGCATCTGTTTTGAAACTTTCACCCAGTGAATATGAAGAGGTCTTAGTGTAACTCAGAATCAAGTCCATGTATTGTTTAATGTTGCCCTTTAAGAGAATTTACTCTGTCTTACAAACAATCAGTTGATGAAGGAAAAAGAGCAAAAGAAAAAGAAAGATATACTAGAAATAGAATGCTTTGGATGAAACATGTGACAATTATGTAATGATGTTTTACCCCCAAGATTTTAAAAAATACATTTTACAACTTCATTACATGTCTGTTAATAATCTTATTTTTATATGATATTTGCACAAGGTGACACTTTTGACAACCAGTTGCAATACATAATATCAACAAAAGCTTCTCTGTTTTAGGCTTGTTTGCTTTTTTTTTTTAACCACTGCACATTTATGCTCAGTGTCAGCATGTCTGTCAAGTACCCCCTCTGTCCTCATATTTCCCGCCTGCCGCGACTTGGAACTTAAAGAGATTAAATAGGGAGGAAGTGGTTGTTACAAGAGAAAGTACCAGCAGGAAGTACCACGCTGAAATAAACTTACTTTTTTTTTTTTTGCTTTTATTCAGTGGTTTACAGTTATTAACAGGGAACTCCCCTCTTGGGGAGATCACCGTCCAAAGGGTTAATCTTGGGGTCTCCAGCCTCCTGGCCAGCCCCTGCTCTAGTGTTACAGTCCATGAAAGCCGCGCCGCCTTTATCCAGTTGCTTTATTAGCAGCTTGTTACGGCCGCTAACGAGCCAGTTAGTGGCTTGTTACAGCTGCCACCTGCAGCTTTCTCCAGCAGAGCTGGCGTGGAGACTCCGCGGCTCTCCCTGGATCTCCTCAGCACCTTGCTCCCCTTGGGACATCCTAGAGTCCCCTGGACTCTCCTGGGGTCTGGGTAGGAGTCCTCCCCCTCTCGTCACCTCTTCAACTCAACGGAGCCTCCCCAAACTTTGATAGCAGCGTCTGCTCCCTCCCAAGGCGCGGCTCCGCTCCTCCCGTCACTCACCGCCGTTTCTGTAGTATCAAGATCAGTCAGTGCCTGGGCTCCGGGATCCCTTTGCTCCCTCTGATCCTGAGTCAGGTCGCCCTTCCCCGATCCTACTCTCTGGAGGTTCTCTCTCTTGCAGCACCTCTCTGTGCTTCTGCTCTGGTGCCCGAAGGCATCCCTCTTCCTCTTCCTTTCCATCTTATCCTCCAGAGTCTAGTCACCATTGGCTTCTTAGGGCCGGGGCCCAACCCCCTTGTGGTGTAATTATTTCTGGCTGCCCCCTGTTCCCTTAGCAACAGGGTCTCAATGGGGACCCTGTTACATACCTCCCCCTCCAAATACCTAGTCCCCTCCCCCCTAAGGGAACAAAGGGGGGGTGTGAAAGAAAGGAAGAACAAAGGCACAACCCCTTCCAGTTCTTGTTAGAAGATCTTTAATTTACCGGCACTTCTCTTTGATCGACTATTGGGTCTGGAATGGGTATGTCCCCTAGCCGGGACAAGAAGTCTACATTTCCGCTTCTGCGTCCTGCTTGGTGTTCCACTGTAAAACAAAAGGGTTGTAATGCTAGCGACCATCTCATAAGTCGGGCATTATTCAATTTCACTGAGTTGAGCCACCGTAGGGGAGCATGATCTGTGACTAGCACAAACTTTCTTCCTAATAGGTAGTACTGAAAGAGTTCTACACCCCATCTTATCAATAGACATTCTTTTTCTATAGTTGAGTAATGAGCCTTTGTGGGCTTAAGTTTTTGACTGGCGAATGCTACTGGTCTTTTGGTCTCCTGATCTTTTTGAAATAATATGGCGCCAAGGGCGGTTGCTGATGCATCCGTTTATAGAAAAAATGGTTTCCAAAAGTCCTGCATATACAAAACCAGGTGCTGGCATAACGCACGTCTCCCTTAGTTGTTCAAAGGCCTGGAGAGCCTCTGGGTTCCAGGGGATCAGGTTGCAATGTCTTTTAGTTAAGTCTGTCAATGGTGCGGCCTTTTCTGAGAAGTTTGCAATGAACCATCTATAATAACTGGCAAATCCCCAAAATGAGCAAAGTTGTTTCAGGGTCTTCGTCAGGGGATGCTGTCTTAGTGCCTCTACCTTATCTGATAGGGGTTTAACAACCCCTTGCCCTACCATAAACCCCAAGTATTGAGTTTTCGTCTTCCCTAGGGTGCACTTTTTTGGGTTTTCCATGAGCCTGGTTCATCAGAGGCTCTTTAATACCTGTCTTAGATGTTGACAATGGGCCTCCCAGTTGGGGGAGAAGAAAATGATGTCATCTATGTATGCCACCACATAATTTTGATGTGGGGCATGTATTTGCTCCATCAATCATTGGAAGGATGCCGCAGCCCCATGTAGTCCAAAGGGCATCCTCTTGAACTGAAAAAGCCCCCATGGGGTCCCAAAGGCTGTCTTTTCCTTATCCTCTTTTGCCATTGGGATCTGCCAATAACCTTTTGTGAGGTCTAATGTCAAGATAAATTGGGCCTGGCCTATCCTTTCCAGCATGTCATTGATCTGTGGCATCGGGAACGCATTGAACCTAGCAATCTCATTAAGTTTCCGGTAATCTATGCATAGCCAGATTGATCCATCTGGCTTTGGTACCACTACCATGGGACTCTGCCAGGGACTTCGGGACTCTTTGATAATCCCCCACTTTTTCATCTGGTCAATCTCTTGTCGGACAACCAGCCGTAAGTGTCTGGGCAACCTCCTCCAGTGGTTCCTCACCACTTGCCCTGGTGGGGTGATGATGTGATGGTAAACTCTCCTTGCTTCTCCCAGTATTTCTCTGAACACATCTCGGAACTCCTCTATCGGGTTTGTATCTCCACCTCCCAGCTCGGCTCTAATAGGTCGTCCACCCGGGGCATCCCTTGGGTTCCGACTAGGTCCCTCACCCCTGCCTCAGGCCCTTCTTCAGTTCTGTCCACTGGCTCTCCTAGCCACCCTTCTCCCTGACGCCACCTCCTCAGCAGATTGACATGATAAATCTGCTTCTGCCATGTCGGTGTTGTCTGAAGGACTTCATAATTTACTGGCCCCGTGCAGCGTATCACCTGGAAAGGGCCCTGCAACTGAGCCAGCAACTTGGGAGTGTTATCCGGGAGCAACACCACTACCCATTCCCCTATCTGCAGCTCTCTCTCGG
Organism: Gavialis gangeticus; assembly: GCF_001723915.1. Classification (NCBI taxonomy): domain Eukaryota; kingdom Metazoa; phylum Chordata; order Crocodylia; family Gavialidae; genus Gavialis; species Gavialis gangeticus. The sequence continues at coordinate 29,155,138 of NW_017728998.1, read as the reverse complement.
TAGCCCACAAGTCATACTGTTGCTTCTGTCTTTCTTGGCTCTGACTGAAGTGTCTTTGAGCTATCTCCTGTGCTTTTTGAAGTCGTTCCCAGAATTCCCCTGCCCCTCAGGGCTGGGATGGATCCATCCACTCTCTAGTCCTTTCTTCACAAATAAGGTCCAGCAATCCTCGTGGACTATGCCCGTACACTAGTTCAAACAGGGCAAACCCCGTCAAGGCTTGGGGGGCCTCTCTCACTGCAAAGAGTAATGGGGCCACCAGGGCATCCCATTCCCAATGGTCTCCTTGTATACAGACACAGAGCATACCTTTAAGGGTACGACTAAATCTCTCTACTAGCCCATCTGTCCGGGGATGATATACTAAGATGCGTAATTGTTTGATCTTTAGTACCTGGCAGACTCCTTTTAACACTTTAGACATAACATTTTTTCCTCTGGTCCATTAAGATTTCTCGCGGTATGCCCACCCAGGCAATCTATCGCAATAAGGCAGTAACTATGGCCGGGGCTGTCACTGATCTTAATGGCAACGGGAATCCGGTTGCATAATCTATAATTACCAGTATAAACTGGTATCCAGCCTGGCTACTTGGAAAGGGTCCCGCTATGTCTAGGGCAATATGGTTGAATGGGCACCCAATCGGGGCAGGGGCACCAAGGGAACCCATCCCCGTCTTCTGAAATTCAGGGCATTCTGCGCAGAATCTTTCTGACATCTTATATATGCCTGGCCAAAAAACTCTTTGCAGGAGTCTGGCCTCTGCCTTATCTCACCCCAGATGTCGTCCCATGGGCAAGGTATGGGTGATCCATAACAACCCTCTCCAATACTTCCAGGGCACCAGAAGCTGCACTCTCTCTCCCCCCTCTTCTTGGCTTTCCACCCGATAAAGTAAGCCTTTTCTTACCTCGTAGTGTGGAGTGCAGGGAGGTCTGGGAGCCGCCCCCGCTGCTCCCTCCTTCTCTTCCTACTGGGCTTTCCATAAGTTCTTGAAGCAGGGCTCATCCCGTTGTTCTTGTAGAAAGTTACCTTCCTCCGTCATCCAACTTAAGTCTAAATCTTCCCCCGTGTCCCCAAAACAAAGGGTCTGGAGTCTTCCTTCTCCCTTCCTGTATTCATCGGGCATCCAGAGTCGAACTACCTCTCCCAAATACGGCCAATCCATCCCCAGCAGCATCGTACATGGCAGGGATTTGGCTATCCCCACCTGGATTTCTTTGGTCTTTCCCAGTACTTACAGTTCCAGTCTTTTGCGTGGGTAGGTGTAGACTGCGCCTTGCATACATACCATGGATACTGGCATGCTGGGGCTCCCCAGATGTGAGGGTACCAAATCACCCCATACCATGGTTTGGGAGCATCCCGTATCTACTATATCTGGGGATAATTGTGTCCCCAACTCGCACTTCCACAACTGGCTTGTTCCTCTGACCTGGGCCCTGATGCCGGCTGAAACTGCAGTCCATCTTCTCATCATGCTTTTCCATTCCCGGACCAAGGTCCCAGGCCGTCACCCTGCAGAAGTGGGAAATGCGGCCTTTTTCCCCACACTGGTAGCATCTTGCTTCTGGGTAACCCCCCCC
>NW_017728998.1:29147522-29153362 GCF_001723915.1 Gavialis gangeticus | reverse complement strand
CCCCCCCCCCCCCCCGTGTGCATTTCCCTTTGGGAAGGCTTTCCCCGCCACAGAGGGATTGTTGTGTTTGGCCTGGTGGCTAGAGAAGGCCCACTGTTCCTCTCTTTCTGGGGCACTTTTCTTTCCCCGTCCATGGTGGCATAGTCTTCTGCCAGGCGGAGTGCCTCCTCGACGGTCTTAGGTTGATGGCACCAGACCCAGTTTTGGGTACTACCCATGAGATCTGCTACAAATTGCTTGAGCACTATCTTATCTACAATCTCCTGAGATGTGTGTTCCTCCAGTCTTAGCCATTGGTCTGCTAGGTCCCTGAGGGTTTGAACTAACAGTCATGGTTGACTCCCTTCAGGTCCCTTCTTGGCCCGGAACTTACACCTGTATGTTTCCTGGGAAATCTCTAAGGATTGCAGCTTTTACTTTCACGTAATCTCAGACCTCAGTCCTACTAAGGGCTCGATACGCAGCCTGGGCTGGGCCAGTGAGTAGGGGCCCCAATTTTACAGCCCAACTCTCCGGATCCAATTTTTCCATCTTTGCCACCCATTCGAATGCCTCTAAGTAGGCCTCTACATCATCCTCCTTCATCATCCGGGGCAGTCCTCGCCCGCCCCCTTCTCATACGCTGGAGATCTGCATGGTGACAATCTGCTCACACAGGTCCTGTTGCCGGGCCCACAGCTGCATCTCCTGGCTCTGCATTCTCACCATCTCCTCTAATTGAGCCTGTTGTCCCTGGAGAAGTCTCAGCATGAGGTTCTGCATTTGTTGCACATCCGCTGGCACCTGAGCCTCCATAACATCCCACCCGCCGTGTGAGTTCCCGGCCAATGCACCACTTTGTCAGCATGTCCGTCAAGAACCCCCTCTGTCCTCATATTTCCCGCCTGCCACAGCTTGGAACTTAAAGAGGTTAAATAGGGAGGAAGTGATTGTTACAAGAGGAAGTACCAGCAGGAAGTACCACGCTGAAATAAACTTACTTTTTTTTTTTTTTTGCTTTTTTTCAGGGGTTTGCAGTTATTAACAGGGAACTCCCCTCTTGGGGGGATCACCGTCCAAAGGGTTAATCTTTGGGTCTCCAGCCTCCTGGCCAGCCCCTGCTCTAGTGTTACAGTCCATGAAAGCCGCGCTGCCTTTATCCAGTTACTCTATTAGCAGCTTGTTACGGCTGCAATTAGTCCTCTCATTGCCACTAACAAGCCAATTAGTGGCTTGTTACAGCTGCTGCCTGCATCTTTCTCCAGCAGAGCCGGCATGGAGACTCCGCGGCTCTCCCTGGATCTCCTCAGTGCCTTGCTCCCCCTGGGACATCCTAGAGTCCCCTGGACTCTCCTGGGGTCTGGGTAGGAGTCCTCCCCCTCTCGTCACCTCTTCAACTCACCGGAGCCTCCCCAAACTTTGATATCAGCGTCTGCTCCTGCCCGCAGTGTGGCTCTGCTCCTCCCGTCACTCACCGCCGTTCCTGTAGTATCAAGATCAGTCGGTGCCTGAGCTCCGGGATCCCTTTGCTCCCTCTGATCCTGAGTCAGGTCGCACTTCCCCAATCCTACTCTCTGGAGGTTCTCTCTCTTGCAGCACCTCTCTGTGCTTCCGCTCTGGTGCCCGAAGGCATCCCTCTTCCTCTTCCTCTCCATCTTATCCTCCAGAGTCTAGTCACCATTGGCTCCTTAGGGCCGGGGTCCAACCCCCTCATGGTGTAATTATTTCTGGCTGCCCCCGTTTCCTTAGCAACAGGGTCTCAATGGGGACCCTGTTACACTCAGATACCCAGAATGATGGACATGTTTAAAATATTTAGATTAAAGTGGACATACAGGTTCCCTAGGGGAGGAGACAGAATGTAATTTCTTCTTCTCCTTCTGTTTCAAAGAATGGGAACAGCATTGTATGACTCGTACCTCATTCAGTAACTATACTCTGATCTTGCTCACATGAATAAAGACTAAAATTACAATAGTATGAAAATTGAATTGCCGAATGCGTTCCAAAATATATAGTATCTGTAAAGCATAATCTTGATGACTCACTACAGCATTATCAGGCATTGCATCTTTGGCTTATCTATATGAAATGCAACTGAAATTCATCTGTGTGTATGGCCAAATATTGGGAAATGGACCTAAAATTGAATAAAGGGGTTTTGTTCAGTGAAAAAAAAAATGTTCAGGCTGGAGGGGTGGAGCCCTCAGCTTTAGAAAGTCAGATTGTCCATTTGAAAGGGCTCTAGTTGCTAAAAGCTTCAATAGGTAAAGTAATGGATGTGTGAAGTATTAAGTGCACAGGCCCCGTAGCCATGAATCTGGCCCGTCCATGTGCTATACGTCTATATTTCCCCCCATCAAAGAGATTGCATGTGCAGCACTCAGGGACTTTCACAAGGCCTGTATTGCTTTTACACCCTGAGCAGCGGACATACCATTTTCAAGGTGTTTTTAGGACTCACCTGCCAAAACAGAATGTCCTCCTAAAATTGATTACTTGTCATTTGAGACTAGTGACATCTTAAAGTAGGCAGGCAAAGATAACAACAAAGACATGTTCAGAGGCAGTTCATGGCAGCAGGTAAATACAATCCTGTGTCACACACAAAGTAAGGAGGGAATGCTTGCCCAGAAGAATGCAAGAAGAAACCTGACATGTATATGGCACAAAATCTGATTTAGTGCATCTCTAGTTTTGTAATACTGTCCCCTGGTATTTTCTGTTCTCCTAACCTGTAATACATATAAATCCTAAACATAACACAATCCTGAAGCAACTAATATAATTAATCCTTTCTTCTATGAGAAGACCTAGAAGCTTCACTAGGACTATTTGCAAGTATAAGAGTTCCTTCTGTTATAATAAAACCATCTACCAAAATCCCATGATGTTGCAACTTCTCTGTGACAACGTCAACCACCATAAAAGGGTCATAAAGCCATCTTTACTGACCTCTGAGAAGTCTTCTTACTAACGTAAGAAATTTCTTCTGCACTGTATGGATGATATAACATCACTACATTACCTTCCTGCACAGCTGCAAATTATGGACTGCAATGAATACAGGTGCCAGAGTTTGGCACTCAAAGGCATTTTACTTGGCATGTGCACACCCGGTCGTACAGCAGGGAAGGGACTGGACCTGCTCTGCCACAACAAGGATCATGCCCCTAGCAGTTCCTCTGCACACACAGCTCCATGCACACCAACATTTTACAAGTCTAGGTTGTGGGTGCTTTTGGCACTCTGCCCAAAAACATTGCCAACCCCTGTCATAACCAGAATAGATTGTGCTCTGGCTATCCCAGGGCAGCAAAAACAGCTGACACCTAAAAGCTACACTTTTAGACACCTTGTAACCAAACATTTGAGTGTCATTCCTTAAAAATATTAAAATTTAAGGACACATTTTATTTTCAATAAATATGGGCAAGCTTTGAACATTATATGGCTGAAGAGAGGTGTAATTATGCTCATTTTGCATTAGTAGGAGCATTGCCAGAAGATTGAGGGAAGTAATTAACCCCCTCTATTCTGCACTGGTGAGGTCACATCTGGAGTAATGTGTCCAGTTTTGGGCCCCCCCACCATAGAAAGGATGTGGACAAGTTGGAGAGAGTCCATCAGAGAGCAACACAAATGACTTCTGAGGAGAGGCTGAGGGAACTGGGCTTATTTAGTCTGCAGAAGAGAAGACTGAGGGGGGATCTGATAGCAACTTTAAACTACCTGAAGGCTGGTTCCAAAGAGGATGAAGCTAAACTCTTCTCAGTGGTGGCAGATGACAGAACAAAGAGCAATGGTCTCAAGTTGCAGCAAGGGAGGTTTACGTTGGATATTAGGGAAAACTGTCTCACTAGAAAACTGGGGAAGCACTAAAAGCAGTTACCTAGAGAGGTGGTAGAAGCTCCATCCTTGGAGGTTTTTAAGACTGCACTTGACAAAGCCCTAGCTGGAATGATCTATTTGGAGATGGTCCTGCTTTGAGCAGGGGGTTGGACTACATGACCTCCTGAGGTCCCTTCCAAACCTAATTTTCTATGATTCTATGATTTATTTTCCTAAAGAAACTCCTTCATTTTTTAAAAAAAATTGAAACATTGCTGTAAGGCCAGGAACCAAAGAAACACAGTATGATCAAAACAACCCATTTCAAAGATTCCTTTGTCAAGTTAGGAACCTTCCTTTTATACTGTTCCATGAACACTTACCTTGGGAGATCATATTGGGCTGCACTCTGCATGGTGTCCTGACCAGGAAAGGTACCTGACTCTTCCCAAATGAATATCACTAAAAACTATCAACCCTGCAATCTGGAGGTATTGATTTCCATGGCATATCAACTGTTGCCCCACTTCACTGAAGCAATGCTTTCTAGGGCTGTGTGAAATTTCACCAAGTGTTTCATTTTGAAGCTGTTTTGATGCGTTTCAAGCTCAAAACAGCAGAATAAAAATGAAACAAAAGCCATTGCAATGCGCGCCTTTTTGGACACCAGGTCAACCCAGGCAAAAGCCTTCAAAACAGCTTTGAAATGAAACAAGGACACTTGAAACTGCTTCAAAAGTTTCAAAACATTTTGAGTTTTGAAGCCGGGCTTACTTGGTTTCAGCACCAGTCCCGGCCAACAGCAGCAGCCTCCTGTCATCCGGTGCAAGATTTTAGTCTGAAAGATCTTAAAATTAAAGTGCTCAGAAAAGAGCAGTAGTCCTGAGAGAATCTCACCCTTTCTTCGGAGTCCAAAACTTGCCACCATTTAAGCTGGTCCAAGTTTCTTTTGCCCTTCTCCTCCTGCTTTTCTTTCCCACATGTGGAGACAATTACCACATGTAATTGTTCCTGTACAGAACACCATCCTGCCCTTACCTAGTCTCTCCTCTGTGTCACATGGTCAGTTTGGCATGCCTCATTTCCCTGCCTGATTTGCAGGCACTTAAGTAGAAAAGTCTTTGTTTCAGGGGTATGGACCAGGATTTGAGAGACCATGAAAGTGGATGATACAAGACTGTAGCCATGATGGTTTCTCAGTGGCAGCACTTCAACAGGGGCAAAGCACTAGGGCTCTGTGAAGCTTTATGTGAAGCCACCCAGATGAAGCCCATGGTTCTGGCCTCCACACAGGTGGATCCCCTGGTTCTAAGCTGTGTGGGCTGCCTGTCCCTTTTTCAGGCTCTGGCAGCCAGGAGCATGGCCACCTCCCCATGTGGGGTCTGCTCCCTTTTGGGGTCTCTGGTGCACCAGCTGGAGGAGCTCCAGGCCACAGCCCAGAGACTGCGTGCCATCAGGGACTATGAGCAGGAGATTGACTCCTACTGCCAGGCCCTTCTCCCCCGGGAGCCAGAGGGTAGACCACCATCTCCCTCCAGGACAAAGGAGGACTCTGGGACCTCCTACTCTGTCCAGTCAGGAGCATGGACCAAGGTGGTAAAGGGCCCTAAGGTCCGCTGCACCAAGGCCCCTGCCCCACTGGAGCTTAGCAACAGGTACACACCTCTTGCTGCTCCAGCAGAGCCTGCTGAGTTGCCAGCTCCCACAGGCAACACAGGCTTAACTGCAGCTACCACCCCTGCTCTCCACAAGACAAAACATAAGGTGTTTGTTGTGGGAGACTTCATCCTGAGGAGGACTGAGGGGGCAATCTGCCGCTCCGACCCCTAAGCCCGGGAAGTCTGCTGCTTCCTGGGGGCCCGCAACAGGGACATTGCAGAGAAGGTCCCTAAGCTTCTCCAGCCCACAGATCACTATCCTATGCTCCTTTATCATGTGGGCACCAATGACACAGCTCAGAGCACTTCCAGGTGGGTCATGAGGCACTACAGGGATTTGGAAGTGGGTCTAAAGGGTTTGGGGCACAGGTG
>NW_017728998.1:29147088-29147379 GCF_001723915.1 Gavialis gangeticus | reverse complement strand
TTTGTTGTGGGAGACTTCATCCTGAGGAGGACTGAGGGGGCAATCTGCCGCTCCGACCCCTAAGCCCGGGAAGTCTGCTGCTTCCTGGGGGCCCGCAACAGGGACATTGCAGAGAAGGTCCCTAAGCTTCTCCAGCCCACAGATCACTATCCTATGCTCCTTTATCATGTGGGCACCAATGACACAGCTCAGAGCACTTCCAGGTGGGTCATGAGGCACTACAGGGATTTGGAAGTGGGTCTAAAGGGTTTGGGGCACAGGTGGTGTTCTCTTCAATCCTCCCAGTCTCGG
>NW_017728998.1:29144169-29145564 GCF_001723915.1 Gavialis gangeticus | reverse complement strand
TCCCTTCCAGCCCTAATGTCTATGAAATCTATAAAATCATAATACAAAATGGCTTTCCCAATTTGATATAAACATATCCATTCTGTCATCTCCAATATGGGTGTTGACAATATAGAAAGAAGCAGAATGTGACAAAAACTGATGGAAAATTAAAAAAGAGACAAACAGCACAATTCAGTTCATTGGGAGGAAATACATGGCCCACATCTACGTTTAAATACCATTCCTCTGAATATTTAAAAAAAATGTAATCAAATGTGAAAATGAATTTCAATGACTTTGAGAAAATATGTTTTTAAATTCTGCTTCTGCTGCTGTGATAGGGAATTGCAGGTATCAGGTGAAGAAAAAGCAGCACCAATTTTTACATTTTAACAGTTGGTTATGACCTTTCAGTATGAAACTGTCAAAGGAATAAAGAGCAAACAGTTTGCTTTCTATATTTTGATGGAATCTTATTTGCTACCTAGCTATTTAACAAGCTTCTACTGAAACCAAACTATCTTATGTGATTAATTTTCAATGATCTTGTAACATTCCATTAATATACTAGTAGTAGATATCTATTCTAAGAAAAAAAATTAATTGTTCCCCATTGGTTGATTTCTGATCTTTTTCTTCATATGCTTTCAGTCTACAAGAGGGTACAGATACTTTACAGCAACAGCACTGATAACAGAGTACATAAAATAATTACTTTGTCTAAATGAAGAGAATCAATTAGCAAATTCATCCTAATTTGTGTTAACACAGTTATTCTATGATTTTTTATACAAAAGTCAAGTTTCATCTATATTGAACCTACCATATATAAAGCAGCAGCCAAATGGGATCTAATATTAAAGAGAGCATATTACTCTTCACTCTGATAAGCATTAAATGATAAACTGAGCTTCAAAAGCAGTAGTATATAAATATACATTAACTATTGATCCATAAAGTCAAAAAGTGCTAGTATAAAAACTATGAATAAACATTACAAATCATGGTTTCATCCCTCCAAAGGTTAATATTGCATTGAATTACAGAAAGGTAAACATATCTCTCTCTCTCACTACATGAAAAGCTGAAGAGAAAAATTTTACTTTTAGTATAGTGAGTGGTAAATTTTCAGTGTACTGAATGGGGAGATTTACAAGAATGACTCTTGTGCACACTAACAATGGCAATTTATCTAAATTCCTGCACTCCATAAACTGTATCCCTGGGAAGAGAGATTTTAAAGGCATTTAAAAAATCTGATACCCAGGATATCCAAAAAAAGTCTAGCTTTCTCCAAGCTAAAAAAATCTGGTAATTATTCATAATGATTGCTAACGATTCATTTTGTTAGAATTATAGGACTGTTATCATAGAATCGTAGAAGTAGGGTTGGAAGGGACCTTGTAGATCTTC
>NW_017728998.1:29143136-29144158 GCF_001723915.1 Gavialis gangeticus | reverse complement strand
TTTTAAAGATGGGGACCACGTTGGCTATCTTCCAATCATCCAGTACCTGGCCCGAGCTCAACGAACACTGGTAAAGCCATGCCAAGGGCCCTGCAATAACCCCTATTAGCTCCCTCAGCACCCTGGGGTGGAGAGCATGTGGACCCGCTGATTTGAACATGTCCAGCCCCTCCAAAAGCTCTCTAACCCAGTCCTCCCCAACCTGAGGTCTGGAGGCGTTCCCCTTGAGTCCGTCTTGCATCATGGTGGGGAAGTCCCAGTCCCTACACAAGAAAACGGAGGTGAAGAATTGGTTAAAGAGGTCTGCTTTCTCCTCTGGCGCAACCACCAGATTGCCCAGAGGATCTTGCAGGGGCCCCACATTTCCGGTGCTTTCTTCATCCTCACTATATATTTGAAAAAGGTTATATATATAGGTTAGCAAGTGTTTAGTTTGCTTATTTTTTTAAGTTTATATTAACCTTAATCACACTCAAACTTCTCCTTTTAAACACTTTGGATGTGATCCTTATTTACATTGGAAGAGCACACAGCAAAGAATAGGGAAAAGACTGTATGAACTTTACCTGTCTGCTTGCAAGGCTGGCTCCCAGTGGTATGCCACTAGCTAAGGACAAGTAGGGTGCATCCACACGAGTGCACAGATGCCTCTTGTCCTGCCTCAAACCCCTTTGAGGTGGGGCAACAGGCATGTGCAGGAACAAAAAAAACGCAAGTTTGCAGCGCGGGGAGAAAATTAAACCCCTGCATATCCAGGGGTCTTTAAAAAAAAAAAAATTGATGTTTAAAAAAGCGCAGCAGGGCACAGTTCCTGAATGTGCCCTGAGGCAACCAGAGGCTGGGTCCTCCATAGAGTCACTCTGGCTGCCAGAGCATCTCTATGGTTGGCCCTTGCCCTGGTGCTGAAACATGTGGCCAGCAAGGCCGCAACTTTCAGCACCAGAGCTCTGGTGCTGGTGATTAAGGGGTCAGGGGGGCTGGAGGAGGGGGAGAGGACCATGGGGGGGAACCCTGCCAGCCCC
>NW_017728998.1:29141029-29142566 GCF_001723915.1 Gavialis gangeticus | reverse complement strand
TTTTAATCTGGGATTTTTCAGTTTTCCAATAGGGAACACCAGAATTCCTGCTAGGGAGGCCAGTGGCAGAAGCCTGCTTGCTTAGAGCTGGCACCTTGGACCCAGCTGGCTGTGGCTGATCTCCTGGACAAATGGGGCAAGGAGGACATGCTTTGACAGTTCAAAGCAGGCCACCACACCCAGAACATCTTCCAGGTGATAGCTGCCCAGGTGGCCAGGCGGGGGGTACACATAGCAGTAGTGCCACACAGAGGCCAATCCTGCAGCCACAGTCCACTGGCAGCTGGCCCGGAGGAGCAGATGCCGCAACCTGGTCTGGCAGGTGTGCAGCAGGTCAGAACCAGACAGCAGCCCCCACTGCTGCAGTGGGTAAAGGGTGCAGGGAACTCTCAGGGCTGCTTCAGCAGTCCAGGTAGCACAAGGGGTAGTGTCTCCAGGTACCAATTGCCTGGGCTCCAAAAGCTCCTGAGAGCAAGTAGCCCTGAGCTACTTGCCAGGGCAGCTTTTTGTATTGCTGAGGCCAAGACAAGGCACCTTTTTATACTACTGGGGAAAGCACAGGTGCTGGCCACAGGCTCTAGCTCCCCCTGACTACAGATCCGGGAGGAGCCAAGCAGGGTTATTTTGCCCCAAGTGGCACAATTTGCTCCACAATGAAGTGCATGTCTGAGCACATGCGCTGACGCAAAAAGCCCTGGCTCAAATTTGCACCATTTCTATTTGAGTTGCTGCAAGCACACATGCTTGCATGTATGGACGTGCCCTATGATATTTTCATAGGGCTTAGAGGAAACTAACATTTGCTGTGTACAAGTGTTACCTTTCTACTAGGAGAATTGCCATTCTTCCTGTAGAAATGACAAGTGTATAAGCATTCTTTCAGTATCTCCTGGGGAAATATGCGCACTCTGAGATCTTCCAGGTGTCAGCACTTATACACTCTCCCCCTGGTGTGGTCAAGGAGAGGAGGGAAGCAGCAGGGACTATCCAGGGCAGGGAGCTTTGCACTGCTGAATCTCCCTCCCCTCCTGGACAGTTCAAAGCAGGCCACCACACCCAGAACATCTTCCAGGTGATAGCTGCCCAGATGGCCGGGCAAGGGCACACATGGCAGAAGTGCTGCACAAAGGCCAACCCTGCAACCGCAGTCCACTGGCAGCTGACCCAGAGGGGCAGATGCCTCTACTGACTGCAGTCCCCATATGAGTCTGGCAGGTGCACAGGAGGTCACAGCCAGGCATCAGCCCCTACTGCCAGACTGCTGCAGTGGGTAAAGGGTGCAGGGAACTCAGGGCTGCTTCAGCAGTCCAGCTGGCACAAGGGGTAGTGTCCCCAGGTACCAATTGCCATCCAGAAGCTCCAGAAGCTCCTGAGAGCTAGTAGCCCTGAGCTACTTGCTAGGGCAGCTTTTTATACTGCTGGAGACAGCACAGGTGCTGGCCCCAGGCTCTAGCTCCCCCTGGTTGAAGATCCAGGAGGAGCCAGGCAGGGTTATTTTGCCCCAAGTGACACAATTTGCTCCACAACAAAGAGCATG
>NW_017728998.1:29136169-29141008 GCF_001723915.1 Gavialis gangeticus | reverse complement strand
TGGCTCAAATTTGCACCACTTCTATTTGAGTTGCTGCAAGTGCACATGCTTGCATGTGTGGACACATCCATAGGAGCCAAACACAAAACTGGGTGATACAGGAGCTTCTGCACAGGGTCTTCATCACTGGAGGATTGAAACTGAATGTCATAACATCTTTAGGGCCAGATTCCACCAATGATGCCATGCAAACAAATGGCACAACATATGAGAGTCTGTCCCATTATTTTTAACTATATAGCACATCTATCTATAAAGTACAACAGCATTTGTGTGCACTTAAAATACAGCACCAGGGACAGCACTATAAAGAATGTAGCATTATACCAAAAAAGAAATCCTTTATAAATGCAGATATACAATCCCCATGCTCTGCTTCAACCCTGTTACCCTTGCATTAAATACTAATACCAGTGGGTGCATGTGAATCCCAAACCATAAAGCCCCAATTTTGGCTGGCTGCTTTCTTCAAGAAGCCTCAACACTCAGCAGTGCTAATTAGCTACTTGCAGAGCCACGGAAACACTGCTCTACTGCTTCTACTTCAGGAGGTAGTCCATATGGAGCAGTAGGGTGTGTTTGAGAGCACTGCTGCCTGGTATAGTAAGTTTGTGATGTAAATATATCCTTAGGACCTCAGGCCATATGTTTGACTGTTCTCCTCATGAAATCCCAAATAATTAGTATTCAAGCATAAAAAACCTTCATAGATTCCGAGGCTCTCTGGCCTCAAGCCAGGACATTCACCAAAGAAAATCTTAAACTAAAATGTATCTTTTTTGCCATTCTTCTATGTGGACTGTAGAATGCTAAGTTTTTCACACTGCTATTCACATGGAAACCACTGGAACAGCAAGCCCCATAATGCACAGCAGAAGAAAAAAACAACTAGAGACATGGATCTATGGAGTGATCTGCTGTGAGCCATTAAATATATAAACTACCATAAGGGACTATTATAACAATGGAGGGAATACAAGTGAAGCAGAAAGTAGCATGTTGTAACCAGAGAAACAGAGATAAGCAAGAACAGTGTTTCTATAGCAACTCAGAGACATTGACAGAGCCTTTCTATCCACTGTGGTAGGTGATAATGAAGTAGCAAAACAATGCTTCTTGTAACTGCCCCCTCCCCAGGGGTGGGAAGGCCCCCAGGTTTGATTGTCTTATACTTAGAGCATGTTTAATTAGGATGTCATAAGGATTTACCAGCATCACTACATGTTAGATTCTCTAATTCCTAAGACCCAGAGAATGCCTTGACCCTATGCAGGAGTCCCAGGCTGGGCGCAGTCCCCAGAAAACATGAACAGCTCCCTCTCATAATATCATGTGTGGTATGAGCCACCCCAAAGGAGGATTGGAGAGACAAGGAAAAGATGGTCTGCTATGCAGTACTGTGCCTTTCAGGCACAATCAGACCACAGCTGATCAGCCAGCTGTGCAATGAAATTCAGTGCAGGATAAAACAAATTAGGTTATACTTCCTGCCAAAAACCCTTATTTTTAAGTTGTTACACTTTCCGAGGTTATTGATGTCTCCTTGGATCTCCTTTAATATCAGTGTGACGGGGCAAGTTTTCATGCCCAGTGCAAGCACCAGTCTGCCTCCTGTCTATGGACCAGCTGCCTACCTCACTTGCCTACCACACCGTAATGTAATAGTATTGAGGAGTTAATTAAGCAGAAGGCTGCCCATTTTGAACCCCGATATTTAGGGGGGGTATCCTCAGCTCTGTTCCACCCCTACATTGTGGCCCAAGCCTCACAGATGGCATCCCAGGCAGCTAAACTCAGCCATTCCCTTTGCCCATTAGCTGTGATCCCCTTTCTCGGACCTTTGGCTCCCCCTTAGGCCTTGGCCCCATCTCAGGCCAGTTGGGACCCTGACCTTCTTTTTTCTGTGGGCATCCCTCATGCCTGCATACAGGGTTCGGAGACCCCCCATTCCTGGCTCAGGTGCTTTGCAAAGCATGCCTGGCCCCGCGGGATCACTCACCCCAGCAGGCTCAGGTGCTTCAAGAAGCTTACCTGGCCTTCCCTGCATTATCTAACTGACCCAAAAGGGTGGGATGAGGTTAAGGAGCCCCAACCCACCCCACACCAGGGAGGTGACCACGCCTGGCATTTACATGGGGACTGCTACACCACCAGCAGCCCCACCAGGCCTTCCTGCCCTAGCAGGATGCAGTTTTAGGTCATGCTCAGGACCAATGACACCTCCAAACCATCTTCATAGCCTAACCCTTTACCTCCAAGGTATTCCTGGCAGAACTCAGCAGAGTGATGTTTCTCCTTTGCTAGCTGATTATGAACTGCTCTCAGATCAGGGAGATGGGCCTTAAAATGGCCACCCTCAACAGGCACCTGCACCTCCCTGGCCCAGTCCTTAAAGTGGCAGCACCACCAGTGCCCTGCCACAATCAGGTGTCATGATTTGAGAGCAGTCATTTTAGATCCCACCCCTCCACCCCCAACGAATATAAATGGACACACACATTTTTGTATAGTGCCACTATTTTCCTCAAACAAATATTTTTTATATGAAAGGGGAAAAACAAAAAATGAAATTTACCTGCATGAATAATGAGGTAAAATACAAACACGCATAAATAGAAAATAAAAATTGAACTAGGTTTAAAGGAACAGGAAAAAATAATATGAACTAAGATGAAAATATATACCAAAACAATAAGATTAAACTTTGTTTGCCTTTGTCTTGAGGCCTGTAGATGTTATCCTTTGTAACTTTCACAGACAAAACCACAATCTCACTTGCAATTCACTCTATGAGAAGGACAACTGTCCCTTTATTAATGGCTTAGCCCTTCAGTCCATCCACAGGTCATTGCTGTTAGAGGGATAGGTGTTTACTCCTGAAGAGCATGGTGCTAATCATACCCTGGAGGTATGTTCACAACCATGTTAAGCTGAGTTTTTTATTCAAAGCAAGAGTTAAAATGGGCAGAAGTAGTTCCATTTGGGACCATTGCTAGAAGCTGTTCACTGTAACTTCTGTATCACTAGAGTGACCAGCTGTGTCACTCTGGGGAGAATAAGAGTAGGCAGTGGTAGAAAAAGCAGACTGGGGAAGCAAAAGGAGATTCAGATAACGTAACTAAAGAGCTTACCCATTACAGGTGTTTTTGTGCTTAACAGAGAGGGAAAAAACTAAATCACACACATGCACAATCTAAAGCAGTCAAGGGGAACTGTGAGGGGGAAGAGCTCTGTAGAGAAAGGAGACCCTGGTACAAGAAAACTAATGAGTACTAGGTGACACCACTGTGAAGGACTTTTACAGTCTCATTGCAACTCTGTTATGCTCTGCTTTTCAAGAAAGTGTTACCACATATTTCTTCCAACCCTGCTTTATGCATAGGACATTTAGGCCAGGTACAGATATTATACTTTTACCACTGTAAGCGATCATCATCTGGTCTATAGCCATAACAGAAGAGAAGTTTGGCGCACACAGACTGGTTTAAAAATGGTGGAATCCTGTCTAAGATTTGCCCCTCCCCCCACCAAAGGGCAAATGTGTATTCTGTTCACATCAATCTAAACTATGCTGCTTACAGAAAACCACATAAGTTAAATCAATTCCACCTTGGGCTTTTTCGAATGTCTGTATCTAGCCATAAAGCAGTTGGATGAAACAAAAAAACTGTCCTCCCCACTTAGAAAGAAATTAAGATGGTTATCCTGTAAGGAATGTGCATGTTAAGAGCGCTTTGTTCAAATATCCATTAAACTTCACACCTCCTAGAAGTAACAAGTAGTAAGAATAGAAAGAAGCCTCCATTTTCAAGGATGGACACCTTAGTTAAATGTTTCAGTTTCAAAATGCGATGTGTAAAATATTTCCTTGGAACAGATAACGGACATGCATACATATACACATGTATGTGTTGTTGTCCACTAGAGTGTCCTAACAAAGGGGTAGAAAATCCCATTTTGGTGTCTGTTTTTGAAAAGCAGGATTCCTTTGTATCCATTTTAATCCCAACCTGTCCCAAATGTGAACTGGATCTAGGCAGATGTGCTCCTGCATGGTCATGAAATTGCCTTAGGACATAATTATACTTTACTGGGCGCATCTATACAAGACACTTTACCTCAAAGTAGCATAGTTTACTGCACAGTAAAAATGTGTGTTTACATGTGCACATGCTTACTGCCCTGTAAACCTCACTAATGACAAGTAAATTTGCTACCTGCAAATGAAAATAGAAAACGGATTCACAAGTAGTTAGTGTGCAGTAGCAAATCTGCTCCTGGTCAGCTGGCCACAAGGGGACAGGAGATTGCTCCCTGTCCCCAGGAGCTTTCTGCTGTTAGAGCAGGCTCTGCCACTGGAGCCCAGGCAGGAATTATGCCCCCCTGCCTCAGCAGCAGGGAGCTCCAAACTCCTCCACTCCAAGATTGTGATTGGGGAGCAGGGGGCTGGGAGATCCTTATCTCCCCGTGCCAGCTCCGTCAATGTGGGGCCAGCGCTGTGAGATCCTTATCTCCCAGCCCAAGCCCTGTGACTACAGGGTTCAGACTAAGAGATAAGGATCTTTCAGGACCAGTCCTGTGGTCATACAGTTGGCACTCGGAGCTCCCTGCTGGCGGAGACTGAGGAGCTAGTTGGGGAACAGGCTGGGGAGCTTGTTCCCCACCCAGTTCCATGCTTGCCCAGCTGAACAGAGAACAAGTTCCCCAGACCACTCCCCACCCAACTCTGCACTTGTGGAGCTGAGCAGGAAACAGGATGTCCAGCCACAGCCCCATAATCATGGAGCAGGGGATGGGAACTGTCCTGGTCAGGGGCAGGTCCCAGCCCCACACACTGAT
>NW_017728998.1:29118348-29131169 GCF_001723915.1 Gavialis gangeticus | reverse complement strand
GTGGAGACTGAGGAGCTAGTTGGGGAACAGGCTGGGGAGCTTGTTCCCCACCCAGTTCCATGCTTGCCCAGCTGAACAGAGAACAAGTTCCCCAGACCACTCCCCACCCAACTCTGCACTTGTGGAGCTGAGCAGGAAACAGGATGTCCAGCCACAGCCCCATAATCATGGAGCAGGGGATGGGAACTGTCCTGGTCAGGGGCAGGTCCCAGCCCCACACACTGATTGGGCAATAGAGGTGTGGGACTTGGAAAGAGTTGTAGGGGTACTAGCTTCCCCAACAGTAGTTTGGGGCAGGGGTCTGGGACCTGCCCCTCCTCTGAAGCTCTTTCCAGGTCCCCTGTCCTGGTCAGGGAACCAGAATCAGGAGCTCCCTGGTATCAGGGCAGGGGGAAATTGTTCCCACCCTGGCAGCAGACAGCTCCCCAGAGGCAGGCAGCAATGTCCCAGCCCTGGCCAGAAGACAGCTGTCTCCTGGCCTGGTGCTCCTTACCACCCCTGAGCTAGCACCCAAGGGGATCCTTGAGCTCCCCCTGGTGGCAGCAGGGTTCCATTACAGTGGTGCAGGAAGTGGGAGCAGTTTGCTGCTAGGAGCACATCTGTTCCCACATCCCTACATGTGTAGATGCCTGCCTGGGAGCGTTTAATCATGAGAAGTTTACTCACAAGTAAACTGATCTTGGATCATATGCATGAGTAGATGAACCAACTGACTAAGTATTCAGGTCAGATTTTTCCATACTTCCTGGCTGGAACTTAAACCTGCATTTTTTGGTGTCTCTGTACAACATCACCATTAGAGTTCCTCAGTGCTTTTAAGATCCTGTTGTCCTCTCTGTTTGTATATACCAGATATATCTACTATGCATGGGTGTGATTGAAGGGTGTAACAGATATGCCCGGAGTACCTTTAAACTAGCTAATTTGGGTTCCAGTAGCCACATAGTTGCAGCAGCATTGAATTCAGTTTGGGTTGCCCATAATGCTGGGTAAATACTCAGTTGGTTAAACCACCCATGCCTGAGCTAGCTGCCTGAAAGCTAACATATGTCTACACTACCCTGGGTGCATCTACATGTTCCTTAGTGCACCATAGCTATGGTGCATTTAGTTTAGTGCTTCCTTAATAAAGTACAAACTGAATGCGCATTAACTACATTTATTGTGCAGTAGTGCCGGCACATGGTTTTTTTGTGATGGTTATTGTGAGGTAGCCTAATCACACTGCACAGTAGCTTATCAGCACAGTTTTTGACTGGCACACTACTGCACAGTGTTATTAGGCTACCATGCAGTAAGCATCTCATGTAAATGCACCCCCTGTAGTGACTGCAGGATAGACATGGCCTTAAATAAGAAACAGTCCCTGCCTGCAGGATAAACATTAAAACCAGAGAAGACAAGGGCTTGACTGAAAGAATCACAGAGAAGTGAGCTGATCTATACAAAGCCAGTGGCACAGTGAGGAAAAGAACTGAGGACTGCTGATACTAAGTCCAATGTTATATTAACTGGGCAACAGTGACTCCCCAAGTTTATATGCTTCTGCATTTCTCTTCACTGCTATGTGAAACTGTTTAAACTCTACTAGGAGATGCTATGTGAGTTGTACACATACTAAGGGATAAGTAGTTCAGCATATTTTAAGTTCTTATCAGAACTGGAAGGAGGATAGAAAAGGAGGAGGATCTAATATGTTTTGACTCCTGCTCTTTGATCTGAGGGTCTGGGGAAGTGAGAGAGTAATTATCTGCAGTTAGAATGAAATTTCATATTTGCTCCAAAGGTGACAGTCCTAGTAGACGTGATGTGAATATCTAATGAAAAGTCCATCTGTTAAGATATTATCCTGTGGCAAGAATCTATTTAAAGCAAGCCATACTGTGACAGGACTATTTTGTCATTTCAAGCATGTTGTAAGGAGTGAGGGAAAGCATAATCTTTTACATACCAGTGTCAAAATCACAAGAGACCTGGCATCAGAGCAAGAAAGGTTTTTTTCTTTAAACTGTAAAATCTCTAAGGCAAGATAATTCAGTTAAGAATGAAACTCTATCCCAAACTGACTCTTCAGCCTGCCCACATATTGGAAGACAGACAATCGTTAATTATACACAGTGGGCACGTCTACACATGCAAATAATCCGGGAGCAGTTTACTCTCAAGTAAACTACTCAAGAGGAAACTCCCCTGGGCACATGCAGGGACACAGGAGCAGATTTGCTGCTCCTAGTAGCAGACTGCTCCTGCTCCCTGAAACCCTGCAATGGGACCCTGAAGCAGCCAGGGGGAGCTCTAGGTTCCCCCTGGGTGCTAGTCCAAGGGCCAAGAGGCAGCTGTCACCTGGCAGGTGCTGGGACATTGCTCTCTGCCCCTGGGAGCTGCCTGCTGTCAGGGTGGGCTCCGCCAGCAGAGCCTGGTTATGGACAATGGCCTCCTGCCCTGGTAGCAGGGAGTTCCCAGGCCTCACCCCATAACTGTGGGGCCTGGTCTGGAAGATCCTTATCTCCCAGCTTGAGTCCCACAGCCACAGGGCCTGAACAGGAAAATCCTTTTCTCCCAGAGCCAGCCCTGTGGTCGTGGGGCCAGTGCTGGGAGATCCTTCTCTCTCAGCATCAGATCTGCAGTCATGAAGCTGGTGCTGGGATAGAAGGATCTCCCAGCCCTGGCCCCATGACTGTGGAACTGGTACTGGGAGATAAGGATCTCCTAGCCCTAGTCCCACAATTGTGGAGCAGGGACAGAGGGACATTGTCTCCATCCAAGCTCCAGTGACAGAGCAGCAGGCAGCTCCTGGGGACAGGGAGCAATCTCCTGCCCCCTGCTGCCCAGCTGACCAGGAGCACATTTGTTCCTGGTCAGGTGTCTACACATGTACTACTGCACAGTAACTACTCATGAGTAAATTTGCTACTTGCATTTGCAGGTAGCAAATTTACTTGCAATTAAAGTCAGTTACAGCACAATAGGGTCTGCATGTGTAGACATGGATGCTGATGGCACAGTAATTAACTCTACTGCACAGTAAAGTGTCTTGTGTAGATGTGCCCAGTATTCTTTGAAGGCAACAGAAAAAGAAAGAAGGATGGGGGAGAATGTCTACCTCTGTGGATTCACTTTTTAAAATACTGCTTGAGAAGATAAGGTAAGCAGCAGAAGCTAAGAAGAAAGGAATACTGGAGAGCTCAAAACTTTTGATTAAACACTATCAAATTTAACTGCAGCAAGTGCACTTATTTATTGAAAATACACCTGGAAAAATATAAAAGATAAACAGAGGGGCAGGAGTGGTGAGAATGCTCAGCATTTTTTGTGCGAAAATCACACTAGTTATACTTAAGATATTATTTTAAACAAGTGCAAACCTTAGTGGATGCATCTATACATGCAATTAATGTAACATCATAAACTCCAGAGCATAAACTCCCTTATACAGTGCTGAGCTTAAGGGGCATGGCCAGGCCCAGGCAGGACCTCTGATTAGGGAGGTCTGCCTGCACCATCCCAGGCTTTTCCCTGCTCACTGCTCAAGGGTTGGGAGTGTTGCCAACCCCCAACACCCTGCTAGCAATCTGAGGCAAGGGGTGTAGTGCATGCATCTGTTGATGATACGGAGCTTTTCAATATCACTTTCCCTGCTTCTTTATATTTTCTGCAGCAAACTGACAGGCAAGCAAGCTAGCAGGGAGCTGATAACAGTGTTTATCACCTCATCAGCAAAACAATAGCTTTCCTCCATTCGTTCAAATTCTTCTTAAACACCTTACTGGCTGATCTGTTGATTAGCTCCAAAAAGCCCTAAGCGGTCACTGTTCTGTCTGTCTGTCCCAGTGAAATTGGAGACACTCCCACACAGAGACACCTCTCAGCACTAGCTAGCATACCACATTAGGGCCCATGGGGCTAGGGTCTGTGCTGTGGGAGATAGGAGGGAGGGAGGGAGGGAGGGAGGGAGGGAGTGGGGGAACCAGGTAGTTCTGTACCTGCTGTACCTGCAATCTCTGAAAGAGCTCTGATCAGGGAGCAGAAGGGAGGGGCCAGCACTGCTGTGGAGCAGAGAGATCTGCCCAGCCCAGAGAGCATGCTGGGATGCTAGGGGAGTCTGGTTTATCTTAAACCAGCAAGGGGTCTGAGACAGACATTGCATAAACTGGTTTGAGCCAAGTCATTCAACCAGGTTTTTCTCAAACCAGTTTTAGCCATGTTCAAACCAGTTTATGTGCACTGAACATCTGTTCTGTTGCAGGTTTAAACCAGCTTCTGATCACTTAAACCAGTTTATGTGCAATGTCTATCCCTAGCCTTAATGTTTATTAAATTTGTGCAGATGAGGCCTTGAAGGCAGACTAAAGATCAGTCAAGAGAAGAAAATGTGTGGACCAAAAATAGTCTTCCCACCTTGATTCCATTTCTGCTGCCCAGAATGACAAATGCAGTGGTTCTGGTCAATTGGTCTTGTAGTGGTTTCAGTGGAGCTGCAGTACGCTGATTTACCCCAGCTGAAGTTCTGACATAACAGGGTCCTGAGTTGCAGGACTGACCCTTAAGCTTATAGATTCTGCCAAATATTTCCTCTGTGGTAGTGACACTTTTAAGTACAAAGACTACTAAGACAAAATACTGAACAGTCAAAATTGTACATTTGAATCTGTTTAATTATTTTACATACTTTTTCTTTTCATGAATTCTATTCTGTAATGCAAAGTTTGATAAAGTGGCAGATTTTGTAGCATGCCAAAGCCCATGGGCTGCCCTGAATAGAAGCTAGGCTTGAATTTTCCAGGTCAATGAGGTCCCCTCAAGCAGGATTATCAGAAGTGCAGCTGTCTCCTGCACCGGATCACTTCCTTGCTCCACCTGAAAGTGACAGCTGGATATTTAAATAGCAGCAAAATATTTAAATAGCATTTGCACTGTACAGAACACAGCTAAACTGTAGAACATTTTGTCTTAGGGAAACAATAAGAGGCACTGATAGTAACATTTTTTTTTCTCACAGCTCTGCCACTTACATCTGGCTGCATCAAAGAAGCCCTAACAGAGAGTTACCAGATTCACAGTAAAAACAACTCTTGCTTGCCCAGAAAAGAGTCCTAAAAGATGCTGGTTTTCTCTGAAATGCCTTTCATGATACTCACTGGGCCAAAAACTGTTACAATAATGTAGATCGGAAATAATTCCACTGGCTTTGTCCTTTCCACCAAGTTAAGAAAATGTAATAATGACAGTAATTTACTAGCTTGTGAAAGAAGAAAAAGAAGCATGAATGGAGAAGAAAGCTTACTGCAGAATTATTGAATCATAGAGAAGAAGGGGAAAAAGAGATTTTGAAAAGCAATAAAGGGCTCCTTAACACATGCACTATGCTTGGCACACAGTCTCCTCATTGGTTACACCCACATAAAGCCAAATGGTGCTACTCTAGTTTTAAACAAAGGGAAGGACACAGTGAGCCTAACTTTCCACTCATTGATACCTGTTCTACTTTGCTATAACTAAGAGAAGAATCTGACCCATAAATTTACTGTATATTTAATGGTCATTCACTATTTCACTTGGTCTACTGAGATCAGAAAAATAACTCTTTTGAAAGGGACTTAATCCAGTACCCTTCCAGGGTAAAATTTTGGGAATACCACTGCTACAGTAAAACTACATTTTTGCATGGAAGCTAAACTAGTTGTACTATCTGAACTCGATTTTAGGCAAAAACTTATAAAGAAAGCTCATATATTTAAGGAGGCTATGCCTCAGTTAGTTTTTAATTTTCAATGTGAATGTAACCGATAATAAATATGATAGTAAAACACTAAAACTTTGTATTTTTTCTGCCTAATTCAACCTTTCTAAACTTAGATAAAATGGACAGAAAATTTACATTTCATCCTGTGACTTAAGGAGAGTAAAGAGCTTTATATTAAAATGTTAACTGTTTTACTTCTAGCCTAGGTACAGACATTCAAAAAGCCTGAGGCAGAATCAATCAAACATATGCAGGTTCCTGTAAGTGGCATAGGTTGGTTTGGGAACAAACAGAACACACATTTGCCCTTTGGTGGGAGGTGAAGGGGTACACAGGCTGCCTGACTGGCTGAGGCCATCAGGTTAGGGGTGCGCCTGCATGCCTCCCATTAGGCTTCTTAGGCTGCAGGGGACTACTGAGTGGAGCCGATTACCTGGGCCACCCCTGATTGACTGCTGGGTACGGAGAAGAAAATCTCCCCCACTTCCTCCACCATCACCCTCAGCCACAGGCATCTGTCAAGTGCAGGCAGTTTGCCCATCCTTCTGCAGCCTGATCATGCTCCCTGGGGCTGTGCCCACTTGCAGGGGGCATGAGGGACTCTGGGTGGGCTCCCTTGCACCCACCCAGGGACCCCCATGTCTTTGTGAGCAGGCACAGCTCCAGGGAGCAAACAGAAGACCTGCCCTATTATTTGTTTGTAGTCACAAAATGAATGAAAGGTAAGAGCTGGCATTTTCCAAAGGGGTGTTTTGAGTCTTATAAGGGATACAGTGAAGCTAAAAAATTTGAGAACCACTGCTTTATGCAAATATACTTTAGGATCAATTAATTGATCCAAACTTAATTAATTGAAACTAACTTAATAAAGCATGCACGATCTCAAATGCATCTTTGCTCTATTTTAACCCAAAATTCAGAATGGGACAGAGGGGGGTGATGGGAGAAGCAGGAAATAAAATGCATGCTTAATGGTAAACCAGATTTGATCACGTGCTTAGTACAGATGAAATCTCTGTAGATGTTAAAAAAGGCTAGGAATTCAAAGGTGCCAAGGGGCGGGGAGGAGGATTTTGAACTCTGCTGAATTTCAGTGAGAATTTAGCCCTTTTAAAAAACAATTCTAGCCAGGTATCTCTTCAATAAGCTGTATTCCCCTTGCAGAACAGAACTTCTGTTCTGTCTCTGCTTCTTTTGGGCTACTGAACAACTGCAAGATTGTTAGGATTTGATAAGAGATGGTTAAGCACTTCAAAAGCATGCAAATAAACGCAGCATGGAGCAGGTTGATGGTGAGCTTGTGGCATGATGGAAAATGAAAAAAATTTAGTACAAAATGTTCTGCACCTCTGTTGAGAACTATTAAAAAGATTTGTATGAAATACTTTACTTTCCCACTGTAGTTAGAGTTTGATCAAACATTTTGGAAATTATGCTTATTCTTATCTTGCCAATCAACGTAACTCTTACAATCAGTTTTCTGAAATTTGAACTCATTTAACCTACATTTCATATGAACTAGGAAAAAACCTATTCACCCAGTCAATCCAACAATGGGCCCTAACTGCCTTGCAAAACATAAATAACCTAGAAAGTTATTTGGCCTTAAGTTTGAACCGTAACACCTGAGGGCTGTTCTCCGTGGAAAAAATAAAAATTCTGGATTGGAGGGTGAGAGAAATGTTTATATAATTGCACATTCAAAACTACACCCACTGTCTCAGTAACAGTTGGAGCGCCTACATGAGAGGCTTTGTTGCACAGTAGCATAGTTTACTGCACATTAAGTGTGTCTACATGTGTGCATGCTCCTGGATTATTTGCACATGGTGGGTGGTGAACATTACTCAGCAGAACAAGTGGCAGGCAGAGGATGTCATCTGCAAGGATGTGCGGGACTGGCATGAGGATACATGGGACCGGGTGGATCGGGAGTATAGGATGCAGGTCTTGGCCCTGGAGCATGTGTTTTTGGAGGCCCTGTGGGTGCAGGGCTTAGTCATGGCTAAGGCATTGCAGGCCACAGAGGAGAAATGCTGGCTGCTGGACACCATCCTGGCCATGGTAGTCACCTTCATGCCACCCACTGCACCGCCCCCAACCCTAGCCCCACCTGCCCCATGGTATCCACCCACCACCCAACAGTAGGCCCCTTCGTGGGCCTGGGCAGAGATCCAGTGTTGCCTCCACCAAGCAGGGTCCCCTGCCTTGGCCCCCACCCTGTGTCCCGCACCACCAAGCCCCCTCACGCTGGCCTAGCCTCACCCCTCATCCCAGGTCCACATGGGTACAGAGCTGGAGCTGCCTGCAGTGGAGTAGGACTGCACACCAGCCCTGCTGGCCCTGGCCACCAGCTGCCAGAAGGGGAGCCACCTATGCTGGGGGACCAGAAGCTGTCATTACCCCTGGATGAGTCCCGCACCCACTGGACTCCCTGCAGCATGTGCACCCACAGGGGAACAGCCAGAGGCTGAGGTGCTGGCCACCTGTCTCCAAGCTTTGCCCCCTAGGTGCCCCCACCCCACAGCCACCTATCCTCAGGAGGGCACACATATAAACCACATTGTAAATAGTTTGCATGGGGAAGAGGGTGTTTTATTGTTGGTGGATGGAGTGGGTGGTGGAGGGGTTCTGATGTTGGGAAGGGATGGGGAGGAAGAGTCTCTTTGTTTTGAGAGCAATGAAGTGTTTTTCTGAGAGCTGATCACAGTGAGTGTGGTGCTGGGGGTAGGTGGGTGGAGGATCTGCGGGCAGCTGTCCAGGTGGGCTACAGCAGGGAGTTCAGGAGGAGATGGTCATCCAGTGCCTTTTGTGTCCGGTGCCCTGGTCCCCAGTGGCAGGTGTGCAACTTGCTCAGGGCCTCAACTGGGGGGGGAGGGGGCCTGCTGCTGTCACTGCCACTGTAGCTCATGCTCCTGCTGCCAAGCGTCCTCAACCCACTGTGCCTTCTCCACCCAGGCCTCACAGAAGAGCTGCCCCTGTGCCTCCCAGTTGTTATGCAGCAGGCAAGCTGTGACAATGACCTGAGGGAAGTTTTCCTTGGTGAACTCAAGGTGGGCAGTGAGGGTGTTACCAGCATTCCTTGAGGTGGTTGAAGGTGCAGTCCACCAGGGTACAGGTCTGGCCCAGGCGCTGGTTGAAGTGGGTCTGGCAGGGGTCCAGCTGGCTGGTTTGGGGCCACAAGAGCCAGGGGAGGAATGGGTAGATGGGTTCCTTGATGAGGAGGGGCGGGACCATCATAGTGCCCAGCTGGAGGTCCAGCACCCCGGTACCCACTCTGCATCAGGGTTGGTAAGGCAGAGTGCTGAAACAAGTGGGCATTGTGGGCACTGTCCGCCCAGCCAGCATTCACATTATTGAAGGCTCCACGGTGGTTTTTGATGGCCTGGAGCATGGCTCTGCCTGGCTGTATTAGGGGTGGTTGCCATGGGGCAGGCAGGTGATGGGGACGTGGGTCCTGTCCAGAGCCCCAGTGCACTGGGGGAACCCCAAGGTACAGAACCCTGCCACCACTGCCAGGGGGTCATGCACATGGAGCACTGCATGCCCCAGCACATCCTGGAGGGCAACATATACCTCCAGGATGGCTTCCCCAGGGGTTGCCTTGCCTACGCTGAAGTGGTGGCCGATGCAGTGAAAGCTGACAGGCGTAGTCAGCTTCATCACGGTGATGGCCAGCTGGGTGTCTATGGGGAGGAGCTGCTGCATGCTGGTGTCCTGCTGCTCCAGGTGTGGGCAGACCTGCTCCAGGAGGTTCAGGAAGGTTGCCCAAGTCATGCAGAATACCTCCAGCCACTGCTCTTTAGCCCAGGTGTGCTAGACAATGTGCAGCCACCAGTTCTGGATTTTCCAGGGGGTCCAGAGGTGGCGAGTTGGAGGCCCAGGACCACAAAGACAGCCCCAGTGGTAGCATCCTGGAGGCCATTATCATAGTCCCTGCTGGGGTCTGGCCAGCAGGATGGGGATCCATGTGGCAGCTGCACATGTCAGCAACCCTGGGACAGCACGGTGGGACCAGACAGGTGGTCATTACATGTTGGGGAATCATCATGACCCAGACAGCTGTGGGTCAGTTGATGGCTGCTGCAGCAGGCCAACAGGGCCAATGTGGCAGCCAGCAGGAGTCTGGGGTCCTGGGTGTCACTGCCAGAGGCAGGGGCTGGAGCAGCCATGGCACAAGGAAGCAGAAGCTGTGGCATGAGAGCTGCTGCATACTTCCCCCATGCTCTGCATGCTGCTCCTGGCCCAAAACACAGCTGGCCAGGGAGCAGGGCTGGCTTTTAAAGATGGCATCTGGCCGCAGTCAGGCCTACAGCCAGAGCCTCCAGTTTCCCTTAGTGGCAGTGGGAGGCCATTGTGGGGCCCCAAGAAGTAGAAGCTGTTTGCTGCTAGGAACAGCAAATCTGCTTCCACAACCTTGCACATGTAGACACTTGCCCAGGAGTGTTTACTTGCAAGTAGTTCGTTCACAAGTAAACTGGTCCCACATCAAATGCAGATGTAGACACACCCAGCATGCACAAATTAGATACACACTTACACATGTATTATTGATAATCCAAATAGTTGAGATGATTTGCCAGATCTGATAATGGATATAATTCTGCCTGGAAACTATTTTTTGATGTTTTGTCAGGATGGATTTTTTTTCATGTCATTGATATTTCATATCATTCTTTCCTATCATTAATGATGTCTTTTCAGCAAATGTCAACCTGGTTTACTGGTTATAAGAAATTGGCTGTTCTATGTTTCTAACTGAACACTGTTCTAACAAACAGCCTCATGTCACCTTAAAGCAGAAACACATGTATATGCCATTCAGCTAAACCGTACACACTGCTTTCCCCCCCCCCCTTTCTATTCCTGGAACCCTCATTTAAAGGTGCACATCAACTGAGAGCTAATATATAGTCATTATAATCCAAAAGAGTTAGCTGTCCATGTTGTAAAATAGATAGTATACAGATCTTTTTAAAACTGACTGGTTAAACTGAACATCTGAACCCTTGAATTTTAAAACTATCTAGGGGCTGGTTAGTTACAGTTGGCTTCAAGAATTTTTCTAGTCTGTATTAAATACTGATTGGAGATTAAGACTAGGGCTCTGCACACAGATTCAAATAATCTGGGAGAATTCTCTGAGGTTTGTAAGAAAAACTTACCCGGAACCACATGTACAGACATCTGAATGCTGAGACCCTGAAGAGTAGAAAGCTTGCAATGCAGACATTGTGCAGCTGTGGGAGATGGGGAGAGGGGACCCTGGGCACACATCTCAGTTTGCCCTGCAGGCGCCATTATCCTGTCTGGTAACAGAGGGCAGCTGTGCATAGGGCAGCCCTGACTGGCTAACCCAGATGGTTAGCCTACGTTGTCACCATGTATAGACATTCACTGTCCCAGGAGAAACTCTCCTCAAAGCAATTTAACCCTGGTTGTGCCAAGATTATTTTTCTCCAGGAGTGGCCATTTTTACTCTGGGAGAAAAGGCATAAAGAACTGTACACTTATGGTTTCTCCTAGGAGAATAGCAACTCTCACAGAAGAAACTGAATGTCTGCACAAGGTCTATGTAAAAGCACCTATTCAATGCGAGTAAGGGTAAGATATTTAGTCCTTTGTCAATTCAGGCTAGATTTTGGAAATGCTATTCAAGATAAATTAGGCTTACAATTTAGGCAGCAGGATCTAGTTTTTCATGTAGTCCCATCCCATTGAAGATGCACTGCTAAATAATATTATATTACCATCAAACTATACCAGAAAAAAAATCTTATTAGTGACAGAATTTAGGACCAAATTCAAACCCCACTGAAGTCAAGGTGAGTCTTTCAATTATATCTTTGGCCCTGGATCTGGCCCTGGATAAATTTCTTTAGATTGAAAAGCAGGTGACATCTTGCACAACACTGAAAGGAAGACCACTGCCATCTCCCACCCCTATACCATCTGTATCTAATTATCAAGTTGCGAATTAGAATCATTATCCAGAGAGGCTGAATTTGCAAAGCCTGACTCTAGCAATACACTTTGCTCTTTGGTTACCAAAAAAGAGAACATTTACAAGGCAGTTTAAATGAATTTGCTTCAGCTGCCTCTCTAGCATCTGACAACACTAGCTACTGAAATGACATTTGCCTTTGTGCATTGGCAAGCTTGAATATTTCATGGAAATAATAAACTATGTAGGCCATTTGAAAAGGAATATGATAAAAACAAGTACCCAGTGAACAGTATCATAATTTTTGATGGTAATGTGCATTGCAATGAAAACACTCATGATTTCCTGGAGGAAAAACAAAATCTTCTATAGTTTCTAAATGAGGTATATTTCATGCACGATAAGGTTCATTCTCTGGACATTTTACTAAAATACTAGCCTTTTTGTTACTTGAAAACAATAATAAGGAAAAGAAAGTATTTGTTTTTATGGTATAACTGCAGATTCTCAAAGTATTTCTTTCATAATTTCTTTAAATAGTTCCCTTCTACACACACACACACACACACACACCATGCAAAATACATTAAAGAGACCACTAAAGGTGTACAGTTAGGCATGGAAAAAAGCCAGGAAGTGCTAACAATGAAGTTGTTTGTGAAAACTTACCTCTTTTCCTTCCTTTGAATTGATTATAATACAATGTTCAATCAAATGGTCATTTACCATTTCTCAGACATAATAATATACAGCACTACTTATCTCTAAAAGCAAACACATTTTTGCTATATCCTGTAATATCGTCCACTGTTTCATAATTATATATATTGTCAGCGTAAAGGCCTAATTACACACATGCATATATATATATATTCACACGTATAAACATACACACTAGGGCTGTGCAAAACTTCGAGTGGTGATTCGATTCAGAGGAGATTTGGCCTGATTCGGTGGCTGAATCTCCTAATCTGAATCAAATCAGGGGACCAATTAAAAGGTCCAAATCAATTCAAAGCTCTCTGAATCTTTGGCAAAGATTCGGAGACCTTTGATGATTCAGACAGTCCCTGGTGGCTGCAGCCAGGAGCTGCAGCTGACTCTGAGCTGGTAAGTACTAGGGGCGGGGGAGGG
>NW_017728998.1:29107745-29108188 GCF_001723915.1 Gavialis gangeticus | reverse complement strand
CAAAGATTCGGAGACCTTTGATGATTCAGACAGTCCCTGGTGGCTGCAGCCAGGAGCTGCAGCTGGACTCCAAGCTGGTAAGTAAGGGGGTGGGGAGAGGTGAGGGGACCATGGGGGGACCCCTGCTAGCCCCCATCCCCTGCCTGCTCCCCCAGCTCCCCTGACCTCCATCCACTCCCCCAGGCCCCTCACAGGTGCCCCACCTGCCCCAGCTCCCAGCCCTTTAAAAAAATGCCCCAGTGCTCACCAGGTGCTGCCAGGCGGGGGAGGGGGGGAGATCCCTGATGCCCCCCACTTCCTCACACTGCATGGAGGACTCTGCATGAGCCCCCAACGCCCCCACTCCCCCAGCCCCACCCCAATGGCTGCCTTGCCCACCACAGCTCCAGCCCTTTAAGAAAAAGAAAAAAAACAATGGAGAAAAGACGTGGGACTTACCACTC
>NW_017728998.1:29099682-29102745 GCF_001723915.1 Gavialis gangeticus | reverse complement strand
GAGCTGCAACAGGTGGGGCAGCCATGGGGGCAGGCTGGGGGAGTAGTGGGGGTCAGGGGGCTCGTGCAGAGCAAGGAGAAGTGGGGGGCACTGGGGATCACCCCTCCATGTGGCAGCAACTGATGAGCTGGGGCTTTTTTCCCCCAAGTTCTGGGAGCTGGGGTGGGCAGGGCAGCCATTACCAAACAGGTGAAGCAGGTGGAGGATGGGCCTGGCCTGGATGATTCGGAGACAGAGAATCAATTCAGGACAGTGATTCAAATCACCAAGTCGAGTCACTGTCCCCCAAATAAGCCGAATCTGAATCCAAAGCAAATACTAGCCTCTTCACACAGGCCTAATTCTTTAGCAAAGTACATGCCCTAGATTTGTCCCTTAGATATTTTTGCAGAGGCACTGAAATACTTGAGGGGATGAAAAGCCTGGGCCAGTTCCCCAGTTACATAAGCCTTGTTTCATTGAACTGTATGTTTGATGATTTACATTGACTGAGAATCTGGCCCTTGATCACTTCATATAATACGATCTCTGTGAAAGTCTCTATTTTAATTATTTTGGCAGAACCCACATCTTAAAGATTTTAAAGGGGGGGATTCTCTTCTGAAGACAAAACACTTAAACAGTAATTTATTATTGCAGTATCTTGGAGGCTGATTCTTAGAGAATTATATAGACAGGGTTGTATTAGCAATGCTTATTTTTATCATTTCTTTTTTGACTTTCTGTTAGATAAAAGTGTAAAGACCAGGTGTCAGAGATTCTTAGCTGATGTAAATCAGCTCGACTGAGGTCTGGAATCCAGCTGATTTATGCCACATGGGAGTCTGGGAGTCTTAATTCCTTCAAATACCAGAACACCTCCTGACTAAAAAGCTCTGCAGTAGAATATAGCTTATCTTTTTCATTTCAAGTTTTTTAAGTAAATCCTTGTTATCTATCTTAAGCAGAAAATTTGTTTCAAACTAAAAAATGTTTCCACAAAGGGCTGGAACTTATTTACCCTTCTATACTTTGGGAAATTTTCATTCTTCAAGGTCAACATTCAGAATTCATCTTCGATTGTTCTCTTATTTATAATGTTATCATTATTTATTATTATTATTCTTTTATATATCAAACTTTTACTGAGTGAGCCCTGATCTTGGCTACTTTCTTCACTATTTCTATGTGATGCCAAGGCTGAAGCTTTCTGTTTAGATTAAGTACATCTTTTTTGTTCCTCTCTTATTTTTGAGTATTATATTGGTTTCCAAAGAGAAAAGCCCTACCCCCTACCATTAAATTTGTTTGACTCATGTTTAATAACAGGTATTTTGAGCAGGAAAAAAATGATTTAGGTATGCTATGAAATCCAAGACCAAGATTCAGGAACATTAATTTACACCTTATAAGAACCTGCCCTTAAAATTTCTTCTCTAGAAAGATTATATAATGTTTTATAATGGCTACCAAGTGAGATCCTCCAGCACGTGATTGAGTAAATGGAAATATGCTGTATGTAGAAACTAGTGCTATTCTAACAAAGAGAAAGCAACACAAATCCAAAGAGAGCAGTGAGAGTAGCTCAGATGAAAAATGTTTTCCCTGAAAATCCTAGTATTAGCAGATGTTCCATAACATGTAGTACCAAGAAAGAGGCTTTCTATAGGCAGTCCTATAAAGGGAAATGATGAATGATAAAAAGATGAAAGCTGAACGTGAACAACATTCTTAGTGAACTAAGATTTTGTTCTGCAGTAAAATGCAAAGAGACATTCATTTCTAGGGATAGATTTTTTTGAGAAATTGTCCTAGGACAGGGAGCAGTACAAGCATTCAACCTGCATGCAGCTGCTCTCTCTCCCCTGCTCTCTCTGCCTTCTCCAAACTAGGGCTTGGTCCTGGCAGGACTGGAATAGCAGGACTTAATGTGCCCCATAGTTGGAGGGAGTTTTGCCCCCATGCACCACTTCAAAGCCTACATCTGCAGCCCATAATTGAGGGCTCTCAAGTGCCATGCTGGGGGGTGGGGGGAGCTTCTCCTTCATGCAGCACTTCACAGCTCATGTCCACAGCTCCCTCTGGAGTAGAGGGAGCAAAGAGCTCAAACTGTTCCCCAGACCAGGCAGTCCCTGGTCTGTGGAAGGGGTGGAGAATGCTGTCCCCTGCTTCCCTCCTCTCCTTGACCACACCAGGAGGGAAGTGTACAAGTGCTGACACCTGGAAGATCCCAGAGTGCGCATGTTTCCTCAGGAGATACTGAAACAATGCTTATATGCCTGTCATTTCTACAGGAAGAATGGCAATTCTTCCAGTAGAAAGGTGACACCCGTATGCAGCAAATGTTAGTTTCCTCTAAGTGGGGCAAATTTGATCCAGGGCTTTTTGCTTCAGCGCATGTGCTCGGACATGCACTTTGTTGTGGAGCAAATTGTATTTTGCTTCAGCGCATATGCTTGGACATGCACTTTGTTGTGGAGCAAAATGTACTTTGCAGGGGTAATGTGGGGCCCCTGCAAAGTACGCTGGGCAATCTGGTGGTTGCACCAGAGGAGAAAGCAGAACCCTTTAACCAATTCTTCACATCCATTTTCTTGTGCAGGGACCGGGACTTCCCCGCTGTGATGCCAGATGGACTCGAGGGGAACGCCTCCAGACCTCAGGTTGGGGAGGACTGGGTTAGAGAGCTTCTGGAGGGGCTGGACGTCTTCAAGTCAGCAGGTCCACATGCTCTCCACCCCAGGGTGTTGGGGGAGCTAGCTGGGGTTATTGCAGGGCCCTTGGCATGGCTTTACAAGTGCTAGTGGTGCTCGGGCCAGGTGCCAGATGATTGGAAGATAGCTAACATGGTCCCCATCTTCAAAAAAGAGAGGAGGGAGGACCCAGGCAACTATAGGCCCATCAGTCTTACCTCTATCCTTGGGAAAACTCTTTGAGAAGATCCTTAAGGAGCACATCTGTGATGGGCCAGCTTCAGGGATGATGCTCAAGGGCAACCAGCATGGTTTCATTAGGGGCAGGTCATGTCAGACCAACCTGATTGCCTTTTATGATCAGGTCACAAAGGCAATGGATGCAGGTGTC
>NW_017728998.1:29098405-29099493 GCF_001723915.1 Gavialis gangeticus | reverse complement strand
AAGAACTACTTCACAGTTAGGGCAGCTAGGAGCTGGAACCAACTTCCTAGGGAAGTGGTGCTGGCTCCTACCCTGGGGATCTTTAAGAAGAGGCTTGATGACTACCTGGCTGGACTCATTTGAGTCCAGTCTTTTCTCCTGCCCAGGTGGGGGGTCGGACTTGAAGATCTACAAGGTCCCTTCTGACCCTACTTCTATGATAAGCTATGATAAGCTATGAAATTGTGGCACTTGGGGCAAAATAACCCTGCCTGGGGACATTACCCCTTGTGCTACCTGGACTGCTGAAGCAGCCCTGAGAGCGCCCTGCATCCTTTACCCCCTGCAGCAGTCTGGCAGTGGGGGCTGCTGCCTGGCTGTGACCTGCTGCATACCTGCAAGACCAGGTTGAGGCATCTGCCCCTCTGGGCTAGCTGCCAGTGGGCTGTGGCTGCAGGCTTGATCTGTGTGGCACTACTGCCATGTGTACCCCCTGCCTGGCCACCTGGGCAGCTATCACCTGGAAGGTATTCTGGGTGTGGTGGCCTGCTTTGAACTGTCAAACCATGTCCTTCTTGCCCCATTTATCCAGGAGTTCAGCCACAGCCAGCTGGGTCCAAGGTGCCAGCTCTGAGCAGGCAGGGTTCTGCCACTGGCCTCCCTAGCAGGAATTCTGGTGTTCCCTATTGGAAAACTGAAAAATCCCTGATAAAAAAAATCCCAAAACCCCTCTGTAAAATACCCCAAAATCCATGTTCCTGAGGTCAGCAGACAGAAGACCACTATAAAGAGAGAGACAATGAGATAGAGAGACAGCAGTCATTTGATCAATATTTTATTGATATATCTATAGTGTTAAAGCATTGGCTGTTGGGGGGCTATGGCTACACAGGGCTTATGGCCCCCCAGCAGGGGCTACATCCCCCCAACAGGGGCTAAATGGCCCCTGCAGGGGCTATGGCCCCCCACTAAGGGCCACATGCCCCACCCCAGCCCCCCAATTGCTGCCCCACCTGGCCCCATGCCCTGCCAGCTGCTGCAGCTCTCCCAGTGGCTTCCCCTCCCAGCCCCACCCCCCTGTCCCTCAGAGCCCCCCAATGGCTGCTCTG
>NW_017728998.1:29091532-29097535 GCF_001723915.1 Gavialis gangeticus | reverse complement strand
GGGGCCAGGCAGGAAAGTGATGGGGGGTTGGGGGCCTGTTGGGGGAAGGGGCTATGCAAGTCAGAGGTCGGGGGGCTGGGGGAGTGGGTAGGACCAGCAGGGGACCCCTCTATGGTCCCTTTCCTGCCTTCTCCAGCCTCCTCAACCCCTTACTTACAGGCACTGGGGCCCTGGTGCTGCAGCACACTGTCTGCCAGGCCACGCACTTCAGCACCAGGGCAAGGGGCCAACCACAGAGATGCTCTGGCAGCCAGAGTGTCTCTGTGGAGGACCCAGCCTCTGGTTGCCCTGTCCCACTGCTTTTAACTTCATTTTTTTAGACCCCGGGATATCCATTTTTTCATTCCCGCACATGCCTCTTGCCCCGCCTCAAAAGAGTTTGAGACAGGGCAAGAGGCACATGCGCACTTCTCTGGATGCACCTAAAATGGGTTAAACCTCTCTCCTAAGCACACAGAAGATGGATTTTATCAAATATTATTGTTTAAACATATGACTTTTTATAGCTGCTAAAGACAGTGGAATATGGAGTGTTTAAATTAGCCTACAGAAAGATACTGCTGATGGATTTACTGGGGATACCTTAAAGGTTTAACATTTTGAATAAAGATAAATGAAAGAGTCTGGAAAAGAAATTGAAATGAAGGAGTATGCATAATCTCATGAGTGGAACACACAATATCTTGGACTGTTTTAAATTTTGATGCACCAAAATTGCAACATTATGGGATGTCATTTGTCAAATAAATTGGCACATCACATTATATTATGTCATGATAAGGTATGTTAGTGTATATGGCAACTTTCAAATCCATCCTATGTTTAAAAAGTTGTATACCTATCAGGGTGTATAAGTAATTAACATTTCCTTTAAAAAAAAAAGCAAACCCCACCCCCACTTTTACCTAAACAACAGCTGCTGTAAAATATATATTCCCCTGCTATTTGTGAGCTCGATATGAAAAAATAAATGCAGAACATCTTTGATTTTCAGTCCTGTACACATTACCATGTAATCTTTTCTATTAGCATGTAAAATTGGACACACAGACTTTCAGTGCCATTTGAAATGCTTCTAGTCAGTGGTTTGAATTAAACCAATCTAGAACACAAATCTTTTTGCATCATAAGAAAAGTTCATTTGGATTTTCCTTATTTCATAAATGAATGATGCATTTTATAAAAGGATGTAATAACTAAAGGTACAAAAGACAGCCTAGGTCTGTTAAGGGGACAAATAATTTAGGCAGCTCTACATTACCCTTAAGCAATAGTGTTTTTCTTACCTTTTATTTCTTCTAGTGACACTGAATCTGAAAAACTGAGCTCAGTTCTGGGAACCTCACTGCCAGGAAGACATAGAAAAACTAGAGGAAATAGAGAAAAGAGAAACAAAACTACTAAAGGGACTTGAGGCACTGATTAGTAAAAAGAAACTGCAAACTGATTATGTAGAGCTTGGCTAAGTAATTTTTAAGGGAAGATTGGGAAAACATTTTAACTAATTAAAATGCAGTTCTGAGGGATGTAAACACAAGAAATGCCAGACTGAGAAGTCCCCAGTCTCACTGTTGAGCATTTACTCACAGGGGGGCACATCTACACGAGATGTCTGCTTCGAAGTAGACTCATTAGCTCCACAGTAAACATTGTGCATCTACTTGTGTGCCCCTGGAGTAAACTAATTAACTCTGCAGCAGGATAGTACTTGTAAATATAGGTACATGTAGGTACAAATGCTAGCCTACTGTGGAGCTTTTTACTCTGCAGCAGTGCACATGTAGATGCTGCCACAGGAGGCTAGGGCATGAGGGTGCTCTAGTGAAGTGGGATGCCTGCCGGCTAGTGCAGGTACCCCAACCATCCCCTCCACAGCAAACTAAGCTGGGGGGGAGCAGCCCCAGGCTGTCAGACTGACCCCCCCAGGGCCTCCTGCCAGCTGGGGCTTCTGGTTCAACATGCTGCAGTCACCCAGGAGCAATAAACTCAGGAGCAATAAGCTCCAGAGTTTATTGGTTTGCATTAGTTGTGTATGTAGATATGCCCATGTAGTAGTACTACTTAACCTTTCTGTTCCCACCATTTTTCATTACCTGTAACTGTTCAGTGTGAGTTAAAAAAATTGTAATCTCTCTGGGAGGGCATTCACTATCCTGGTACAATCAGATTCAACTTGTTCCAGTGTCTAGCTCCCTAGATTCTGTGTACTGGTAAAGCAGCACCACATAGTTGGTCTCCAGACAGGAGATGTACACTAGATGGAAGCCACATGGGACAGACCCTTCTGTAGCTGTAAGCAAGGCATTCCAGAATTATTTCTAAGCTATTTAGAAGGAAGGCTAATCATGATTCTATGTGCTAAAATGGCATAGTCAGCATTCCAGTTTGACTTAAAAAATTTTACCTAGCCTTGGAGGCACTTTTAAGCAGCAGATATTGGAAGTGAATATGGATCAATGACAATTGGTACTGACTATACAGGGCACCAACAGTAATGATATGTGTAGATGGATGCAAGCATCTATAGGAAGATGGGTTGATCACAAGCAGCCAGCATGGATTTATGAAAAACAAATTGTGTCAAACAAATCAGATCTCCTTCTTTGACAAAGTAACTACTTGGCTGGATGAAGGGAATGCTGTGGATATAATATGTCTGGACTTCAGCAAGGGTTTTGACAAGGCCCTAGATGACCTTCTCATAAACAATTTAGAGAAATATGGGCTGGATAAAACTACAACAAGGTGGATAGATAACTGGCTCAATAGGCACAAACAAAGGGTAATTATTAAATGGATCCATGTCAGAATGGCAGGATATTTCAAGGGGAGTCCTACAGGGGGCTGTCCTTGGTCTGGTGCTGATCAATGTGTTTATTAAAATTTGGATGCTGGCATAGGAAGCTTCCTGAGCAAGTTTGGGATGACGTAAAACTGGGAAGGATTGGAGGGTATGAGCACAATTCACAAGGATCTTGATAGATTGGAAAGTTGGGCTACAGCAGGGGTAGGCAACATACGGCCCTCAGGCTTCTGTTGTATCCAGCCCTCAGGGCCCCTGTGACAGGGAACCCTAACCCTGTCACGAGGAAGAAGGTGCACCCCTATAAGGCCAGAACCTTCTAGGCACGGAGGGCTGGTGAGGAAAGTGTTAATTGCTAAATTGGGATGGCTAGTCAGCTGACCAGAAAAGGCAGGACTATAAAAACCCTGGGTGGAATGGCAGTAGGGAGGTCAGCAGCTGAAGGGAAGCAGTTCCCTGAGAGCTCCAGGAAGAAGTTTGGGCAGCGGTCCTCATCCTGAAGGGGGAAGCTATGGAAGCCCCTCAGAAATGACCACTGCATCCACAACCAGGACACTAGCCAGCAGTGCGGAGCCAAGACTCGAAGAGAGTTCATGTAAGCTGACCCACTGTATTGATTAAGCACGTACAGTAAATATATTTTTTTTTTTTTTTGTGATACTTGAGTAACACTGGTGGTTTGGGAGAGGCTATTAGGGGACGGAGGAGGCCTCATTTTTAGGACCCTCTACAGAGTGGGTACCCTGGCACCAGTGAGGGTGCAGTTTTGGGGGCACAGACCCCAGTGCTAATGAGGGCGCAGTTTTTTGGGGCTGGCGACAGTGAGAGCACAGTTTTTGGGGGACATGAACCCTGGTATTTGAAGGACTATTTTAAAAAGGCCAGTGAGGTCTAGTGTACCGGATTATGGTTGTAGTCTGTCTTTTGGGTTTTTTGTTTAGACTGACAGAGGCGGGTTCAGGTTGTGCCCAGGTCTTGAGTCCAGCTCCCATGCCTCTGGGCCAGAGAGTGCCATGCTCCATAAAGGAGCAGGAAAAGCTAGAGCCTTGGAGTTGAACCCTGTTTAGTGCGTTCAGATGGGGAGGCCTAGCCAGAGGAAACAGGGGTCAAGCCATAAGAGGCAAGACCCCAACATACCCAGAATAATAGGCAGTCTCCTGCTCAAAAAAAAAAAAATAATAATAATAATAATATTCCATCAAGACATGGTAGGCAAGATTAGGGCGGGACTGAAGAATTACAAAACAGGACCCAAGGGCACCCCACGTGAGGCGCAGATAACCAAAAAGATGGCACCGGGGAAGGCGACCTGTCACAGCCCCTAAAAAATTAAGTAAATTAATACTTATTTGCTCCTGGCTGCCTGTCAAAAATTACACAATCCCTCACTCACCCCAGCCACCCTCCTTCCCACACACATCCCCACAAACCCTCCCATATCCCACATATACACCCATATGCTCCCTCACCCCACATCCCCCCACACCTGTCTACCCCCATAGACACCCACTCTCTCCCCTACACATCCAGAGCCCTCACAAACCTAAACCCACCCCACTATATCCCCCACCCTGCCACAATAAGTGAGACTTCATTTTAAGCTATTGTATACCTCTATGCACACTACACAAACACAAGTAAACCAGGACAAAAATATTTTTTAAATCAATTAATGAATGCTGTAGATGTTCACGTTTTAGAATATAATTTGGTATTTTTCTAGTTCCAAGATGGCAAAACCCGTTGCTGAAAGGAGTACTTCTGGGGACAAGGGGAGAGACTTCTGGTGGCAAAGGTCAGGGGTTAGGGGGCAGGACTTGTGGTCCTAAGATCATGACCAGGGGACAGGGCACAGGTCAAGGGGCAGGATTACCCATGCAGCCCTTGACAGCTTGTCAAAACTCAGTAAACCAGAATAATGCCCCAAAAAATTACCTACCCCTGGGCTAGAGCTAACAGGATGAAGTTCAATGCAGACAAATGCAAGGTGATACACTTCAGGAGGAATAATCAAAAACACAAATACAAAATGGGGGACATCTGTCTGGATGGAAGCTCTATGGAAAAGGACTTGGGAGTCTTGGTAGATCACAGACTCAATATGAGTCTGCAGTGTGATGCAGCCACACAAAAAAGCAAATGTAGTTTTGGGCTGCATCAAAAGAAGCATTAGGTAGGTGCAAGACATGGGAGGTGATAGTGCCTCTCTACTAGGCACTGATTAGTCCTCATCTAGAGTACTGTGTGTAGTTCTGGGCTCCACATTTTAAAGAGGATGTGGAGAAGTTGGAGCAAGTCCAGAGGCAGGCAACAAATATAATCAAGGGCTTAGAAGGCAAGCCATACGAGGAGAAGCTGAAGGCATTAAGCATGTTCACCTTAAAGAAAAGGTGCTTAAGAGAAGACATAATAACAGTCTTCAAATACCTGAAGGGCTTCCGTAAACAAGAGAGAAAGCATCTTTTGTCTCCTGCTGCATAGCAAAGGATGCAGACCAATGGCTTGAATTTGCAGAAAAGTAAATTTTATATCTAGAAAAGCTTCTTCACTGTTAAAATAGTGAGACAGTGAAATAGACTGCTTAGGAAGTTATGGACTCTCCATCACTGGAGGTGTTCAAGAAGAGGTTGGACAGCCACTGGTCAGGGATGATCTAGGCCTACTACCCATGTTTCTGGGCTTTGCTGGTTGCTCCTGCCCCACCCTGCTTTTTTATGCTGTATTTGTTTTTAAGCATCCCCAGAAGCATTGGGTGTTGGCTACAGCTAAGGCTGGTGACTTCAACTAGGGTATGCCGATTCTCCTGCTAGAAGCAAAGCCAAAGGTTCCTGGCTAGATGGTCTTGCCCCTCTGCTCAGGGTCAGACCAATTACCATATTAGGGTCAGGAAGGAATTTTACCATGTGGTCAAATTGGTATGGACTCTGGGGGTTTTTGCCTTCCTCTGTAGGGGAGGACATGGCCCTCTACCCAGGACCTCCTGGATGTATATTTATCACATTTGACAGAAGCAGGACATTGGCTGCTATGGTTCCCCTGCTTTTCCTGTGTCAGGTTAGGGTGTTAGGTGTATGTTGTGTCAAAGTTAAGGGTAGTCTTATGTACAATTTAGATAATGGTTTGTATGGGATGATTTGGACAGGGACAATCTTGCCTCAGGTAAGGGGTTGGACTAGATGACCTCTAGAGGTCCCTTCCAG
>NW_017728998.1:29084770-29086532 GCF_001723915.1 Gavialis gangeticus | reverse complement strand
TAGATAATGGTTTGTATGGGATGATTTGGACAGGGACAATCTTGCCTCAGGTAAGGGGTTGGACTAGATGACCTCTAGAGGTCCCTTCCAGACCTACTTTTCTAGGGCTCTATGGCTAAAGTTGCCCTTTAATAGAAGCAACCTAGCAGAGATCAAGAGAGAAATAATGCAGGCCTCTAGCCAAGCCAAATGCTTGGAATCAGAGATAAGTGGGAGATTCTTAGGAGACCTTCCAGGTTTGATCCAATCTGTGCAGCAGCTATTGAAGTTACCAACATATATAGCTGGGCAATTCAGGCAGGGTAGAACTTGCTGCCCCGAGGGCTCACTTGGAGTCTTGTAAATGCTCAGAGCCCAGAGGCTATTAGTTTGGATCACTACATAACATGGAAGCCTGAAGAAAAGTGATGCTGCCCTGCATGTAAGCAGCATAGTCATATACGCTGTGATGGTTATAGCTCACCAACTGAAACCACTCAGTGTTAAGGAAATACACTTCCTCTGCATCAATGTGCATCTTTTGGAAGCAGATAACATCAGTTCAGCAATGTTGGGTGAGAAAGCTGTTAATGCTTCTTTTTTCCAGCCTATAAGCCCTAAACATTTAGGTAGATGAGTCTAAGTACCAGGCTTCTGGCTAGGAAAGTGGAGGGCAGCACTGCACTAATGACGTGGCTGGAATCTGAAACATTTCCTTCCAAATTTATTTGGCATGGAGGATTTATTGATTCCCTTGGTGAATGGAAAGCTTGGTCCTGGTCCACATTGTTTCCCAAGATGGAGGAAAAAGTCAATGGAAAAAGCAAATATAAAACAGAGTTTATAAATTGCATGAAGACATATATTCCAAAAAATCTCACCATTAATCTCCTGTTCCCCAGGTCTTAAATGGGAATCATAATATTTCCCCAGGTCACAGGGCTTCTCTGAAGTGATATAAATAAGTGTGTTTGAAGTGTTCACGTGCCATAGTGAAAGAGATGCTTTAGTATAAACAGATATTTGTCCCTTCTCTGACTTGAGGTAGTTTCAGTACCACTTTTCAACATTGCCTCATATTATCACATTTCCTCTAGCAGTAAAACTGACTAACTTACATTGAATTTAGTTTAACCACAATACTGCAAAGGTAGTAAAGCTGACAATAATTTGCTATATTAGCATTGTTTCTGCTCTTTGACTCATATTGATATGATGTTGAAGTGTAATAAAATGTGACATGCAAATGGAGTTCTTGTGCACTGAAACTAATTAATAGGATTAAGATATTGCTTGTGAGTACAGTTTTTATACAATAAAGCTGTATCTGATATATACCCTGCACTTTATAAATCATAGCTGCCCAGATAATACAGTCAAGTACAGTTAAGCTGTGTTTCATTAATATACAACTATTGATGTATCAGCCAGTTGAGCTGCATCTTGGTCTTTGAGTGTACTGTCATTTATCATCTGAATAGCGGTCATTCTTGAGGTCTGGTCCTTATCAGTGGAGCTAAAATTTGTGGAGGAAGTCTCAACAGCTACCTATGATTTTATCTTCTTACCTCTCCTGATTGTCTCAATTATACTGATCTATATATAATCATTGCTCTTTGTTGTTGTTTACCTCTCAATGAAATATGAGCATAATCCTGTGCAGGCTTTATGCAAACACAACTCCAGTTGACATTACCAGCCTGGAGCTACGCAGGAACACAATCTCATCATATATATATATACATATATATATATAATCAGTTGAACACAATATTTTATTGCT
>NW_017728998.1:29073325-29079770 GCF_001723915.1 Gavialis gangeticus | reverse complement strand
ATATATATATAATCAGTTGAACACAATATTTTATTGCTCTATTTACAATTTTAAAGTAAATTTGGAAGACTGCCAGTGCCTCAATCACTATAATAAAATAAATTCTAAATACCAATAAATTTTGGTGTTTGATTTTTTGGGGGTTTTTTATCAGAAAATTATAGCTCCACCTGCTCCTTTCACTCACCAGGAGGTGGGTCCAGCTGCAGCTGTTCCTCCCCCACCCCCCTGCTTCATGAGAGACCCTGATTTGCCAGTGTCCTGCCCATGCCATTGCCCCTTACTCCTAAACCACAGCCCCCCAGCCCTGCCAGTACCCTTCACTCCCCACCCACAGCCCTCTGGTCCTGCTGGTGCCCCTTACTCCCCACCCACAGCACCCCCCAAGCCCTGCCAGAGGGGCCCCTAGCTGCCAGGACTACAGGGCCAGTGCCCAGATCCACAGGCCCCTGCCTTCCCAAGCAGCACCTGAGTCCCAACTGCTGCCCATGGAAGGCAGCGGCTGCTGAGGATGGAGCAGAGCACAAAGCCTGGCTCCCCCTCCTCTACGGGCAGCACAGATGGAGTGGAGTCCATGGGGGGGGTAGGTGGCAGATGTGGGCTTGGGGCTCCCTGCCCTGCTGCCCTCCTCCCAGGGTCTCCATGGCCCAGTGAGTGGGATCCATCCTGGCAGGGCAGAGCTGGGTGGGGAGGCTCAGTGCCACCACTGGAAGCCCTATGCCACCTTGGCAAGATGCTCTCTGCCCATCTCGCAGCAGTGGAGGCCAGAACTCTGTGCTGTCACCCCTGCTACTGCAAGGTGGGCAGGGGGCACATCACTATGGCAGCACAGGGCTCCTAGCAGTGGCACCAAGGCTCCCCATTCCACCCTGCTCTGTCCTGACACTCCAGATCCTGCCTTCTGAGCCACAGAAGCCCTGGGAGAAAGACCAAAGAGTCAGAAGCCCCAAGCCCACAGGGCCAGAAGCCCTGAAGCCCCAAGCCCACAGTCAACTGGGCTGACTTCCCAACCCCAGTGCTTACGTCGCACCGGGGAGGAAGGCAACCCAGCTGGGCTTGATCATACTGGGGCTGGGAAGCAGCCCAGCTGGGCTGCTCCTGGCTCTGGCATGATCAAATGTGGGGTCCCAGGAAGCAGCCCAGCTGGACTGCCTCCTGGCCCCGGCATGATCAAGTGGAGGGGATGCTGGATCTTGCGCTGGGGATGGGAAGTCAGCGCAGCTGGACTGACTTCCCATCCCCAGCCTATGGTCGAAACATTTTGACTTTCAAAACGTTTTGACCAGCCTCATTTTGTTTCAAGGCTATTTCGACCAGCTTTGTTTTGTTCCAATTTTGCTGTTTCAACCACAAAATTGATCAAAACTGTGTCACAACAAAATGGCCAGCAAAATTTCACACAGCCCTAGTGCATGTATACATGCATGGGGAACCCCCTGTCCAATCACCGTCCTCCTGCTCCCCCCAGCTATTTTTCATATTTTTCTCCTTAAACAGAGAAAATCCGTGTTTTTCTGCTTAAAATGAGAATCTGCATTTTACCACATTTTTCCATGGCAAATGGAAAACCCAAATCCCTGCTCATCATATACCATTCATCTAGATATCTCTGGTATTTCTGTGTAACAAGTGTGCGCACACATACAAAAACACTGTCTGCTCTCAGAGTTCAAGAGGGAGTATGTATGGTGGGAATTATTTTTCTTCATAAGAGGCACTACACTCTTCCAAGGCTGAATGACATGTTGTTATTTGCTATCAAAGTTCCCAATGTAATTAGGTCAAAGGTGGGTGAAAACTGCAGGCTTGCTAGGCCCTGCTGCAGCCACAAAGGCTGCCAGCTGTCAAGGAGATAGATGCAGGGGGAGTCTGGGTTCTGGGGCCCTGCACCTCTAGCTGCTGACAGGCAAAACTTGTGACATAGGTGGGTGACACTGTGTGTGTGTTAAGGTGAGTCCTCACTCAACTGTCACCAAGGCAGAAAGCAGGGCAGTTTAAACAATACTTCCTTTTATGCAGTTTTTCCATCCCTCCCCCAGAGCACTGGGATTGGAAGGGACCTCAGGGAAGAGTGACAGTCATTGGCCAGCTACACAGTCAATAATGAGAGGACTTCTTCTCCCTCCCTTTTCTTACTGTAGTTTCTGTTTCCCTGCAAGCAAGCCCAGCTTGAGCTTTGAAACTTGAAACGTGTCGAAAATTTTGAAACATTTCAACTTGCCTCATTTTGTTTCGAGACTGTTTCAAAGCTCTCTGTTTCATTTTGATTTCACTGTTTCGAGCTCAAAATGAGTTGAAACAGCATCGAAATGAAACTGCTGGCAAAATTTAGCACAGCCCTAGTCTCTACATCTTCAGGCAACAAACTGCGTACAGGCAGTCCTCGACTTACAACGTTTAGAGTTACAACATTTTGCACTTACAACATTTGTAAATTGACACCATTTCAACTTTCTGACATCAGTTTCGACTTTACAACGCTTGATCTGACCTGATGCCATGCCAGAGAACAAGTTTGCTGAGCCGCCCATCTCCCTGGAGAACATCTGTCCAAACTTCCTTGGGCACTTCCTTTAAGAAAGTAGACAAGCTCCAGAAAAACCTGCAGCCAAGACTTGCGAGTAGACTCCAACCAAGAGCCCTTCAGAAAGTCCAGCAAAGTCACCTCCAAGAAGTCCTTCCAAATCAATATGATGGCTATTTACAATAGAAATACATGAATGTAGCTATATTACTCATCTATAATTGGTTGAGTATAAAATTCTGGGTTATTTTTGGTGAAAATAGGGTATTGGGCCTTGGTTCAAGAACCAATCCCCCATTTATAACATTGTTTCCTATGGGAAAATTGGTTTCAAGTTGCAATGTTTAGACTTAAGATGTGGCTTTCAGGAACCAATTGTGTCGTAAGTCTGAAGACTGCCTGTATACACCGTTTAAGCCAACCAGAGGTGCTAACAGAGATAAACATGCAGTCCCGTGATCTTTGTTGTTCTCATTTGGCTGCTCACTTTTCTGCATGTTACGTCCAAACAGAAGGCCCAATACTGCAAAGACTTCTAGGCACAAGGGTTTTTGTACTCTATGCAGCTCCGTCTTAAAGTATTCAACAGAACTACCTGAAGAGGCAAGTGCTATAGCTATTTATAAGTCTCTGCAGGACCATCCCTTAGAATCTTTTGAAGACTGGTTTTTAGGGCAGAGACAGTATATCAGATCCTCACCTCGAGTAAACTATGTAATACCACTGAAGTCAATAGACCTGTGCCACTGTATGTTAGCTCAGCATCTCAGGTGTTCTGT
This sequence comes from Gavialis gangeticus, assembly GCF_001723915.1. Lineage (NCBI taxonomy): Eukaryota > Metazoa > Chordata > Crocodylia > Gavialidae > Gavialis > Gavialis gangeticus. The sequence goes on along the minus strand of NW_017728998.1, from coordinate 29,076,467 downwards.
AAAGCACCTCCAAACTCACTCATTACACAACTAGCATTTATTCATTGTTGTTAGTTCTACAGAGCTGCTTACTGGAGAGAAGATTACACAGCATAAAATAAAGGCAGACATCTCAGTCAATAGGGAGGACTTGGATCACTGATTCCAAGCACCTAAATTTAGCATTATATTTAAATTTTTCCTGAGTTACAAGGAGTATGATTACAGATCTATTGACAAATGACATTGCTGTAACTGTACTGTGCAGTAGCTTTCACCTGTGACTGGGACCTTGCAAACCAAGTGCCCCAAATTAATTAATTAAAGGGAAAATGAAAAACAACAAAAGTGGAAAATACTAATGAAAGCAGCAGCTGATGCTGATAGAGAGAATGTTATGTAGAGTGAAAAAGATAAAGCTTGGAAAATATTTACTATTGTAAAACTCAAGAAAATCCTACCCTCTAACCCCATAGCAGTATTAAAGAGCCCCCACCAGGAAAAGCAGGACCAACATGGTTCTACTGAACAGGTGTAAGGCACTGACACCAAGGATGCTTAGAAGCAACATGATCAGCCAGTGTTAGCCAGAGCCACAACACTCCAGTTCAAAAGACTTGTGAACCATTGTGGCAAATACGCCTCGACTTCAAAAGAAAAATCTACAGAGCTTTAGTTAACATTTAGACAATCCAAGAAGGGAAAAATACTTTGAAAGGAGTGAATTTTTTTGAGTCTACTTATTGTAGGAAAGCTGTACCCCAAGCATGCAGCTAAAAAAAAAACAACTAGAAAACCACAAAAACCAGTTTGACAATGATACACTGAAGAGCTCCCTTTGTGGCTTGGCTGCAGTGGTCCAAGAGGATGCTACGGGTGTCTCCAAGGGGATTTCTGAATTGTTCTTAGAAAACAAAGTAGAATAGTAGTGGATGGGTAAATAGATCCACTACTCTGAATCCAGAGGTTATTGGCACCTTACAGAGAAAAAGGACTCAAATAACCCTTTATAGACTCCTTTCTCCATCATTTCCTTCCCTGAGTCCCCACTGCAGAAAGGCTCTCAATCCTGCTACACTTCTATGGCATGGCTGTGAAAAAGGGAAGGCCAGGGAAATTTAATCTTAGTAATAAAGAAAAATAAGAATAATACTCATGCTTAAAATCTTCCTTAGGAAGTTTTGTTACAACCACCTCAGATTTCCGGAGAAGCTCTAAGCATGCATCTACACAGACTTCTACCTGGCTAATCACTCGATGATGCCATTTTAGGAAGCACAGAAGCAGGAATGAAAGTTCCTGCTTGTGAAACAGCCAGCTAAACCCAAGGTGCACACAGGTGATTTCTGGACTCTGAAAAACAAGCTAAGCAAAACTGTAAGCACTGATGAGCAAGATGACAGACATTATTACTGCTGCCTTTGCTCCCTATCAAAGCTCTGCATGAATGAAACACTCCACCGAGATTCTTTGAATCTACAATGCCATTTATCACAGTATGCAAATGTTTTTAAAGCATTTTTATTTATATTGGCATATTTCAGTAGGGTGTCTCTGTTGATGCTGGTCTTGGCCCCTGCAGTGCTGAAATCAGCATCTTTCCTTAGCATGTGAGTTCATAAATCATGCCCTGACGGAAGGGTTTTTTGGTTTAGTTTTGTTTTGTGGGGGGGTTTTTTGGAAGAACAGACTCCATGCCCAGGAGGACAGATGGTCTGGCAACAACAGTAATATGAATTTAAAACTGTTACCAAAAAAAAGTGGCAGTGGAGAAATGAGGAGTTGGAACGGATTATAAGATGGCAGGATGATGTGCAGTGGTCTTTAGTTAAAATATCTATTGAATTACCTAAACTGTCTTGTATTTTTCAAGGATGAAATGTTATTTTCAATATCCAACAAATATGAATGAAGTCTACACTGGGTTACTTTGGTAGTCAAGGTGTATGGCAGCCCCACAATGTCTCTGTGGTGCAGCTGGTTTCATGGTTCAGAAAAGGGCACAGTGCAGTTCTAAACATGGAAGGAAGATGCCTTCCCCTTCCAAACAGTCATGAGAGCTTAACACATAAGCTGAGTCTCATGAACTGTGGATACTCAAGGGACATTACTCCAAATCTCCCACACACAAAGTGGGAACTGAAACTTCGCACAGCCTCAGAAAATATTCTCTTGGCCTTGAGTTCAGGTACAATTCAATTCTCTCTTGGAACCAAATGCCTTTCTCAAAGCTCAGACACTTGAGTTGAAGGCTTAATTCCATAATAAGGCATAGCAGTCATCCTTTCCTTCCAGGAATGATAGATTATATACTCCCTCTGGGACACAGCAAGTATTTTTCTTTCCCACCCAAAAAAGCTCAGAAACTCTTGTTTGTCTCCACCATGGATAGAATACAAACATCATCTCTCTCCTGTCAGAGAAGTGCTCAGTGAAATCCAGGTTCTCTTCCCTTTCATTCATGGCCCGCAACAGAATAGGGTACAAGGCCAATTCTAAACTGGTTCATTAAGACTGCAATTTTGAATTGAGCTAAAATGTCTGTGGGCTGAGATACTAGCCAGCAAGGCCAGGTCCTGCTTCTTATAAAGCCAAAGGCAAAACTTGGACTTTCATACAAGAACTAGATTTTATTTTGCAAATGATATTCTAACATGAAAATACCTATATTTGCTTTAACAAGGTTCTGACAGCTAAGTCCCTTCTTTCTGATCAGCAACATTCCCAGGGGACACCAGAAGATTACAGAAGAAGGACTAGAGATCTTCAAAAGCAGGAGACAGCTGAAGAATGTGTGAAAAGTAGCACCCACCCTCTCCCTAGGTTTTTCATTGCTCCTGGGAAGACAATATTGAAGTGGCTAGATGAACTTTTATGAGCAATGACCAGAGTATTTAGTTTTTATATCAAGTGACCTTCTATACCAGACCTTGCCATACTCCATATATTGCAACTGTTAAAGTCTCCTTAACTTCCCTCGACTTCAGGTACCTACCTACATGACCCACCTACCTACGTGAGCAGAATCTTTTCTGTGAATATCACATTTACATTAGAACACAAATCTTTATCATGTGCTGCTTCCTGCTGCTCCTTAAGTCTATTTATTTTTATTCTTTCCATTTACAGAGATCTTCTGTTACACAGTAGAGCTGTACTCTGC
>NW_017728998.1:29064128-29068325 GCF_001723915.1 Gavialis gangeticus | reverse complement strand
CTGCTGCTCCTTAGGTCTATTTATTTTTATTCTTTCCATTTACAGAGATCTTCTGTTACACAGTAGAGCTGTACTCTGCCGTGAAAACCACTGAAACTTTATGAAAATTACTGACATACATTACTGGTATGTCAGCAGTTTGCAGGTCTTTGGGAGTCCCACCATGCAGAGTTCTCCAGGCTGGGGGATGCATGCAGGCACCGCAGGCTTCCTGAGTCCTGAAGCCTGGGAAGCTGGCTGGCCCTGAGATCAGTTTTGCACATAAGCAGTCCCAAAAAATCAGTGGTACTATTCACAACAGTGAATATAGTAAAGACTATTAAGACTGGGGTGTAAAAGGTTTCACATAACACACCATAATACCATGTGGATTTTTCCTAGACTAGCAGGAATTACACCTCAAACTCAACAAGCCGTAGGTAGCTCAGGTGATCTTCACTAACATATGGTTGGGTAATGAACGAAGAATGGTCCAGTGATTAGGGCACTAGTTTAGAACTTGGGACTCCTGTGTTTCCTGTTCTGTTACATATTTCCTGAATGACCTTGGCCAAATCACTTGGCTCCTTCATTCTCCAGCTGCAAAATAAAAACAGGTACCTCCCTACTATGCTGAAGTAGTGAAAAGTGAAATATACTGAAGACTTTGAGGTGTTCAGATGCTACAGTGAGGGGTCAGATGCTACATAAGACCACCTCAATTAGATAACACATGGGCAAGCATTACACAAGCTCCCCTGAATATTCATATTGTCAGAATCTATCATGTTCTGTTCTTCATTAAAAGTTCAATGGCTTACAGTCTACTGCCTACAACTGAAAGCATTTTTCAAAGTCTTCTCTAAGACAAATGGTACAGAAGCAAAAATACATTCAACTGTGAGTTAAATGAGCACTCTAAAGTAAAAAGGACACAGGGGACTAAAATTCCAAGCAAGGCTGTCATTTTCCATTAGCATAGCAGCAAAAGGTAACAGTCCATTGAATACAATTCATCTTTGTTCTTTTGTATACATTTTCTTGAGCATCCTTAATTCCCTTATTGAACATTACGTATTACAGACTCTTTATTAAAACCTGAAGGCAACTAAGCATAAAAAATCAAATCAGACAGGTTTTCAGGAAGCATAGCAAGTTCATAATAGGGATGTTAAAAAAAACACAAACTAGATGATGACTGGGTTGCATTTCTGTAGTTTACAAGAATGACTGTGGGGAGGGCATCATGCCTAATTGTACTGATAATACTAACAAACAACAAAGAATAGAAGCACCTCCTTAAGGAAGAGCAGCACATTTTAGTGAGAGAACTCTTCCTCTCATTTAGTATTAACTTCAAATGTTTTATAGCTACTAAAACTTTTGTCAGCACAAACCCTCTCGGTATAAGCACATTCAGTGCAATATCATACAGATACACATTGCATGATATTTTTACTTTGTTACTTGAACTCATTTTTCATTGATGGCTGTTACTGCTATTGGATCCTATCCAATTGTTATGACCTATCAGTCTCCATGTTATTTATTGTGCCAGAATCAGTGTGAGAGAACCTCCAGATGCCTGAAAACTTCCAGATACATTTTACGCTTCCCCTTTTTCATGCTCACCCCTCCATATCCTAAACAAATTAGTTAAAATTACAGGGAAAGAGGCATATAATCCTGCAAAATGTAATATATTAGATAAAGTGCAAGACATGTTCACAGAGGTAAATAAGTTGAATCACTAAAATGGCACCCAAGCTCGCCCCTTCCTTGCAAGCTGATCAATATGCAGTATCATTGGACATTAAGAAACACAAAAAAAGATTCTTTTCTTATTTTTATTTTATGTTTTAACAAAATTGAACTTTCCTAAATCCCATTTCCCCCCCTAAAACAGAGACTAACAGAGCTTCAAGGAGTTGATTAATCTACTACCCAGCAGGAAAATAGCCATTCTTTTCTATTCCAGAAGGATTTGATACAACTGTCTGCCTCTAGCAAGTTCCTAATGTCACTTTCCTTTTTGTATAGAAACAATCTGCAGTTTCAGGTTGTTATAATGGCAAGTTGGCTTTAGTGTCTAGGAATAATTTACAAGAAAAATTAAACAAGCTTTAGTTAAAGTGCCCCCACCAACATTTTGAAGCGCAGGGACACTAATGCACGAGACACAGAGGTCGCTGCTAATTAGCACACTGCAGCAGACTCGATTGAGTCTGCTCTGATGCACTGTAATTGCAGCCTCCCCACACATCTATAGGCACCCTAAGGTGCCATTGTGCCTTATGTTCTGCCATTTAAACAGTGGTGGAGTATCTTGACAAGGATAGTATCTGCCTGCTTGTCCTACCCCCTATCCCCCACCTCCAAGCATCTTTTATCATTTGTTGCGTGTAGTCAATTCCTGCCTCTGCAACTCTTTCTCCTGTTTAAGGGGGCAGGTATTTATTCTGGTGGGCTCAGATACCCATCCTGGGATTTCAAATGGGGTTCTTCATGGAGCCACCAAATTAGGCTGAGTCAGAGTCGGGGTCATGGACAGGCATTACATTGCTAGTAGCAGAAATGTCACTCTTCCAGGGAACAGGAGAACAGCATGGAAAAATGTTTCCCTCAACACATCTCCCAGACCAGGGTCACTGTGGTCTGGGGAATTATACAGGTACAGCAGCAACTCAACTCCTCCCAGGGCTGGAAGAAGTTGGGCAGCTAGAAAATATTCTCCACCTGTCTCCTGGATCAGGGTCCTGCCATCTAAGGAAGGCCAGGGAGCCTTTCCTAGCTGCTCCCTGTGCCCTTCCCAGACCAGGGTAACCCAGTTTGGGGAAGGCATGGGAAGCAAGGAATACCGGGTGGCTACAAGCTGGAATACTTGTCCTCTCCCTGTCCTGGGAAGGAGTCTACTGCTGCAAATTTCCCAGGGGAAAAAGGGTGGGGTTAAAGAAATGTTAGAGAGACCACATGGTCTTCCTTACAAAACTTAGTTACTGGCTAGTAAAGCAGGCTTACAGTTCCTGGGAGTTGTACACAGGAAATACATAAGCCATTCCCTTTGCCCAGTGCAGGTTTCATCTAAAAGAACCAAATCCTTTGGCTGACAGTTCTAGTTAAAGGACCTGGGAGACTGCTAAGGAAAGGCATATGAGTAAAGTACCTACATTCCACTAGACAAAGAATCAGACACAAATCCTGATGCTCTAGACCAGTGGTTCTCAAACTTTTCATACTCAAAGCACCCCTTGGAAAATGCCACATCTTAGCATTCACTTGTTTCTTAACTATGGAATCATAAAGCAATTTGTCTGTTGCAAAGAACTCAGAAATACCAGAAGTTAGAATGTTTTTGATGCTATGGATTCCTATTTGAAATCTCCAAGTTTTTCTTGTAAATCCTAGAATCACAGAAAAGTAGAGCTGGAAGGGACCTAACAATGTCACTGGGTGTCTTTACGTGTGCTCTGGGGTGGCTGGGGCACTTTAATCAGAGCAGCTCACCTGCAGCATCTCATGTATTCAGCATCCTGTGCTTCAAACTGGTGGCAGGGGCCCTTTAACTAATGCTTGTTCAACAAGCCCTAGTTAAAGCACTCCCACCACCATTTTGAAGGGCAGGGATGCTGAACTAGTTGCAGGGGACTAATTAATCAAGTCTACTCTGATGCACTGTGATTACAGCATGTTGGAGCAGCATCCCTGCACATCTCCAGGCACCCATTTAGTCCAGCCCCCTGCTGAATGCAGGATCATTCTTTACTAAACCATCCCAGGCAAGGATCTTTCCACATTGCTCTTGAAATTTTCCAGGTATGGAGATTCCATAACTTCTCTAGGTAGCTTGTTTCATAGATTCATAGATGCTGGGGTCGGAAGGGACCTCAATGGATTATCAAGTCTGATCCCCGCCATGGCAGGGAAAAGTGCTGGGTTCATGTGACCACAGCCAGGTACTTGTTCAGTCTCTTCTTGAAGACCCCCAAGGTAGGGGAAAGCACCACCTCCCTTGGAAGCCTGTTCCAGATTCTGGCCACCCTAACCATGGAGAAGTTCTTTCTGATGTCCAGCCTAAATCTACTCTCTATCAGCTTGTGGCTGTTGTTTCTGGTTATTCCAGAGGGTGCCCTAGTAAACAGAGCGTCTCCTATTCCCGGCTGCCCACCCCCCTGGTGAATTTGTATACTGCCACTAGATCCCCCCTCAGCCTTCTCTTGC
>NW_017728998.1:29063898-29064117 GCF_001723915.1 Gavialis gangeticus | reverse complement strand
GGGAAGCATCACCTCCCTGGACCTGTTCGTGATGCACCTAGTAATGCATGACAAAGTGCAGTTAGCTCTGCTAACTACTTTGTCATATTGATGACTCATATTCATCTTGGAGATGCCACCACTGTGCTGCTGAGAAGGTCATCCCCCAGCCTATAGGTGTGCTGGTGATTCCCTCTCCCTAGGTGCAGCACCTTGCACTTGTCCTTGTTGAACTGCATC
>NW_017728998.1:29048997-29058898 GCF_001723915.1 Gavialis gangeticus | reverse complement strand
TGTTGAACTGCATCCTATTATTCTCTGCCCACTTCTCTAACCTGTCGGGGTCTGTCTGCATTCGGTTTCTTCCCATCAGTGTGTTTACTTTGCCCCATAGTTTTGTGTCATCTGTGAATCTGGACAAATGACACCCTCATCCAGGTCACTGATGAAGATGTTGAACAGCACCATCCCAAGAACACAGCCTTGGAGGACCCCACTGCCCACATCTTTCCAAGTCAATACGGACCTGTCCACCACCACTCTATGGGTATGATCCTTAAGCCAATTTGCCACCCACTTGACTGTGTAATCGTCTATGGCACAGCCGTTCAATTCATTTATGAGAATAGGACGGGATAGCGCATCAAAGGCCTTCTTAAAGTCTAAGTTGATGACATCTACCTTGACTCCTGCATCTAAGCATTTAGTGACCTGATCATAGAAAGAAGCAAGGTTAGTCAGGCAGTATCTACCTGCTATGAACCTGTGCTGGTTGCCCTTCAGAATTATGTTACCCGCTGGATGCCTATAAAATGTGATGCTTGATAATTTTTTTGAGGGTTTTCCCAAGGATAGAGATTAAACTAACCAGTCTATAGTTACTCAGATCCTCCTTCCTCCCCTTCTTGAAAATATGGACCACATTGGCCCTTTCCCAGTCCTCTGGGACCTCACCTGAGCACCACGAGTGGTCAAACAGCTGTGCCAGTGGCTCTGCTACAACACTGGCTAATTCTTTCAGCACCCTTGGATGGAGCTCATCTGGTCCTGCTGACTTAAACACATTAAGCCCCTCCAAGTGTCTCTTTACTAGATCGGCACTGACAGTAGGTGGGCTGGGGTTCCTCCTGCTTCTGTTTGTAATGCATTTGGGAGATTTGTCTAGATCCATGTTCAAGAGTACAGAGGCAAAAAACTCATTGAAGAGCTCTGCTTTGTCCCTCCTATCTGTCACCAACTGCCCTAGTCTATCCTGTAAGAGTCCTATGCTGCCCTGTGCCTTGTTTTTTCTCCCTATATACCTGAAGAAGTACTTTTTGTTGTCCTTAATTTTTGTCACCAGCTTAAGTTCTAATGCTGCTTTGGCCTAACTGATTCCCTGCAAGTGTAAGCCAAGGAGATATACTCCTCCTTGGTAGCTACCCCCTGCTTCCACAGCCTTTATGCCCCTTTTTTTGCCTTTAGGCTTTCCTGGATTTTCCTGTTTAGCCAAGAGGGCTTCTTGGCCCCTTTGCTCCCTTTTCTATGCAGCGGGATTGCCTCCTTCTGCACCTGAAGGATCACTTCTTTGAGGAACGACCACCCTTCCTAGACCCTGATTTTGTCAATGTTCTTGAGCTTTAATGCCCCACTAACTAATCTTCTAAGTACACTGAAGGCAGCCTTTCTGAAGTCTAGCACTTCTGCCCTGCTGGTTACTTTTCCCACCCTTCGCCAAACAGTGAATTCTATAATCAAGATGGGATTAGAGGAGAGCCAAACTAAGGTACTGTGGGTTAAGATACAAGGGAGTCGGTGGGAAAAGAGACTTAGTAGTGGGGGTCTACTATAGACTGCCGCACCAGGAGGATGAGCTAGACCTGGAATTCTCTGGGCAGCTCTCAGAGGCCATACATTCAAGAGATACGGTTGGCATGGCGGCCTAAACTACCCTGACATCTGCTGGGAGGATCAGTCAGCCAGGACTAAATGCTCATGTAGGTTCTTAACCTGTATACAGGACCTCCACCTAATGCAGGGGGTATACAGTCCCACTAGGGGGAATGCCTTGCTGGACTTGGTGTTGGCTACAGGGGGATGACCTGGTGGTGGGGATCTGCAGGTACAAAGTAACCTAGGGGATAGTGATCATCAATTGATTGAAGATGCACATTGCTCCTTAACATAGAGAGCAACCTCCCCCCCCCTTTTCCCCACTCTATCCTGTCTATACAAGCTATAACCTTCAATTCCTACCGCCCAATCATGAGTTAGCCCAATCAGGTCGAAGTTGTTGCTTGCAAGCAGGAGTTCCCCATGCTCCTACCATTAGTGTAGAGACATTTAAGCCCCACAATGGGTGCCCTTGGTACCCCCCTGTCCTGATGTCTATCTGGCCCCTTAGTGCTTACCTGGGCTGAGCCAGTGCATGGCTCATGGCTCTCTGATCCTAGGTTCTCTTTGTCCACTGCATCCCCATTGTTCTAATGCTTGACCTCTCAAAACCAGAAAGTTCCTCCTAACCTAAATTTCCTCTGAGGCAGTTTAAATCCATTGCTCCTAGTCTTGCCCACTATGACCATACAGAAAAACCCATCTCTATTCTCTCTGTAATCACCCTTCAGGTATTTGAAGACTATTATCAAATCCTGCTCCCCTCCTCAGCCTTCTCTTTTCCTAACTGAAGATAGTTCTAGTTCTTTCAGCCTTTCCTCATCATCCTTCCCAGGACTCTAATCATTTTTGTTGCTCTCTGCTGGACTCATTCCAATCTGGCCAAAACCTTCTTGAAGTATGGGCCCAAAGTACTCCAGTGAGGCCTCACCAGTAATAAATACAGCAGAAGAATCACTTCCCTTGATTTCCAAGCAACACTTCTGTAAATACAATCCAGGATGCTGTTGCCCCAGCCTTCTCTGCATCATCCATAGCTAGATTGCCTTCTTTATTCTGTAATGGACTTATGATTTCTTCCTCTTGCTCTTGACATTCTTCTATTGCTTTTTATGTCCCTTGCCAACTGCATCTCAAATCATGCCTTGGCCTTCCTAATTTTCTCCCTGCATACCCATGCATACGCTTATCCTCTTCCCTAGTAATATGACCAAGTTTCCACTTGGTAGGATTCCTTTTAGAGTTTCAGATCATTGAAGAGATTTCTGGTCTCCCATTGCACTTCCCATTCTTCTGTCACAATGGGATAGCTTGCTGCTGCACCCCTAATATGGCCTCCTTAAAGTAAAGCTAGCTCTCCTGGACTCCTTTTCCCCTCACACTTGTCATCCAAGGGGTCCTGCACACCAATTCTCTGAGTTTGCTAAAGTCAACTTTTCTTAAGTCTAGTGTCTTAATGCTGCTGCTCTCCTTCCTTCTTCCTCTAAGGATGTTGCAGTCACTGTCATCTAAGTTACCTTCCACCTTCACATTCTCAACCTCTTCCTCCCTATTTGTGAGCAACAAGTCAAGAAATGCTTCTTCAGTAACTCGCCTCTACCATCATATGTAGGTGCCGTGCACCTAACCATGCTAATATTGTATGCATCCTGTAGTATCTTTAAAAAAGATTTTGCCTCATACCAGGGTGTTGCAACATCCTAGTTGAGAATCACTGCTTTTGAGGGAAGTTAATAGATTTCAGCAGAGCCAGAGGATATAACATTTGAAGAAAATATGCAAGCCAAGGTCTCAAATCAGACCTAATGTCCAGTTCTGCATCAACGTCCTAAAGGTGGGGCATTTGGAGAAGGGGTAGATGTTTTGATTTAGGTTTCACAGGTATTATTAGTGCCTCTAGTAACTTGACCCATGGAGAGCCCTGATGGGGGCCTGGATGGATTAATACCTGGACTTTCATTTCAGTTTTCACTACCTCAGAAAATATGGTATTTAAGCTACAGACTTAAACTGATTAATTCACCAGTGAGAGAAACTGAGGAAGTGAATGTTTTCTCACAGTGAGAAAGTAAGGTCTCCATGACAACCCTCAAAGGTCTGGATAAGCATCTGAACACAATTCCAAATCTTTTAAGCTTTCTCCCACTGCTAGAAAATAGCAGTCATTTAGTGACTCATCATTAGACAAACAATCATGTGAACTGGGATTGTTCTTTTTCTAGCATATAACAATGCAGATAATAAGCAAGAAGCACTCACATTTCAGGTCTTTTAAATTATTTTAAGCACACTTTTTTCCTTAAAGCACTGCTTATGTAGCTGTTTCAAATAACTCTGGGAGTGTTTTGGATGAACCATGACACAGCTAGCTATCCAAATGAACTCTGTTCACCTTGTTTACCAAAATGCTCCTTGAGCACTAGCTCACTAAAAAGTGCATTACAGGCAGGACATATGGCTCTGGCAGAAAAGGAAGTATAAGTGACATCATGGCCCCACTAACGTCAATAGTAAAATTCCTATTGACTTCAGAGGGGTCAGAAGCCTTGGTCAATGTCTAGGCAATTAAGCCAAGTATTTTTAAAAGGTCCATTAGGGGGGAAGAATATCTGTTCATACTGCCTTAATATCTGATAGTTAGGGGGTTTATCTCAAAATTTTGTAAGTTGAGAATGATCATTAATAGTCATGCAAAGACTTTTAACTTTTTTTTTAAACTTCTTGTTTACAAAGTCAGTATACTGATACTGCTCTTGTTTGTGATTTTATTTGGGAATCAGTTTATCGGTAAGATTTCTTCAGTATAAAAGCAAACCCTTAAAACTAGAATAAATTAACTCTTAACCTCTAATGTCTACTTCAAGCTAGTCTGAGCCGAGACCTAGCATTTGCCTTCCTCCATCTATTGTTGTTGAATTCAAATAAATTTGGAAGGCTGCCTGCTTTGCCAATATTTTTTCCTAGTTGTGATCTCAAGCAACTTAAAATGTGGATAATGAAGAAATGCAGAGTACTTATATTTGTAATGTAAGATACAAATGGTCCACAGACAAGTCTGTCAGGACTCTTCTACTTTAGAGCAGCTGGGGGATATATGCCAGATGGGTCCTCTGGTCCCTCTCCCTTGCCGTGCAAGTAACACAGGATCTCCTCCACCATGTGGACAATACAGGCAGCGTGACCCCACCCGCCCTGCCTGGGCTGCAAGTTCCCTGGACTTTGATGGGGCAGAGGCAGGGGAGAGGGGGAGGATTGGTGATAGTGGAAGTTGGAGAAGGAAGGGTGAGCACGGAGATCCTGAAAGCAATGGCAGAAGCAGCAGAAGCAGTGGGAAGAGGAGCCCCCAGGCTTGACTTAACTACTCATGGGCCACATGAGGATTTTTCCTGAAAAATGCTGCCAATAACACCATGGTGATTTGGTACAAGTGGTCAGTACTTTGATGTTATTGCTAAGCTGTAGGCCAGGTGGCATGGAGATGCCTGATACTTTAGTCAGTCTCTGGTTCTCTCCTTCTGGCTTTAATGGGTTTCGAGGTAAAATAATAAATAAAAAGCAACATAAGGGAGATGAGTAGGATTTCAAGCCAGTTTTTTTCTTTCAGCCGTTAAACTGGAGCAAGTGAAACCAAAGTAAACAATCCAAAAATAAGCTGGGAAAGGGGGTGTTCAGCAAGGGTGCCTTCTTCATGCAGAGGACACTCAATCACAACTGGCCAAAAAACCAACATAGAATATAACATTGAATACTCCGTGGGAACAACTATTTAAATTGCATGCAGATAATTCATATTTGATTTTTTTTTCCCTCAAGAGAAACCAACGCAGCTATCCCAGTTTTTCATTAGGGAAACCCACATTTTTCAAGCTTTGTACATAAAAAAGAACATGTTCAACAATTAACTCTAGGGGCATAAGATTATTTACTTCCTTCAAGAAACACTCTGATCTCATTAGCATAAATCCATCTGATATATTATTTAATATCAGGGATAAAAGAGAGAGGCAATATATGTGACTGTATTATTCTGAATGAGTCCTCTAAAGTGTATTTTATTTTATCTGCCAAACTGTAGGAAGGGCTTCTGAACGCAGGAGTGCTCAATTACTGGTCTGCAGAGGAGCTTTTTGATACTCATGTCTCTATGTGTTCTCAGAGAAACAGCAGCTATCATCTCTTCTGAACTATATCTTAATGTTTGTTACCACATTCAAGGGGCAGGGAAACACTTCTCCGTTCCAAGACAAGTCCATTTCCAAACTTCAGTTACATGTTTATATATTTACTCATATACAGTAATTCATATACAATAATTCCACACAATTTTTTGTCGTACATCAGTATTACTTGGTAACACAAAGTCTCCAAATTATTTGCTACCTGTGTATGAAATTACTTATTTTAATCAGTATCTTCTCACTTCATCTACCTACATATAACATCATGAAAACAAACTCACATTTCCACCAGTGTTCATTAATGAATATTTAATCTCCATGAACATCTAACTTTTCCTTTCACTATAAACAGATAAGATTTGGCTTAATGGACTGTAACATAACATATGAGAATCTTGTAAGTATGTACTCACAAGTATTATGGACATGCTGAGGATATGGTCCATAATATACATTAATTATTATTCAGAAGAACGACCTGGAGGCTGTAAAAGATATAAATACTTTATTAAAGTACAAATGCTAGAGTATTTTGGAGAAACACTGATTATAGTAAGTCAGATCATCATCATCGTTTAACTTCCTCTAGGAAAAGCATGAGAATCATCTAGTTACAATCATATTCTCAGATGAAAAGATGAAACCTGTACATCATTTCCTAATTACAATAAGGAAAGCTATGGCCAGAACTACATAGTTTATCCTGCTTGTTTCCTATACCTATCAAATTTGGATAGACTGTTTATTTGTGCAACATAGTGATACAGTATGGCACACGTCAGGTTCAGTTCTCTTCCCACATTGTCCAAGAACAGATAGAAAACATTTCTTCACCACATCTCCTATAGACACCTTGGGCAGTTTCCAGACTCAACTCTGTAGTTTGGAATTGGCCTATCCACACTGAGCCCTGTACTATGAAGCCAGCAGGAAGCTCACCACCATATTTAAGAGGGAAATTAAACATTTAATGCTTCCTTGGGCTGAGTGAGTAAGGAGGAGCAGATTAGCTTCCTGCATAGCTTCAGGGACACAGGTTTGAAAAATGAAGGCTAGAAAGCAAAATAGATCAATGAAGAGATGAGAAGAAACAATGGGAATTAAAGCAGGCCCCTGAGAACAGGTAAGCATCTTATGTCGAGGTAAGGTCTGCCCCTGGGATGCTTAGTGAAGAAGAGCAAAGGTAGCAAGCAGACACAGAATGATTCCACTTTTGAGCTCGGGGAACAGGGAGGCTTTTTACACAACCTAGCTGCTGTTTTCAAACCAGCAGCTGTTCCGTCTGTCATCTGGCAACCACTCAATCTGTACCAGCAGGATGACCGTAAGGGGGAGAATAAGTCTTATTCTCTTACAAAGGGTAGACAGCAGTGCCTGCCCACTCCAAGGATGAGCTGGGAAGAAGCTGTGTCATCTACTAAACAGAATCTAGGCCTAGTGATATTTGCTAGTGGGGAAAAGAATCCTGTCTGTAAGGTCTAAATCACTGAGTGGAAGCTCGGATAACGGAAGAGGTTCCAGAAAACTGAACCAAAGAAATTGGCAGCAATCTCAGATGTTTTTGGGTCCAATCATTCCAAAGATTGATTTACTTGATAACTCTGCAAGAGTGGAATATTGTATAGCTTTTCCTCAGTTTACAGTAGTCTCTCTGGCAACTCCTGAATTTCCTCCAATTTCATTTAAAAAACACTATTTAAGATAGATTTGAGCTTCTGACTTTGCCCTGGTTATACACAGATGCAGTTGCTTATAACATTACTTAATTACAACTCTAATGTCGTCTATGCTTGAATTGTCAATGAATAACAAATGTGTAAATCCTGTTGTAACAAGCTATTTATTAGATACTGGGCTATTAAGAAGAAAAACAAACAAACAAAAATTATATATTTACTCAAACTATATG
Source organism: Gavialis gangeticus (assembly GCF_001723915.1). NCBI lineage: Eukaryota > Metazoa > Chordata > Crocodylia > Gavialidae > Gavialis > Gavialis gangeticus. Next base: position 29,051,233 of record NW_017728998.1, on the reverse strand, counting down.
TTGCAAAAATAAGGAACATGCACAGTATCCTTAAACCTAAAGAACTGAGTCCTTGATCTCAGTGAAAACTCCCTGGTACATTAACTATGAATGACCACTGTCTCCATAACGACAAAACTCCTTGGAGTTTTTTACTGAAAGAGCATATGTCAGTTCCTATATAAATGAAATAACAAAAAAGTCCTTAGAGAATGAATGGGAATCCAAAACTATTAGAGGCAAGGTCTGAAAATTTAATCAAATATTTTAGCTACCCCAGCCATTAGGACACAGAACTCAGCATTTACAGCACTTACTGAAAAGTTAAAAGTTGCGCTTTTAATACAGTTATCTTTCCGGCAGACAAGGTTCTTTGGGTACATGTGATACCTTTTATTAGACCAACTAAACAGTTGGAACAAATGTTCTTTGCAAGCTTTTGGGCACAAACACCTTTCTTCAGGCATAGGGAGAGTCTGCTGGTGTTTGTGCGCTCTCCTGAGTGGAACAGAAGCCAACATGCAAAATGCAGGTCTGTGGAAATGCAAATATATGGCAGTGAAGTTCAGAGGGGATGGGAGACAATTGGTGCCAGACAGGTAGCTGGGGAGAAAGAGGAAAATGTTGATGCGGTGACAGAATGTAGCTGGTGAAATATAGAGAGGATACCTGGGGTTATCAGATGGCAGGCAGGTTATAATGTGCCATAAATCCAATGTCTATATTTAGTTCATGGTTTTTGTATCCAGTAGATTTATGAAGTGAAGTTCATAGGCTCATCTATAAAAGGTGTTTTATAAATTCCAAACACCTATTGTCTGCCTATGTCCTCAGGCCAGCACTCCCAGAACATGGAAGTTATCTTCCTGGCTACACTTCATCTGCATCTCTTAGATCTGCCAGTTTTTTCCTCCTCTCCCAAGTATTCCATTTCAATATTTTTTTAAAAATTGTTGGTGCAAGGCACCTTTTTCTCAGGTAACCCTCAAATCTGTGTCAATAGTCCATTGTTAATACTAAAAGAAGCCCTCTGATTAATGGCTCTGGATTTAGGATCTAGATGCCTTGTTCGGCAGGTGGAGGGGTGGCGGGGGACCCCTCAGACCAACCAGGACCTTTCCATTTGATAATAGGCAAATGTATTGATACACAGGGATAACAGAAAAGAAACATTACAAAAAAATCAAGCAATTCTATATATCTACCAATTCTAGGGCTGTCATCGGAGTCAAGAATTGTCTGGCTGGGATGCAGGTTTAACTCTAAGGCTCTGTCTTAGGTGCCAGCATGTCAGCAGCCTGGAGATTGGATGTGAGCCCTTCCACCCCCCTCCAGTGAGACTGGCTGGTGGTGTGCCTCTGTCCATTGTGGCCTTGGAGACCCCTCCTGGGGGATGGAGATGCTTTTAGGGACCCCAAACCTGGGCTTTTCTTGGAGCTCTGCTTGGGGAGGAGGACTATGGGGAGGGGCCCAGGCAGGACCCTTTGTTACTCTCAAGTCTCTGCCCATTCTCGTTAAAAAATTAGGAGATTGTGGTGTCGATGCCTACACAGTCAGATGGGTCACCAATTGGCTGAAGGGCTGCACACAAAGAGTGGTGGTGGATGGGTCATTTTCGACCTGGAGGAATGTGGGCAGTGGGGTCCCACAGTGCTCAGTCCTCAGTCCCGCACTGTTCAACAACTTCTTCAGCGATTTGGACGAGGGGGTGGAAATCACCTTGTTCCGATTCGTAGATGACACTAAGATGTGGGGAGAAGTGGGCATGCTAGAAGGAAGGGACAGGCTTCAATTGGATCTGGACAGGTTACAGGGGTGGGCGGATGAGAATAAGATGGGATTCAATACTGACAAGTGCAGGGTACTGCACCTGGGGAGAAAGAACCAGCAGCATACCTACAAGCTGGGGAACTCCCCTCTCACCAGCACAAAGGCAGAAAAGGATCTTGGAGTCATTATTGACTCCAAGATGAACATGGGCCGCCAATGTGGGGACACAGTCAGGAAAGCTAACCGCACCTTGTCATGCATCCACAGATGCATCATGAGCAGGTCCAAGGAGGTGATCCTCCCCCTCTATATGACATTGGTCAGGCCACAGTTGGAGTCCTGTATCCAGTTCTGGGTGCCACACTTCAGGAGAGATGTGGACAACATCAAGAGGGTCCAGAGGAGGGCCACTCACATGATCGGGGGCAGCAGGGCAGGCCCTATGAGGAGAGGCTACAAGACCTGAACCTGTTCAGACTCCAAAGAG
>NW_017728998.1:29043882-29048767 GCF_001723915.1 Gavialis gangeticus | reverse complement strand
ACAGTAATATGGGCTCAGCTGCCAGTCACCAGGGCAGCACAGGTGTGGGTTGCTGAGACAACCAGTCTGGTCAGCTGACCGGAAGGGGGCAGGGCCTGGCCTATATAAACAGTCAGGCTGAGACCAGAAGTCAGTTCCCCTCTGGCAGCCAAGGAGGCTTGGAGCCCTGCTGGAGCAAGCAGGGCAGGCATAGCAGGAAAGGCTGATGGCCTGAGCAACGTCGGTATGATGACACTGGGTGGAGAAAACCCTGATAGGGATATGCATGGAGGATAGCCAGGTTGGCTGGGAATTTACTTTATAGCCAGGGGCTTTGTATTTTCTGTTTGTTGTTGTTACACCGGAGGACCGGGTGAGGCTATAAGGGGTTGAAGGAGACCTCATGGGAGCTCCCCAGTAGAGTGGGGGTTCCTGGCACTGGAGAGGGCGCTGCGTTTTGGGGTGTCCCGACCCTGGCCCCAGTGTGGGCAGCATCGGGAGGAGCCCAGTGTGGGCATAGGCAAGAAGCCCCAGTGGGGCGTAGGACCCAAAAGAGGGTCTGGGGGCCAGGTAAGGCCGAGGCCACCTGAGCCCCGATTGGGAGAAGCCCAGTGGGGCGTAGGACCCGAAAAGGGGGTCTGGGGGCCAGGTAAGGCTGAGGCCGCCTGAGCCCCAACTGCGGGATGCAAGAGCCGTGGGGAGACAGGCCCAGGTGGGTCAAGAGCGCGGGAGAAGGTAGGAGGTGCCCGTGAGGGCACGGGCGACTGTGGGACTCATGTGCAGCCCCAGAGGGTGGAGGGCACCGAGCAACTAGGCAGAGCCAGGAGACATCTTAAGGCACCGTGCCAAGGAGGGTTAGAAAGGCAGCCTCCCTTCAACATGTGAACATCAAAGACGTGGCGGGCGAGATATCGAGGGTGCATAAACCTGATCTGGCACGGTAGGTAGGGGGCGCTAGGGGAGTTCACGGCCACCCCAGGCCCCGCGCTGCCACATTTCCTTTCCTCCAGATGACTCCTGATCCATGGCTATTGCTGATTGGTTTCTCTCTGTGTTCTTCACACTGTCCACATCCTGTGTTGTCAGCATATTCCAAGCCCATCACATAGACACACTTCCCAAACATGAATTTTAGGTCCCCCTCTTTGGCCTTGCGAACTGGTGCCACCTTATTTCATGTTATGGAACTGTGGTACTTGCCCCCACTTTCCTAGGCCATGTGTATATCCATTGGCCTTTCTGTGTTAGACAGCCTGTCTGTTTCTGAAGGATCAGAAAACTGTGAAATCAAGTAACGTCTGCTGCCCATTCTGAACTATTCTAATGCACACACACACACACACACACACACACACACACACACACACACACACACACACACACACACACACACACACACACACACACACACACACACACACACACACACACACACACACACACACACACACAATTCCCAAAAAGCAAACTTTTAAAATAACATTTTTAAGCCATCACTGATTATCTCACTTAAGTTCTAAAAAGGCTTCCTGCACATTCCTCAGATACACCTGGTGCTGGTCACTACAGGAAGCAGGAATAGGTGGACTAGGTGAACCTCAGGTACAATGCAATATGCCAGTTTCTGATATCAGTTACTATGTTTTCATATATCCTCTAAGCATTCTCAGCCAAGCCACACTCTCCCTGAATTGAATACAAATAACCTGTCAATATTTCTATTGATTCTTATTTACATAAGAGTCTGGACTCCTGAGGGAGCCACAAAAAGTACATGATTCTAGATATACCCAGAGAAATTTGTAGATTAATCAGAAACTGCAGAAGGTGAATATTCAAGATATGCAGGGATATGCATCTCAATATCTAAAATCTGAACCTGGCTTTTTCTACCCCCAATTAATAGATTTATGATATCCTCATGCAAGGCTTTTTAAAAAGAAGAATCTGATGGGGAACAAAGTAGTCTCTCATGAGGAAGTTACTAGAGGATATAGTTACATTTCTGATGCCTGAGGATGCAACTCACCACGCAATTCAAAATGCGAATCTCTCTCATAGAGAAGCTTACCTGTTATGAACAATTTATCAGATATTTTATCACCTTGTCTTTACAAACAACTAACCGGGATATCATCAACATTTTAGTTGTGTGCACAAGGTTACAAATTCCTGTTTAGCCCAGAACCACCCTTAAAACCTAACCACGCACCCTAAAGGAAACAGAGCAAACAAACAAAATATCCAACTGTTTCTAACATTAACCCTAAAAAGATTAACCTGTTATAGCTGCATATTTTTTTCATTATAAACTCTTTATGTTAGCTTTCTTATTCTGGTATAAGAATAATATTTTTTTTCACTTTTAAGCTATTGTAAGCCAACAAAAACAAAATTAAAATATTTGAGGACCAGAATAAGTGTCCATGTGAGAGGTTATACCAGTATATTGGTTTAAATTCATACCTGTAGCTTGTATCAGTATAATTCTCCTTTGTAGGCAAGACTTTCAACTGAAATTCCTGGTAGCAAAACCATTTCTTCCCACAAATCTGGATGGTACTCAAATAGTAAAACAATAAAATGTTTATGAGGGAAAATGAATTTATTTTGGGAAAAGCAGATGGAGAGAATGCATAATATTGGTATATTTCAGGAAATTGCCTTCTCTGGAAGAAATGAAACACTATTTATTATGCATTCATTTTTTCCATCTGCTAAATTCAAGTTTATCATTAAGAGAATGGGCTCAGTATGTGTCCTTCCCTTCTCCTCCAACTGATAAACAGTACTAATGGCTTTTTGTTTAATTTGACCATGGAAACAATTAGCAGCTTTATATCATGACTATTGTTCTAATATTTATGGCATTATAGAGTTGAACAAGTTTTTCCCTCTCTTATTACCTTGAGCTCTACTTTCACCACCACCTCAAAGACACTTTTACATCCCCATTAATTGACTAGTTCCCTGTTACCTTCTCTTTCTTTCCTTCCACTCCTTGCTAATACTTCTAACTGGCTGATTCCCTTCTCAATTCAAGGAGCCCCTTCCACCATCCAGAATTTATATTAGCAGAGTATTAAAATGAAAACGTGTTTGCCCAGCACCAAAACAGAAGACTGATTATGACTGTTGGATTTTTTTGCCTCTGTGAAAGATTTGGGATCTGATTAAGTCTTGTCCAAATAGGGAACTATTCTATTTGGATTCAGATTTGGCCAATTCAGAGGCCAGTGATTTGATTCGGAGATTTGGACTGCTGTTCTGAATTGATTCGGCTGAATCAGCTTCGAAAGATTCAGCGCTGATTCTGAGAGATTCGGCCATAGACTATAATGGGGAATCGGTGAAATACCTATAATTTTGTCATTTTTTGGCAGATTTGGATGAAAACAGCAGGGGCCTCTTCTGAGGGCATAAGCCTTGCCACATTTCAAGGAGATAGATGCAGGGGTTTCTGGTAAACTGAACCTCAAGGTGCTAACAAGCAAAATTTGTGACATGTGACTTTGTGTGTGTTAAGGCACAGTGGGGTGAAAACTGCAGGGATGGTAGCCCCTGTTCTCACCACAACTCCACTGCAACCAGTAAGCCTCAGGCCTCTCAAAGATCTTACAGGTCTGGGCTTTCCCCAACCAGTATTGTGCAGTGGCTGGAGATTATCAGGTGTCTCCTGCTCCTACCCACCTTTCACTAGGGAGGTTTGTGGTCCTGGCATTTCCTGGGGCTGCCAGACCACCAGCAGTCCCACCCAGGCCTCCCAACCCTGGCAGAGTGTAGATTTAAGTCATCCCCAGGGTGATGTGGGGCCTTCTCCTCCCCATATAGCCCTAGCCCTTATACCTCCAAGTTCTTCCTGGCATGGGAGCTCTGCAGGGAGATGTTCTTCTCCTGCTGACTGGTGAGAAACTAAACTGCTGCCTCCAGCTCTGAGAGTGGAGCATTAAATGGCCACCCTCATTAGTGCCTGTCCTGCCACATACATAGCCCCTCATACGGGCATGAAGGAGGACTGCCAGGTTTCAGGCAGAGTGGTTCAGGGATTTCTGTGAAACTGCACCTCAAACTGCTGAAAGCAAAACTTGTGTCACTTGTGTGTGTTAAGGGGTGTAGGTTGTAGTTGTGTTGATCTTAAGACATAACCCAGACAAGGTTCTCAGGGTCAATCTGATATCTTTTATTAGACCAACTGAATAGTTGGAGAAAATTCTTCTTTGCAAGCTTTCAGGTTTAGAAACCCTTCGTCAAGCTGAGGAAGCATCTAGTGTGCTCTTCCTGGATGGAAGGAATAGTAAAGAAGCCAGAGGTTGGCATGCAATGCAGGCAAGGAGGGCAGTCACTGAAAATGGAAATGTAGGAGTCAGGGGGTGAGAGAGACAGGCTTGGGTAGGGGAGAAGGGGGATGTAGCAGGTAAAAGTGGAGAGGTACCTGCTGCTACCTGGGGAGTCAGGAAGTTGTAGCGTGACATAATTCCAATGCCTATATTGAGTCTATGAGTTTCTGTATCTAGGAGGTTGATGAAGTGAAGTTCATAGGCCTGTCTGTGAAAATTGGTTTGTAAATTCAAACAAGCACTGAACCTAGCTAACGTCATCAGCAGAAGTCAACTTCCTACAGCCCAAAACACACTGAATGGATCCAGACTCTGCCATGACAAGACATGTAAAATCTGTCAGTACATCTGCAGTACCCCCATAAACTGTGCACCAGAATCTATCAAAGACAAGAATACCCAACTACGTGTGGGGGAGACCTTTCTCACAAAAAAACACACTCTGTCTCCAGTCTCGGTCCTCAAAGGGAATTTACAAACCACTTTTCACAGACAGGCCTATGAACTTCACTTCATTGGATTTATGACACACTACAACCTGCCGGATATTTGACTCCCCAGGTACTTCT
>NW_017728998.1:29034566-29038882 GCF_001723915.1 Gavialis gangeticus | reverse complement strand
CCGGACATCTGACTCCCCAGGTACCTCTCCACTTTTACCTGCTACATGCCTTTTCCCCTCCCCCCCAACCTGTCTCTCACCCCCTGACACCTCCATTTCCATTTTTACTGACTGGTTTTCTTGCCCCTTTTGGCCCTCTCCCTTCCCTGCCAGAAGACCTGGCCCCTTTCTTTCTAGCACACTTAATATTAATTTTTCCTATGCTGGGAAATGTGTGTGTGTGTGTGTGTGTGTGTGCACCTGTCATATCTCTTCTTCTGTGTGTGTGTGCAACTAGCTAATAATATCTCTTCTTCTTCTCTGATAACTGTATGTGTCTGACTTGTTCTCTGTTGTGTTTCCTGTACATGTATAATTAATATAATAATTAATATATAATAATTACTCTTCTGATTACTATATGTGTCTAATATCTCTTCTTCTCTGTTTACTGTATGTGTGTGTAATTAATAATATTCATATCTCTTCTTGTTCTCTGTGTATGTGTGTGAGTGTGTACAATGTATGTGCTTTCCTGCACAGTGATGGATCACACTGCCAGGGGAAACAGCTTTCTTTTAAAGTGTGGGGAAAAAAAATAAGAAGAACCAATAAGAGGTTTTTTAGGGGAAGAATAAATTGAAAGAAATGGCTTGGATAGAGATAAGTAGAGGGATTCTAGGCAAGAGTAATTAGTAAACTGTATCCAATCCTTTCCAAGAACAGAAACTAGCAGGAGACTGACTAGGAAGCCAAGCCAGTCCAGTACCTTTCACACACTGTTGCTCAGGCAGAAACAGCTCACAAAAGGGACAAAAAGGCTGCAGACAGAGGCTTATATGCTGTTTTTATATCCCTCCCCCAGAGCACCGTGATTGGAAGGCGACTCAAGGAAAGATCACAGTCACTGGCCAGCTAGAGATGTCAGTTTCTCCCTCCCTCTTCACAGTTTCTGTTCTCCTGAAAGACTGCCTTCCAAATCTCTGAATATTTTTCCAAATCAATTCAGAAGTTTTTTTTCTCCCAGTTCAATTTGGATTCAGAGATTTGGCCTCCAAATCAGGTCAAATCTTCTCCAAATTGAATCAGCAACCAAAGCTTTGCACACCCCTAGTAAACAGATACAACTCTGGTGAGATAAGTGAAGTTATCCTGCTCTATCGTGGGGCTGAATCCAGAATTTACAGACTCTTCCACACACAATGCTTAGCTCGTGTGTCAAGGGGTAAAGCTGAGTAAGCAAAGGAAAAAATGTGTTTGCGAACATATTGGCTAAATCTGACCTGCAGTGAAATCCATTTTTGTTTTGTTTTGTTTTGTTTTGTTTTTGTTTGGGGGGTTTTGTTTGGTTGGGTTTTTTGTTTTGTTTTGGATTTTTAGGGTGTGGGGCGGGTTCCTGTGAAAGTTCATGCAGCTTCTTTGTTTCTATTAAGGTTTAGGAAAAGATTTAGTTGTGTGACAATGGGCATATGCCCAGGTTAATGCATCTGTGCATAAAACAGTGTGTTCATACAATATTAAATCTAATTAATTGCACCAGGAATGTTCACCCAACAACCTACTATACAGGTGCAATTACAACACCTGATGGGAATGCCAAGAGAAAACTCAATGCCAAGTCAGCTACGTAACCAACAAATCAGGCAAATCTTTCTCAAATCTCAGGAAGGAACCCAACTGTTTTAAAATCACTGTCCAGATAGGTAGAGAACCTTAGTTCAAAAGAGCAAAGTATTCAAAATATCTTAGAATTGTCAAGGTTTTTGTTATTAGCTACATCTCCTTCACTTTCAAGTGCTCCCAAAACTCCACCTAACGGTCTTTAAATAGGTACAGTGCCTAACAAAACCATTAGGCTACACATTCAGAGAACAGAAAACATGTGAGTTAGCTAGTCATATGGACTGGTTTATAGAATTTGTGAACAAAAGAATTTTTAATACATGGTTTGTATTTAAAAGTTCAAACATCAAAATCTTCAACTGAACTGGGTACCACAGTCATACACCCACCCACTCACCCATACACTCCGATATACTGCTAGATTCCTATGATATAGCTTTTCTACTAAATCGTAACCTTACATTTTAGTTTGGCCCTGCTCCTGAAAACAACTTCCTGAGAAGTGGCTGTATGCATTTTCTAGAGCTGCTGAACATCAAATTGCCCTGATTCTCCCTCCAGTAAAACTCAGAACAGTCCCAAAACTGTACTAATTTAGGGGTTTGTTACACATTACACTTTAAGGGGGGACAGTTCTCACCATTAAGAGCTGTCCTCTGATCATCACAACAGCAGATGTGGTGGCATGCTGGAGGACTGAAACTTGGGCGTCTTGGGCAGCTTGTCTCTGAAGAGTGGAGAGTGGCCACACATTTGTGGAACACAAGCTGGGTAACATGGAGCAGAGATAAACCTGCTCTGGAGTGGCATGACTTTTAGATGCCTAAAGGATACTTAAAACTAGTTTACATGTCTTAATGTGTGGACAATACAGGGGTTAAGAGCTCCCTGAGCTGCCTGAAATTAATGTATAACTAAGTCTTTACATCAGTTGTGCTAGTCCTCCACAGCTTCCATCAGCTTCTTTTTACAGGGCTAATCAGTACCTTCCCCACCCACAGAACTTCCCCACCCACAGACCAACCGTGGCTGAAAAAAGATGACTCAGAGATGGCTTCATGTGAGTCAGAGATTCCCCTTGGTGCCTAGCAGAGGAACAAAATCAGGCCCACCGTCTTTTGAGAGTATTTGGGGTAAAAATTCTAAATCACGGTCTCACTCCATTTAATTCCTTGTCCCTTTCATAAAATGGTTGGATATCTCTATAGATTCTCAAATACTTTTCATCTTTCAGAGAGAAACTTTATAAGTGCAGGAAGTTTCAAAAAAATCCAAACATCTTAACTTTATAAGATATTATATTGCAAATGCTGATGAAAGAATGATGACAGAAATGTAAGGAGACTTGTAAGAAAAGTCAGTTCAATAGGATCCTGATGACACAAAGGAAAGCCTCTGTGACTTGAGCTAAGAATCAAAACTCATCCATAAAATGACATAGCAAGTTAATCTCCACACACAGTCACCTTCAACAAAACCAGTTTCAAGTGTACACAGTTCATGTATTAATGTCTAACAGGTGTATTTCCCCCAATTTTTCTGCCAAACAGTTTTATTGTGGAAAATTGCCCAGTCGTTTTCCAATTTCACACTCCTTTGTACAATAGCAGCTATGCTCCAGTTATTCTCTACAGAGGGCATCTCCTCAATACTGTCAGTCTCTCATACCCTCAAGGTCAAGACCTCTTTGTTAACATTTTCTATGTGACACATTTTATTAATGGGTATGTCAATCCAAGTGGTATCAGCATGTTCTGGCATTTTGAAAACTGGGAGGATGGTCTGTGACCTGGTTCCCACTGCAGCTCAGATTATCAGGATATAATGACACAGCCAGAAGTGACCCACTACTAATCTTGACAAAGTTCTTTTCCAAAAAGTTGTACTTTGCTCCAATAGTAAAGTTGTGCTAGCTTACTAAGAATACTGATGGCATGATTTACAGGACTTATAACTGTAAATCAGGGGTAAATTACTAATTTTTAATCAATGGATTAAATTTGATCTTAAGCAATGGATTGAATTATCTAACTAGACACTGATGAAATCAGTGGCTGCTTTGTCATTAACCTCAATAGAAACAGGATCTGGCCCTTACACACATTTCTTTGGGAAGAGTTTTGAGAAATCCTGCAGCAAATTGAGGTAGTGGCTGAATCTGGGGACACTGTAAATGGATGTTGCATAGTAAAAAGGACATAAGGTTATCAGAGGGTGCACATTTAAATTAAGGGATGCCTAGGATGAGAGCAGCAAGCAGAAGGAAGTCTGTAGGAGTTCAGCAAGTGTGGACAGTTTTGGATATTTCTATTTATTACCAAATATAAGGACTCAAACATTACAGCTCTCTAACTCTGTGATAATTCTGGCTCCTATATCTCAAATCATACAAACTTTTAAGTGAAACTAAGTGTTCTGCTACCATAGCAACAGTTTAGATAACTGAATTTCAGTATGATTCATGTTTTCAGCCTCACTTTCTTTTCCAGGCTAATGCCATGGGAGATGTACAAATCACAATTAAGGAGAAAAAAATGCCTCAGCCTAAATTTTTCTGTAATACCCATGTCATATAGACATCCGACTGATTTAAGGAGAGGCCAAAGAGGAGAAATTTGAGGCAAGAGGCAAAGCTAAATAGAAAATATTTGTAATATTTAGAAAAGTTTTGGGCAACATACTAGAAAGATAAAAAAATTAATTTGCCTATTGTT
>NW_017728998.1:29017123-29029566 GCF_001723915.1 Gavialis gangeticus | reverse complement strand
TATCATAGACATCCGACTGATTTAAGGAGAGGCCAAAGAGGAGAAATTTGAGGCAAGAGGCAAAGCTAAATAGAAAATATTTGTAATATTTAGAAAAGTTTTGGGCAACATACTAGAAAGATAAAAAAATTAATTTGCCTATTGTTGTGGCCTTTCTTAAAGATAAACTGTGCATAGCAATATAGAAGTTCCTGATCATGTCTTTAAATGTTCTAACTAAGACTAATACATATATAAGCTCTGCCTCTTAGTTAAATATTCAATAATAAAATTAATTGTAATTAAGTTGTTTCCTAACTTATACCTCACAAGATTGACTGGAGCATTCTATGGGTTATGAATCTGGACAGAATTAAGAGGTCCTTAATGGAGCTCATAGCATGCCAATAAAAATATCAATAGTTATTTGATAATTATTGCTCTATCCCTGAATAATTTATTCAGCTAAATAAATTATTTAGACAAAATGGCAAAATTCATCAAGTCCTGGATTTGTTACACAGGCTATGACTCTACTGTGCCATATTTCTGCTCTGTTCAACAGTGGTAAATCATAAAGCCAGTTTCCTCATTCTCAGGAGGTCCCATGCTAACCCCAGCATAGGTTGACTAAGCCTGGAGCCACTGGTTGTATACACATGTTGAGATAATCTGGAAGAACTCTCCCAGCTTTGTTCTCCTGATAGAAAAAATTACCCAGAGCTACAGCATGTCCCGACATTCACTCTCCCAGGAAAAACTCTCCTGGGAGTGATTTAATCTTCGTTGTTCCCATTGTAACTTTTTCCAGCTGACAAAGTTCACCAATGGATACTGAAACAGCTCACTCCAGCTATATGACCTGCTCCAAATACATCCTTAACACCATATATTGTATACTTTTTTGGTACACAAAAATCTTGACTTTGCTTTTAAAAGCAGCAACTGGGAACTAACAGCTACAGGAAAATGGTTGTAGATCATTATGGGCATGTCTACACAATGTTGCTATGGTGCCATGCTTGATGCAGTAACTGCCCATACCGTGCCATGTGCACAACACACAGTTTTCGCCATAGCAATGCACTAAAACAGGGGAGCGTGCCACTATGGTGATGTAGCTGCTGATTACATGTAGATTCATGTGAACACTATGTCACCGTATGGTGACAAACACATTGCTATAGCAACGTAGGGCAATGTGGAGACACCCAATGTTCCTTTGGAGGAAAATAACAACATTAACTAGGTAACTAGGAGGAGGCGTTTGCCTTCCTCCCCCACCCAATCCTTTATTACATCACACTGTGTTTATGTTGCTTATCTTGTAAACCAGTGGCTCTCACCCTTTTTGAACTCAAGCCATCCCACCATAGACTTGAGACACACCTCAGAAAATGTTGCATCTTAGTTTTCAATTTTTTTTGACTATAGAAAAATAATAGAGCAATTCTTCTGTTGCAAAGAATTCAGAAAGACCACAACAGGTCAGGATGTTTTTAATACTATGGATTTCTATTTGAAAACTCTGTTTATTTTGTGAATCATGTTTGCACGCCTAACAGTGCTAACATTGTGTGGCACTCTGTAGCATCTTTAAAAGGATCTCAAGACACCTCAGGATGCAGTGACTGAGAAGCACTGTTGCAGGCAACAGCACCCACTATGCTGAAGTCACTCCTCATCTAAAAGCAGAGCTAACCTTGGCAGGTTGAAAAAGCCATAACAGAAAATCATGAAATATAGAGGAAAATGTCAGTTTTCATTTAGATAAGAAAGTAATGTTTCAGTCCTGTGAAAGGCTGCCCTGGAAATACACCTATTATGACTGTTAAAAGATTGATATTGATGCTTGATGAAGTTCACAGTTATCCCATATCCACCCAAAGCTGGCTTTTCTAATAACTCAGTCTCAAATACTTAACTACCTTATTTTCAGATTTTTAAGACTCATGCTTTAAAAAAAATTCAATTTTACTGAAATTCATTTCCTACTTATTTGATTTATTTGGAAGAGACAAGATAACAACAAATCAAAGTATTTGATCTCCTTCTTCACAGAACTACAAGTTTATTGTATCATGACCCTATACTTTAAATTTCTAAAAACTGCTAGGAAGAAAAAGGGGAGAAAGTCAAATACTATTATTTACATTCCTAAATGCGAGCTGCCTAATTCTTATTTAATATAAATTACATAAAGAATTATGATTAGGCAAACTCCAGAATATACATCACTTTAAATGGTAGTTTGTAGATTGGAGACTTTTATGTACAGAGATAGCCTCTGAAGCCCTGTCTAATTGGTTCACATTCTCTCAGGATATTTTAGAAAGTTTGGCTGATGGCTCCACATATAGAGTTGAACTACAACTCCGGTAGTTATTTCTAAAGAGCCTACTATGAGGCAGACACAGTTAAAGCTAGACTTCTTGGGCACATTCCCACATGCAGAGGCTTGCATTTCTGGGGGCACAAAAAGCATCAGCACACATTTGTGCCACTGCTTTGTGCCCCAGGGCACACCCTTGCATGTGCACACTGGTGAGTGCCAAATTATTCCAGCTGGCCCCAGTGACATTACCTGGGATCCTGGGGATCTCCTGGGATGGCAGCAGCACCAATGTGTTGGGCCACAAGCTGCAGTGTCCCCAGCCCAGCTAGAAAGTTTTCTTAAGTTAAGATGTGTATGTCGTTACGCATACTCAGTGAGATATGGTTCAGGACAGTTCCAGAGAACACAAACTCTTGAACTGTGACCTCTTTTACCAGGTCCAAGCAGGCTCAGTAGAAGTTTGGTAACAACATCTCTGAAACCAAAAAGCACGGCAAATACCTGAGGTGATCCAGATGACGATTGGTCAAGGATTGAGAGATTGATAAGTATGTATCAGAGATTTTGAGTGACAAGGCATCCTTTTTTTATTGGATTGAGAGATGATGGACATTAGCTCTGAGTGACATTGGTTTGAGAAAAATGGTATGATTAGAAGCTATAAAGGAGACAGAGCTGAGGGATCAGTGTTGTCTCCTGCAGAGTGATTGTGTCCCTTGCGTGAGTGGGTGGATTCGTAATTAGAGCGTCACGACCAGAGGGCCCAGAGAAGCCAATAGCTGGCATGGTCCAGAGCACGATAGATCTCATACGTTTGGGTTGAGAGTGTTCTGGAGTGTCTGTAGCTGGTGGGTCTGGAAGGCCAAAGGCTGGCATGGTCCAGAAGGAGGAGCAGCTGAGTGAAAGGGTGTGTATGGCTGGAGGAGCAGCCATAAGAAAGTAACTAGTATAACATATTACCCCTCCCTTTATCAAGGAATTGAGTTCCCAGGTGTGAGAGAGATTCCTAGTGGGAGGTGGGATACTGATATAGGTTTTAGGGCTGTGTGAAGTTTCAGTTGCTGATTTGATTCAAAGGAGATTGGGCTTGATTCAGCTGCCGAATCTCTGAATCTGAACTGAATCAAGAGACCCTTGAATCTCTCAGAATTAAATCAGAAGCCTCTGAATCAATTCGTAGCTTCAAACATTCAGCCATAGACAGCACTTCATATGTTTTTTCTACATACTTCAAAGTATCAGGCGCGACTCATGAACACTGAGATGGTGGGGTGAATGGAGCATCCCACAGGAGCGTGGGGTGTCCCCTGCACCCTCGGCGGTGCCCCCCGCCATCCCCTTGCTTGGCACCTGGTGCCTCCTGGGCCTGGGGGCCACCCAGGGTCCTTCCGCAGCCAATCGCTGAGCTGGGGGAGGGCACTAGGGGGGTCCCCCACATGCTCAGCAGTGGACCCAAAAGTGGACCAGAAGTACTTCCAGTCCACTTCTGGGTCCACCACTGAGCGTGCAGGGGTCCTTCTGTGCTCCCATGGGATGCTCCACCACTCCACTGTCTCAGCATTCATGAGCCATGCCTGAGATACCTCAAGATATGTAGAAAAAACATATAAAGCTGCATCTATGGCTGAATCACTGATTCTCAGAATCAGAATTGAATCTTCAGATTCAAATTCAGCCAAATTGAATCTGGATAATGATCCAAATCAGCAAATTGAATCACTGTCCCCTGAATCAGGCCGAATCCACATCTGAATCGAATACTGCCCACTTAGCACATCCCTAATAGGTTTCTCTAATTATCAAGTGTGGTCTATGATTGAGTGCTGACAGGGAGTGGGAGTTAAGAATTGCTCTCTAGCACCCCTGCATTGGTTTGGTCTCTGTTATTGCTGGATCTGTTATTGTTCCTAGTATTGACTATTGATTGTTGTTGAATAAATTATTGTTGTTTACCCCTCCATTCATGTCTGTTTGTTCATTCCTAATGAATTATCATTGTGCTAGCTATGGCTGGGCTGTAGATCTAGACTAGCAAGAGACATTAGGTTGACCACCTCTTTTCCTGAGACAAACTCTAGGGCTAGGAACAAAAGTTACACATGAACTGGTTTAAGTGATTAGAAATTGGTTCAAACCTGTAATAGAACAGAAGCTCAGTGCACATAAACTGGTTTCAAACTGGCTGAAACCAGTTTAAGATAAACTTGGTTGAATGTAGTATCAGACTTAACTGATTTGAGTCAAACCACTTTATGAAACTTCTGTCCCAGACCTCTTCCTGGTTCAAGTTAAGTCACAGTCCCCCAGCATCCCAGCCCAGGCTGGGCTGGACTGTCTGCTCCAGAGAGCAGGGCTGGCCCTGCCCCTCTGCTCCCTAGCTGGAGCAGTGAGGACTGGCTGACAAAGGGGGAGGGAGAGGGGAAGAGGGGGCAAGCCTAGCTGGGGATGCAACCCAGTCTATGGGGGGGTGCCCCCCCCAGCACAGTCTGTCTGGGGCCAGGGTGGAAGGTTAAGCACACTTTTCCCTGCTCAAACTTACTGCTGGCTGAAACTGTGAACTGCAAGCCCTAGACACACCTGGAAGCAGAAAGAGAAAGTGATGAGCAGCACTGCAGAGTCCTGTTGCTGTAATTCTGGACTGCAAATCCCAGAGCCCTCAGAGGCAGCAGGAAGAGGAAGTGAACACATAGCCAGAGAGCCATGCTCTAGCACCCCCCAGCTTCTGGCCTGAGTCACTGCAGGCATGTGGCCGCACATTTCCTGAATCAAAGGTAAATGTCTGTTCACTTCTGTTTCAATATAATCTGTGCAGTTTAGATCAACCTGCAAAGACTGAATTTATTCAGTATCATGCTTTTTGTCTGTCTGTACCTAGCCTTGAGGATTAACACCCTTCATTAGTAAAATTAAGAGTTTGCCTCTAACAGATCCACAAGTGGTACGGAGCCTGGCCAACAGCCAGATTGTGGCTCTGGACAGCCAGGCTCTATTTGCACCACACCACTTTTTACAGTGGTTTTTTTATACACCGGGACATTTTGGTCTCAGATTTTGGCGCCACACTGCAAATTTACAGCATGGTGCATGGTTGCACCTTTGGTGCATGCAGTTTGCAGCACCTCAAACAGGTTTGCAGTGTTGCAAACTGCACACGCACACTCTTCTGGATGCACTTCTTAAAGACAACTGTTTGGAAGAGGCCAAATATAAACATTGCCTTTGCTTCAAAACAAACCAAATTTCTGGGGAGTTACAATGTGGTTTCAGAGCTCATGAAAATTGTGACTGCATTGGGGTTATCTACTTCCATGTTTTCATCAGAGCTTTCATCAAAATATCAAGATTTCACATTGAATTGACCTTTTAGATTTAATTTTCTTATATACTGAATCTCTTATGAGACTGCACTTGTTCCCAAAAATTCAAATTTGTGTTCAGTACTTGAGGATTAATGACTACAAAAGGATTTATTAACTAACTGTCTCTACTTAGAGTTCAAATATGAGGCAGGACTTTAACAAATGTTTAAGAACCACAATGGCAGCTTGGTAATTCTCTGAAGAGAAATGGAAAGGTCACAAATTATCAGCTTTCATTCAGAACAAGACGACTTAATAATGAAATGGAAAAATTCCTTGAAATTCTGCGTGTACTATGTTTTGTTTCACAGATAGGAAGGACTGAACAAGCATCTTCCACATTCCTAATTAAATTTCAGCCCCAAAACATCTTCATCGTATCCATTTATTGCAACTAAAAAACTCCAAACAATCCAAATTCAATTATTTTGTTTGCAGATGTTATAACAACAATACTAAATTGTCAAATTGAACAATGTTAATGTGACTGAAGGCCAGGCAGAAAAACTTAGTACAGTAAAAGCTCTGTTATTCGGCATCCCCTGGGAATGGGGGGATGTCAGATAACAAAATATGCTGGTTAATTGGGCAGCCCTAGCTGCTGCTTCTCCCGCTGCATCTGAGGCACCCCCCCACCGCCCCTCCTGCAGCATCACCACCCCTCCCACCACATTGCTGCCCCTCCTGTGGGCCCTGCGGGCCCCACAGGACAGGGAGGCAGGCCCCGCACAGCCCCGTGTAGCCTGTTATGCCCCAAGCCATGGGGGCTCGGCAGCGCAGGCTGCTTTGCCCTGGGCTATTGGGGCTCAGAGAAATGAGAAGTGCTGCTGTGGGCACTTCCGGTTTCACTTTTCTTTACAAGCCAGCATGTCAGTTAACAGAGCATGCCGGCTTGTAAGGTGCCGGTTACCGAAGAGTTTACTGTACTGCATTATAGAGTCCAGCCAGTAGGTAAAAACAAAGCATTATTTCTGCTCTTTAACAATCAGTAGCATTAGCCACTTGCAGTACTGACATCACTACTAGCTTCATTTTGATGACACAGTGCTCACTACATACAGCAGTTAAACTACATGTAGAAATAACTGAAAATATAAATAATCAAGTAATTGCTCCTTTGAGCCACTTGGGGTGATTCAAACACTGCAAAAATATTAATGATATTTTATACAGTGTCATGGTCATAACAGAAAAATACACTCTCCTCATGCAGCATTTCTGGTCCTTTTTTGATGTTCTGAGTATAACACAAGGGTGTATAAGGCAAGGGTTTTTTTCCTCTTATTTTACAACCACCATAGTTCCCAATGAAGTGAACATAGCAATATTTTTTCCTGGACTCTTTCTTGAGTTCCTTCACATCTTCATTTTTCTGGGGATCATCACTGACACTGCCTTCCTCTCTGGCTTGCTGGGCCAGGGAATGTGCTTCCTTGCTACCACAACTCCTCCTGCAGCCTGTACTTTGGAAGTGAGTTCCCAGACAGTGAAGGTTTTTTGGCAGATGGCTTGCTTCTGCAACAGATCGCCTCCCAATGACAGCAAAAATCAACTGCTCTCCCCACTCACCAAAAGGATGTATTTTTTCTTCTCAAACTTAACATGTTTGATTTCACATGGACATTGGATAGCAATCTAAGGATAACAGATCCTACTGTGAACTCAGTTTAGCTATATAAATTGGAGTTTCATAGTTTCATAGTGCTTAGGGTCAGAAGGGACCTAAACAGATCATCAGGTCTGAGTCCCTGCCCCAGGCAGGAATGGGTGCCATGGTCATATCACCCCAGCCAAATATCTGTCCAGCCTCCTCTTGAAGACCCCCAATTACTTCAGTAATTTCACTGAAGTAAATTTTACATTAGTTTAACTGTAGCTACCCATAAGAAATGGCAAAGATAAAATGAAAGAATAACATGACCAAGCTGCAATCTAGAACCAGGAAAAGTCCATTTCATCCACTATTTCTATCCCAAGATCCCACAAACCAGCACCATATTTAGCTTTCCTTTCAAGCTGTGCTGGAGATCAAGAGCATCAGCTGTCAGGTCCACAATATCCGTCCCTCTATTGTAAAAGTTAATTTATTTATAAACATGCTACGTGGAACAAAATCGGTTGTTAGGGCAATCTATTGTTAGTGCTGGATAATGATATTGGGGTAGAAACTGTTCATTAATGGGAGATCAACAGTGGCCCACTGCTGTTAAAAGACTGAAGACCCCTGTATTTTACCAATATTTAAAAGGGACCAAACTGATGAGAAGTAAAAGGTTTCAATACTGCCTTCTTTATTTACATTTTGCCTATCGCCATGTAAATGATATTACATCAATTAAAATAAATTGTTGGTGTTAGAGGGAGATCCCCACTTTATTTGGATGCAGCTTTCTTAGTACAGAAGTCTTGGTCATGTTAGAGTGATGTTATAGCTCAGATGGTCCAGGAGTTATAAGAGAGGTAAGAATTTATTTGGATATTATCTTTTTTATTGAACCAACTATGTACTTGGGATACAGTTAGACAAACTTTCAAATGTCAGCCATTCTTCTTCAGCAGTCTTGCCACTATATGGACCATATGCTTCAGGCCATCTTGAAAGGTCTTTGTGTCCTATGCACATCTCAGTACTAAAATGCAGATTACTGTACCTGGTTGGCCAGCAATGACAGCCTCCCTCTCCCCTTGTTACATTTAAAGCAAGAACCTTTTTGCTTTCTCCCATTCTGCCTCTCATATTTGGCAGGATCTCAAGTATAGACATAGTCAAAAATATCTCGTGATCCTCCTTCAAATCCACCCTTAGAATTCTTTCGACATGAGGACTATAACACTTCTTTGACAAAGTTAGGCTCCAGATCCACTGCTACAACTGGCCATCCTGCTAACTAATACCCTCACACCGTTTCCTTGTATTCCTCACTCTGTCCTTATCCACCTATTTTCGCTTGTTTTCTTTTTAGTATAGGGGATTGGAATTTTTGTTGTCTTTTAATGAGCTCCCAGCAATACCTTTAACTCCTCTGTGCTACCCAAGCAATATCAAGCTGCCCTAACTGGATTTTCCTGCTGTGTAAGGAGATTTCATACATCTGGCCTACTACAGAATTTCTGACACAACCTTAACACTTGCATGCTGTCATCCTCAGAAAGGTCTTGCTTTCTGATAACTATATTTGAGGTAGCTCTACAGTATTTTCCCCTCTAAAATAAGGCAATATTTGTCTTTGTGTTTTTTACAAAGTTAGAATGGCTGGAAATAAGCTATAGGACAAGGGTGTATTTTATGGGGAGAAATGCATTTAGAAGATTTAATGGGCCAAAATCATACTTGATATAAGGTTATTGAAATCAAGGGAATTATTGCAAGATTGAATTTGAGAGATGACTTCGAATACTCTATGATGTACTGAGCCACTGGATTGAAGTTTATTGTTTTTAAACTGAAAAGAAGGTAAATAAATGTTTTCCTTAATCTAATGCATGCACCTACATCTCAAGCTTAATTTAATATATTAAAGAAAGCAACTTAAAAGCATGCATGCCTCCCCTCCTCCTCTCCATCCCCAGCTTTCATACATAGGTTAGCAGTACATGAATTCTGAAATGCAAGGACAAATTTACTCAAAGTAAAAAGCTAACAATCCAATGCAGAGCACAAAGGTTTTCTTGCATGTTAAATGCACATGGAACCCTGTGTCTCAGATTAAAATTTGTCAAACAACTTGAAAGAGAACTCTATTAAGTGTCATGTTTATACATTGAAGCTTTTTTGTGCAAAATCATGGATGAAAAAATATCTTGAAGGTTTATAAAGCTTACATACTACTTGTAGATGTTTTTTATAATTATAAGCAAGTAAACTATTTTGTAAAAAACTTCTTTAAATGAATAGGTAGGCTTAAATATTTTTAACTGTATATGCATTATAACAGAGCTCAGCTTTGTGTAAAACCCCATTTGGTATGCAGTTTGTGTTTGAATATACAGATTGTAATTTCCAGATACTTATTTCCAGTGCCATTCAGAGGTAGTTTTTTCACATCAGCATTTCTGGATCCATTAGAATATCTAATGGCATGGAAAACAAAAAATGATGACTATTAAAACCACAAAAAGTCTTTGTGACTTCTTTAGAGAGATCCATATATGGCGTTTTTGTAAGAAAGCTTTACAGAATGAGTTTTACATTTGAAGTCCTGGTATTCTTCTATAAAAATAAGGCATAACATTATTAATCTGCATTTACTTCAGCGTCGGTGATAGTGCTACTCCAACAAGAACACATACAGGATTTGGTATTAATAATGTAATTGAAATTGTTACTGGGAAAAGGCCACTACTTGGAAAAGTTAGTACATAGTAAACCAGGTTATACCAGATTTTCTTGAATTCTATATGGACCTTTCCTCCCAAAAAATCAGTCCCGCAAAATTGGAGTGTGTATATTAAGCGTGGAAGCTGATTTGATTACTGGGCTAGAATCACCCTGCTTTGATTCCTGCTCCACAGTGCAGCAGCTGTTACATTACTATTCAGGCAGCTAAAGGAGTCTGTTTACATAATGGCTCATTGTTCTTCACTCCAAAAGTGTTAATGATAGTCTCTCCTTTTTAATGGTCTCGATGTTCCCTAATCAAGCTAATCTTTCTTAGGACAATTTTGCTCACTGCTAGCTGCTCCTGTTTCAAAACCATGGAGATTTTTCAGCCCTTTTTAAAATCATAGACCCACTCACGGAGACAAGCCTTCAGCAAGAACTAGGGGTTCAGCTTTAGTTAAACAGGAAAGGGAGAGTAAGTCAGCTAAAGATTCACTCTGCCCCTGCTCCAGGCAGCCATAACTGGAAAAATCTTTTTACCCCCTTTCACTCTGACTTTTAAAAGCAAGACATGTATTATATTCTGGGGCTTGTTATATGCAAGAAAATATAGTAAATGTAGGTGTCCCATACTAACTCCCTGCATTAAAAGTGCTTTTACCTGTAGCAGTTTACTCCACTTTGAAGCAGTTGCCACATAGGGAGTTATGGAGAATGGCTACAGTGTGCTGCAAACTTGCATCCTAGCTTTCTCTTCATTAACTCCCCTCTATAGATAAATAAAGTTGTGAATGAAGTATACTGAATGAAGTACATCATAAATGTGGATGTAATGGGCACAGGTTAGAAGAGAGGTTTGTCCAAATGTAGCTTGATGCCTCCTCATCCCTGGGACCACAATTTAGAAAATCCGCAAGTGGTATTTAAGTGAACTGGTTTCCCATGCGGTCATCCCAGCAAGCAACAAGAGCCAAAGAGCTCTGAAGCTCTGACCATGCACCCCATGTTTTGGCCATGCCCATGACCCCCAGAGGCAAGGAGGGTATGAGGTGTGCAATGATTATTCATAATAAAGGAAACCTTAGGGAGCCAGATTCACTCACTGTTGTAAATCAGCAATGTTGGTGGCCAGGATCAAGCCCTAGATATTGTTGCCTATCAACTTAGAATACTTCAATTTCTAATTTACTGTTGTAACATAATTCCTGAACATCATTTTCTCAGCTTCAGAAACCCTCTAGTTATTTGGACTGCTGTATTTTTGCTACTAGTATATCTGCTAGTTTTCTAATTTCTAGTTCTTTAATGTAAAGCCAAATGAAGTTTCAAGGTTGCATCCTCTTCTCACAGTGGTGTTACACAAAGGTGACTGCACTGACATCAGCAGAGTTACACCTGATTGATACAACAAGAGATCAGAATCAGGCCCCAGGAGACCAATTCTGTTTTCACTTGCAAAAATACTCAATATGTAACTGGCTTTGTGTGGTATGTCCCTGGAAATCTCCTGAGTAGACCAAAAATTATGGTGATCAATCCACCTGTGCCTTGCACTCCCACAACTGTAAGGCCAGCCCACCCCTGCCTAGCCAAAGTATGTCATGCCTGTGTCCTCACCACTTGCTCCAACATAACTTGGAGGCAATACCTAGTTACAGCAACTCCAGAGCAAGTCTGCCCAGCTTGGCACACCCTGTAGAAGCTGCCCATAACAAAGAGAATGGTTAACTTCTTGTGGCAGCTGCTGCATGGAGCCTAAGCCACAGGCACTTCTGTCTGCCTGGGGCATCAGTAGCCTCCCTTTCTGCAAGAAGGAAGTGGAGAAGACTCTCTTCCACACATTACCGGACTGCCCCCGGCTACAGACACTCTTTGCTGCCCTTAGCACCCTCTTTGGTGCCCAGGACTTGGACTTCTCTGAGATTGTGTATATCTTTTGTATCCTATACCAAACAACCAAGTGGAGTATGTTCTGCCTGACAGATTTCCTGCTGGGCCAGACTAAAATGGCAACTCTGAAAAGCTGAAGAAACCAGTTTGCAAGGGGTCAACTCCAACAATCCCCTCCAACCCTTCCACTTTTGGGGCTGGGTGTGTCACATCTGAGTTTAGACACGTCACCTTGCAACAAAATGTGGACCAGTCTGTGTCATGCTGGGCCATTGAGGGGCACCCTGCAAGGCAAAAAATAGACAGGTGGTCCACAAGTGTAACCCATGAGGGGCATGGGGGAAGGGATTCCAGTCTTCCGTGATATGGTGTTTTTTGTCACTGACAAGTGTTTCATGCTGGGCCCCTAGGAGGGCTACATATCTTTGCACTTTCATCATTTGTTTTTAATATTTATATAATAAAATTTTAAAACTTCACCCCCTTCTTCACAGTGTCTAAAGAAACAGCTTTTGCAGAGCAAGTATCACTTATTGGCTTCTCCACAGCCTGTATCTAC
>NW_017728998.1:29002787-29012123 GCF_001723915.1 Gavialis gangeticus | reverse complement strand
TCGCAGAGCAAGTATCACTTATTGGCTTCTCCACAGCCTGTATCTACCATGCCAGGATATCTTGATAGCTTTGCTGTATTGTGGGCTGCTGTGTTCCTAGAGTTTAGGGGTAGGGGTAGGGGTAGGGGTAGGGGTAGGGGCAGGATTTCTGGGTTTGGAAATGCTGCTAGTAGTTATAAAATTTGTAATCAATAGAATTCATAGGAGCCAAATTATACCTATACAGAACTATAATAATGCTACAAGCACTTTTCAGAAACACAGGCCAAATGCTTTCTAAAAGTATAAGGATATCAGCACCATTTAATCTTATTTAATGGTAGGAATGTTAGCACTGTACTCCCTTGTGTCTATAGCATAAGCTGTATTTAACTGTTATTCAGGCTCTTAAATGGTTTTGTACAACCCTCCCTAAGATCTTGGGGTTTTGTTCATGATGTGATAATGTTTTTTATAACATTAAGGTCTTGCATGTCTAGGGTAAAAATACATTATTTGTAATGGCATAGTCCCCCGATCCATACTTGCACATGGCAACAAAATGTTCTCAGGATCTCAGCCCTATAATTTGCTTAGGATTCTGAATGTTCACAAAAGCCTGCTTGCCTTCCCATCCTTATAGTTACAATCTAAGGGCAGCAGTGGAGGGTTTTGCTGGTAGACTATCCTAGCAAAGCACTCTTAGCGTGTATGTGACTCTACCAGTAAAATTGTTCAGGACTGGAGGGGGCTAGAAAATGCTATGCCAGAAAAAGCACAAAGCAAACTAACTTGCCAGCAAACTGAGCATTTGCTAATATAACTGTGCCTATGCTAGTGGCTTTTGCTTGCACAGTTATATCAGCCAGGAATCACACCCGGACTGACATAGCTATGCCAACAAAATGTTGCAGTGAAGACCTGCCAGACCCTCCAGCTCTCCAACAATCATTTGGCAGAAACAATAACATTAGAGCTTCCTCTATGACACATCTCAATCTTCAATCTCTCTGCCAAATAATGGAATATGTTTGTCTATCAGTACTCTATGCAAATTCTCAACCATGAGATCATAATGAAAATATAATAGTTAAAACAGAGTGATTAGAAGATCTTTACTTACACACAACCTATATTAACAGTATTTTTTTATCCTCACATGATAATGTGCTCCATATGGTAAAGCAATAAGGAATGTCATTCTTTGTACATCAACTCCCCCTGCCCCCCCCCCAAAAAAAAAACAGTGCAGCTCAATATAATTTAAAAATATAGTTACTGACAAAAAACAATTCATACTAAATCATTTTCAGCAGCAGGTTCCATTTAATATATGCTAGGAACAAACTCTGCTAATTGTAATCAACATGTGTGCTACATCAATTCATCTCAGATGTATTCTTTG
The DNA here is from genome assembly GCF_001723915.1 of Gavialis gangeticus. Taxonomy (NCBI): domain Eukaryota; kingdom Metazoa; phylum Chordata; order Crocodylia; family Gavialidae; genus Gavialis; species Gavialis gangeticus. The sequence continues at coordinate 29,010,739 of NW_017728998.1, read as the reverse complement.
TCTATTCGGCTTTCTAGCTGTTTGGACAAAAATGCCTTCAAACAAAGAGTTTGAATGAGAGCATTATAAATTGTACTAAATGTTCTGGTAAGTACTTATGTCTCTATCTAATGTATATAGTTATTGTTACAGATATAAAATAGCATTGATCATTTTAAACCACCAGCATTATGCTTACAAAGCCAAGGAAATTTACAGTTAGTCCTTTCAGTCCATCATGCCTTCTTACAACAATATGTAAAATTTGTCAGAGTACCCACTGTCTGAAAATCCATGTTATACCATGTTAGTCTATGGGGATGGCAAAGAGTTTCAGTTTGGGGACTCATTTTCTATGGTAGTCCTTGATGGATATTGATAGCACCTGCATGCAGTCTATTAATTGACTTTCTTGTATTAAGTTGCTTTTCTGTGGCATCTGGCACTGTCATATAGCTAAATGACAGTTTTAAGATGTAGTATTATGGAAGTGCAGTTGTGACCTCATTGTGGTTGTATTGCATTGTACAATTAAGCAGGGAATCAACCTTTTCAGTACGGACAAGACAGTATATACATCCGAAAGAAACACTACTTGCTGTTTAAGTACAAAATACATTTTGAGAGATCTCACAAACACATATTTTAATTAGCTGTAGTTAATGGGACCTTTAAGAAAATTGACTGACTTTTTTTTTGCCTTTGTCCAAACCTTAACAATGAAAACACATAATATGTTACTGGATATATATTAGCTTGGGCATCAGAGCTTAAGACAGCACTGCAAGGGAGCTAAGTCAAGAAAATTTAAGCAGACATCATACTCAGTGATGCCATAAAGAAAAAAAAGAGAAAAAACCCTAATAGCTTTTTAATATATTCTGGGACCATAAACAGTGCATGCCACAATCATAATAGTATGGTTACTACATGACATGATACAGGAAAAGAGTTATTTTTGTTTGGCTACCTTAAGTATGTATTTCTCATCTTAATGTGCTGGGGTGCCTTTGTGGTGTAAGCTTCACTCTAAATTATCTGGATTGCAGTGCTTGATTTTAGGGATAATTATAACATCCCTGTAATAATATTTACCTTCAAATTATCACACTCTCAGTGTTAACTCATTTTTGCACAGGGTGTTTTTCTGGCATTTGCTGTTACCCAAGGAAAAGCTGAAATTCATAGATTTCTGAAGACATTAAACACTACCTACATTTAGCCATGCTATTACTGACACCAAGTAATGGATGTTGAGGTTGCCTATACATCTGCTCAGGGTGAGGGGAGGTATTTTAATTAGAGCGGTTTCCGGGCAGCTGCTTGAATGTATATTAAGCCCCTGCACATTTCAAAATGGCCACAGGACACTTTAGATAAAGCTTATTCAATGAGGTTTAGATAAAGCACCCCATGGCCATTTTGAAATGCACAAGGGCTTAATATACATGACAGTGAGGGCACACTGGACCACTCTAATTAGAATGTATACGTTCAGATTAGAACATGAACAAGCACATCTAAAGGCACTCTTTAATTGCCCTGAAGTAAATACAATTTCATTTAATTTTAAAGGTATTACAAATTAAAACTGATATTTTTTCCTGTTACTTCTGGCCTTTTACACAGGGCTCAGTCCCAACAGCTGTTGCATATCCACAGCTGCCACTGATAACAGTGGGAAATAGGAATAATTAGTGTTCTGTAAGAATTGAAGCCATAGTAATAAAAGCAACCTGATTTTACAGGTAGAAGGATAAAAACTGCCATGAAAAACTTAAATTAGACAGACATTTTAAAAAAATCATACCTAACACATGGGAATTCATATTCCTGATTATAAAGGTTTTTCTTGCAATTGTACTGAATGATCTGTGTAACTCCATAGTGCCTGATAATGCAAATTGATATTTCAAAATTATATCCTAAATGAATAATGTGTCCATTTCATAGTTATGGTAACAAAGCTTACATTAACACATGACATCAGGTATTTCTTTGACTTAGTTATATTTCTAATGAATCTGTTATTCACATACAAATGTGTCCTGTGGGAATTTTATCCACTAAAATTAGCACCGTTTTAAACTATTAATAGCCATTCTCGGTACAGTATGAATTTCCTCAGTGTTTGTATTGTGAATGGATCTACCTGAGCAGGCATTTAGGTAATGAATCTACCTTATATAGAATAATTTGCTTTTTCTAATATGCATTCATGGAATATTGTATAGAGAAGAAAGGAAAGAATCAAAATACTTTTTAATCTCATGTTTATAAATATGAGAGTAAACAAGTCAGCTTTTTCACTGTGGTTTGATATAAATGGGTATTAGCTATATGGAATAAGATACAAAGTTACACAAGGGTTTCTGTCATTTTGCATAATAAGATTGCACCCAGTCTATTGGTTGTCTCATTTATTGCTTAAGTATTTTCATAAGATAAAGGAGACGGCTTACTGTTGACATTTCCGCAAATATAAAAGAACTAAGTCCTGCAAGCATACAAGCTATGTGACAGCTACTATTTTCTGGACTTAAGTTGTACAGAAGGGAATGGAGAAGAGATCAAGAATAGTCCCTTCTTCAGGATATTAAATTCAAATCAAGCTATTTCTGGGAATAAATGATTTATTTATACTTAACAAATCTGAAATAAGGTAGAAAAGCAAGTGGCACTTTACTTTCTTGCATAATGAGATAGATTATAATAAGAAAGATTGGCTGGGTCACAGGCTAAGATGCTACAGCAAGTAGAGATCACAATTGAAATGTCTTCTTCACAAACAGAGCTTTACCCTTTCAGATGTTTAACAAGCCTCCTCCCTAATAAAGATTTTCTGAAAAGTCCTCTCTCCCTGTCTAATACATGGTCTGTATTTTCACCTGGCTGGGCACAATCAAAAATCACATTAAAACTGAAAATTGTACCTGCTCAGGAGAAAAATAAAGACTACTTACAAGACAAGTTAGGACCTTTTCAGCATGGCAAGCAAGACTTGGGCTAGTCTACCCAAATCATAACGCTGGTTCTAGACTTAAAATACGAATGCAAGAAGTGCCAAACTGGTTCAGACCAATGGTCCATCTAACCCAGTATCCTGTCACTGACAGTGGCGTAGCGTAAGTGGATGTTATAGAACAAGGCTTGTCAAGATTCAATTTTGGTTGGTAAAGGTTGAAAAATGTTGATTTCACCTCACACTGAAAGACTGATGAAAAGTATTTCAATCACTAATAATCAAAACTTTTAGAAAGGCAACATAAGAAAAATGATGGCTGATGGAGTGTGTGATGGGGAGCAATCCTGTAGAATGGTGCAGACTGTAGTTTGGATTGCAGCTTCCAGAAACCTCAAGGGACTGGGACCAAAGGCAGAGAAAGTGACAAAGGGAGCTGAGGGAGGGTGGAGCCAGGACTGATGGTAGCTCAGCCATTCAGCTGGCAGTGGTCCTACAGTAGTTACATCTGTCATTAATAAATTGCCTGCCCCCCCTGCCCCTAGTTTGGCACAATCCTGAAAATTTAAATAAATAAAAATCTAAATAAATGCTTAAAAATAAACACAAACATTATCTGTAGAAATTATTTTTAAAATTATAATTGAATTATGCCAAGCCTAAACAAGAGCATTGAGCTGGGTATCTCTGGAGCAGCAGTGCTGAAGGTTTTGGCCCTGCAGGACAGATGAGTGGCGCAGGGCCAGTCCAGAGCCTGGATACAGCCCTGTGTTCCAGAACGAGGCCCTGGGGCCCAGCGCTACTCCCTTCCTGCCCTGACCACTGGGATTGGGCCCTGGGGCTCAGGCCATCCCCAAATGCTAGGATTGAGCCCTGGGGCCGGTGCTGCCCCTATGCAGTGGGATTTGATGCCTGATCCAGCATGCAGGACCAAGGGCTTCCCGTACATCCAGAAATTTGGCAGCTGGACAATGGGGGACTCTTCTCTGTATCTTTTCTAATTCTGCTACATCTTTTTTGAGATGTGGCAACCAAAACTGCACACAGTTTTCAAGATGTGGGCATGCCATGGATTTGTATAAACGTATCATGATGTTCTCTATTCTGTTTTCTATTCTCTTCTGAATAATGCCTGGCATTATATTGGCTTCAGCTGACATTTTTAGAGAATTATCTACAATAACTCCAAGGTCTTTTTCTTGAGTCATAACAGCTAGTTCAGAATCCAGCATTTTGTACACATACATGAGGTTATTTTTCTCCAGTTGAATTACCTTGTACTTATCAACATTAACATTCATCTGCTATTTTTTTACCCACTCAGCTTGGTGAGATCTTTCTGCAACTCCTTTCCATCAGCAAGACATTTAACTACACAAAATTATTTGTTATCATCTGCAGACTTGGAGATTTCACTGTGCACCCCATTTCCAGGTCACTGATGAAAATGTTGAATAAAATTGGGCACAGCACAGATCCCTGCAGGACCATACTTTTGATCTCCGTCCATCCTGAAAAATGGCCATTTAGCTCTATTTTTGTTTCCTACCTTTTAACCAGTTCACAATCCATGAAATAACCTTCTTTCCATTCCCGTGGCAACACAGGGGTTTTTTAAGTCTTTGGTGAAAGACCTTGTTGAATGCTTTTTGAAAGTATAATTGAAAGTCCAAATATAGTATACTCAGCAGACTTGCTGAGGCTGGATTTCTCTTTACAAAAACCCATGTTGGCTGTTCCTCAGCAGACTATATTTGTCCACATGACTGCTGATTTATTCTTTATTATAGATTCTACCAACTTGCAAACTAACCTATCTGCAGACCAACGACATAGACCACACAAACTAGAACAAAGAGACCCTCAAAGAGTACCCTCTTTGACATTTAAGCCATCAAACAAAAGAAAGTATGAAAGTGCCAACAAACTAATCAATTTTATGTAATCTGGTTCCATGGCTTCAAAGGTAGCATGAATCCCCTATTATTTTCAGGTTTTCTGCTTATAACTGCAGTAGTGATATTAGTGTCTTATAGTCTAGACTAAAGTAAATCATAATATGATGTAAACCAGTAAAAAAATAAAGTAGTGTGAAAGTGAGACGCTGTATACATTGATTGCTACCATATTAGATACAGAACACATGTGGCTTCCTATACACTGAGCAGGATTTTTTCAGAAAAGAGAAGCAAAGAAATCTGGATTTGAGCTGAACTATTTAACCAAACCAGGTCTTTTCATCATTCCTGGGAGGAAGAAAAGGAACAACTCTTCAGCAATGGGTACAAGAGATACAAAGGCAGGTCAAGCACCTGAATCATACTAAAGAAAAGCCAGCCCATTGGCTTATATAAAAGGCCAGATAGAATAAATCTTGAATAAGGTCAAAGGCTTGGCATAAATTATGTTACTGACAAAGGTGGAGGCGAAAATGTCAAGTTACATATATCCAAATGACAAATATGAGAGACTGATTGTATTGAATTAAAATGATAAAAATATCCTTCCAAGGCAGTCTGAACACAGATGTTGAAATATTCTGTTCTTTGTAAGACTTTGCCCAGCAATGCTGATGGTGTTGTTGTCATATGGATATAGATAAGATTATCAGGCTGAATTAATGGGACTTATTTTGGCTAATTCATCCAAATATGAAACCAAATTAAAAATAAAACAAAAAAACCCCAACCAACTTGGAAATATCAATTAGTGAAGAAAGCTATTCAAGAACTAAAAAAGGGATATATTTCCTGTATTGACTTCCGTTCACCACTATTTTTATTAACTGTTCCTGAAAGTTAATAAATAGCACACAAAAGAGTCCTTTCTTTTTTTAGAAACTCCTCATCTAATCAGTATTACTATCAAGAAGGAGAAAGAAAAATAATGATGCAGAAGCCACCAGAACTCCTTCCCATCCAGGGATATTGATGGCTGGAGGGAATTTTAGGAAGATTGCATAATTTGTGTATGATATTACCAATTTTTACTTTGAGAACCCTGTTAAAAACCCAGGAAATTCAGAGTTAAGGTTACATTTTTACAACTAGTAATAAGCAGCCTCAGATTAACACCAGAGCATTAAATCTGCTTTGGGAAAGGCTACATGTTGAAAATGCACAGCTGTGGGCAATAAGAGGAAACAGCATTCCATAACAATGAACTGTCATAAGGAAATGAAAGTAAAAGTAGTTGTAACCAAGGCACCCCTCATTAAACTAATGGGATCCCTTGAAAAACACCAGCTTTTACTTTTTGCTTGGTTTTGTGACAACAGAAAAACAATAGATCAATTCTATTCTGTTGCAAAGAATTCGGAAAGACCACAACAGACCAAAATGCTTTTGGTACTATGGGTTCCTATTTGAAATCTCTGAGTTTATGTTGTGAATCACATGTAGGTGTTAACACATGCTAATACTGCATGGTGCCCTTAAAAACATCTCATAGCATGACAGGGTGCCATGGCACCCTGGTTAAGAATCCCTGCCATGTACACTTCCAAATATCATGTTTATACATTGTCACTATGCACAGAAGGAAAATAACTTTCAAACTTAAAACAGAAACGTGCTCTAGTTCTTTGTCAAAAAATCAAATGCAGAAGCATTGTGCATATTTTATGATGTTAGATTATATTAAGTCACAAAACAAGACAGAAATTATTTCTACCCCTCTAATCACTAGGGCTGTGTGGAGCTTCAGTGGCTGAATCTCTGAATCCGAATCAAATCACGAGGCCGTTTAATCTCTCCAAATTGAATCAGAACCCTCCAAATCGATTCAAAGAAATTCAGAAAGATTTGGTGATTCAGACATGGACACAGCTTTAATTGTTTTTTCTACATACCTCAAGGTACCAGGCGGCTCATGAATGCTGCGATGCTGGGGCAGATGAAGTGTCCCACAGGAGTGCGGGGGGCTTCCCAGCATGCTTAGCAGTAGACCTGGGTCCACCAGGAAGTGCGCAAGGGGGCTGCTCCATGCCTCCCCAGCTCAGGAACTGGTGTCTCTGGGGTCTGGGGGGGGCACCTGTGGTCCCCCCATGGCCAATCACTGAGCTAGGGGTGCAGGGGCCCCCCGGTGCACTCTCCAGGGGACCTGGAAGTGGACCAGAAGTACTTCTGGTCCGCTTCTGGGTTTGCTGCCAAGCATGCCGGCCCCCACCCCACCCCCCACCGCACTCCTGTGGAACACTCCATCTGCCCCAGCATCGTGGCATTCACAAGCTGTGTCTGGTACCTTGAGGTATGCAGAAAAAAACTTTTAAAGCTGTGTCTATGGCTGAATCGCTGATTCCCCAAATCACCATCAAATCTTCAGATTTGGATTCGGCCAAATCGAATTGGGGACAGTGATCCAAATCAATTAATCAAATCACTGTCCCAAATTCAGGCCAAATCTGAATCCAAATCAAATACGGCCTGTTTCACACACCCCTACTAATCACCATGAAATTCAGAAGTCCAGAATCATTTATCATCATGTACATTATTATATAGATATTTACCAAAAGAAAACAATTTCAAATAACACTTCATGCCAGATACTAATGAGCAAGAATGGAATACCTCATTCAAAAATGTAAGCATTTTCATTCTCTCTTCCTTATTTCACTTAAAGATCATGTAAAAATCTCCAGTTCAAAATAAACATCTTCATTAAGATGGACTAGGAAAATAAGACTAGAATACAGTTATCAACAGAGATCTGGATTTTTTGCTTCCTACAGAAAAACAGTAAACAAGGATTTCCCCCTTTACTGGAGAAAAACACGGATTTCTCATTTTAGCAGAGAAACCCATGGATTTTGCAGTTTTGCAACAGCCCTCTGCAGGCTGGCAAAGTTGCAGCCTGCAAGGGGTTGCAGGGAGCAGAAGGAGGGTGTTCAGGCAGGGGGTGCCATGTGCATGTCTTATACACAGAGGGCATACAGTGTGAATTAAAAACAAGTGGGACTCTTATCAGGGGATAAGGAACAATGCTGCATTTTTCAAAAAGATAAGACAAA
>NW_017728998.1:28994944-28997787 GCF_001723915.1 Gavialis gangeticus | reverse complement strand
AGGGCAAACAGTGTGAATTAAAAACAAGTGGGACTCTTATCAGGGGATAAGGAACAATGCTGCATTTTTCAAAAAGATAAGACAAAATAAAAGAAAGAACAACAGAAGGTGCTGTTTCCTGTTTCATACACTCACACATACATACCCATTTATTCACATACATACAAAAGGAGACAGACAGACAGTCCTGTACATATCAAGATATTACCAGTCCTTAAAATGCTTGGGTTAGCTTGGTGGCCAGCCAAGTTAACCACAAGGGTGAAGCCAGGTCTTTGTCGGATGTGTTCCGATGCTGCTGCTTCTTTTTTGCAGGACAGACCCAAAGCTTCTTTGTTCTTGTCCATCTTTATAGTGATTGTTCCCCATATAAGTCTATGGGTCTTGCTGGGTCATGTCCCCTCGATGATGAAATAATCCTCTTCTTCAGTTACGATGTTATGATTGACAGACTCTTCAGCTTGTGGTCTGCAATTTCTTCTATTTGTTGTCAGCAATTTCTTCAGCAGTTAAAACAAAACCTGATCCTATATTTTGTAGTCCTTAACTGCTGCTCTTTGGACATTGCTGTAACCTTTGGCTATTAAATCACAGAAGGCTATTTCTAGCCTTCTAGTCTGAGGTGCAAGACAGACTGTCTGAACAAATGCATTTCCACACATACTATTTATTCTTTCGTTACCTCTTTTCAAACATCCCAGACATACCATAGGCGTTGTATACGCACTACTTCTCTTATACTATATTTAACCTACAAAACCACAAAACAAAATGACTGTTATACTTATGCTAAGCAATGTAAAAAGCAAAATGGAGTCTCAACTAAAGCTAAGTTATACAGTTATTTGAGCAAACTAAAATGGATATTAGTTATAAAATAATAATTAACAAAGCAATAAAGGTTATTATGAAGGCAAGATCAAGAGTATATGAAGACAAATTAACTTTAGCCCAACACATATATATGTACAAGGCTGCCAAGCAGCCTAGAGAACAGCTCCTGCAGGTAAGCTGGCAGCAGGGGAGGGAATTGAGGCCCCCATAGGGAGGGAGGGAGTTGGGCAGGGCTAGGCCTGGGTCTACTGCCTAGCCAGGCTGTGTGTGGGGCTTGGGGCCCAGGCCTGCAATGTGCAGCTGCAGGACCCGAGCGGGGAGAGGGACAGGGCTGTGGGAAGCCTGTCTGGGGGGTGGAGGGGTGGGGCCAGTTCCCACTGCTGTGTGCACTCCCGGGGGAGGGGAGGGGCACATTCCCCCAAATGGTGTGTGGGGAGGGAGCAGGCGCGGGCTGCGCACTCAGGCTCCCACCCTGTTGCCCTCCCCTGGGGCCTCTACAGCCCAGCGTTTGTGACCTGGCACTTCAGGGCACAGCACTGGAAAGCTGCCTGCCACTATGAGCTCCATGCTGCTCTAGCAATGTATCCCCTGCATGCAACCCCATGCCAGACTGCACTGGTCCTGCTCATGCAGCGGACACGTTATCAGGACAGTGTGGAGCTCGCAGCAGGAAGAAGCTTTCCTGCATGGTTGCCTTATGCTCTGCAGTGCCAGGTCACAAACACTGGACTGCATAGGCCCCAGGGGAGGGCAGCAGGGCAGGAGCCTAAGCACACAGCCCATGTCCACCCCACACACATGTGGGTGTCACGGGTACCTCTGCCCCCCGGGAGCATGCACAGCAGCGGGGAGCTGGCCCCCTCGTGAGCCCACCCCAGGCAGCAGTGGGAAACTTGAGCTCTGCTCCTTTGCAGCAGCAGTCATGGCCTCCTGCCAGAGGCAGGGGCCTATGGAGCTGGGTCCCTGGCCCCATAGCCCTGATAGCTGGGGGGCCCCAAAAAACACCAGCAGGGCTGTGGGAGTAGTGGGGGGGGGGCACCAGCAGGGCCAGGGGAGTTGTGGGGGGCCTTTAATTTTAATCACGGATTTGGGGGATTTTAATCGGAGAATTTGCAATTGTTTTTAATCAGGGAAAACCAGGATCCCTGGTCATCAAACAGAATATTGCATTGTCATAAGCCTACTTGGGCAAGAAAGAATGTGGTGGCAGTGTTCTCATATATGCTTGCAACTTGAACTTCACATTAATGGAATTGTTTGTGCAGGTTATTGACAATGCTGATTAAACAGATAGTAGACCTACAAATACTGGTTTAGAAAAAAATTTGCCCAAACTACTCATAATGTTATTAATAATACATAGTGCTCCTATAATGCTATAATCATATTAACAAATAAGAATTAATAGCAGCAAGTAATTTATACACCAAATTTTATGGAAATCTTTGGAATAGGGTATGCCATAAACCCTAAACCCGCCTTAAATATTATAGTCCCATTGTCCTTTATATTGTGCTGATTCTCTGGTAAACCTAATGTCTCTAAAGAACGTTAAATAGCTGATAACTGCTGTACTACTTCCAAAATGTATCTGTTCTTGGAATCACCACACCCAAGAGGGATAAGCCCCTAATTCAAAGAAAGGTGGGAAAAGCTAAATATTTACTAACTTATAGACCCCCTCCTTAGAAAACAAGGAGTTTTTATTTTTGTGATGTAGCATATGTATTATTTTCTTCTTTTATGTTAATAATTTTCTATTTATTTTTCAATACCTGCATAAACTTCTAAATATGTATTGTATTACTCTGTAAATTAAAATTATCTTGTTCATGAACACACGGATGGGGTTGTTCCTTGGCTTTCAAACCTCTATAACAAAATTCATTTTTAAAATAAAATTCCAGCTGAAAGACCAATGAGTCTAACCTACCTAATTCTGAAGGCTACCTCCATATTTCACCATCCTGGTGCAGCGTTGGGTGCCATTTTTGTGGAAGAGTACTGCA
>NW_017728998.1:28954817-28989944 GCF_001723915.1 Gavialis gangeticus | reverse complement strand
TGAACACACTGATGGGGTTGTTCCTTGGCTTTCAAACCTCTATAACAAAATTCATTTTTAAAATAAAATTCCAGCTGAAAGACCAATGAGTCTAACCTACCTAATTCTGAAGGCTACCTCCATATTTCACCATCCTGGTGCAGCGTTGGGTGCCATTTTTGTGGAAGAGTACTGCAGCCTCCCCACCCCCCAACACACACTTTGATTGGCCAAGGGGCCCCAGGAGTCCCTCCCTGGAAGTTCTGCCCCAAGATGGCTGCCTGTCAATCTATGGAGAGGGGTGGGGCTTCCAGGGCCTCTTGGCCTATTAGAGGTGTGCGGACCCTCCTGCCCACTCCCCAGAGATTGACAAGTGGCCATCTGTCAATCTCCAGGAAGGGGTGGGACTTCCAGGGCCCCTCAGCCAATCAGAAGTATTGGCAGGCACATCGCAAAAATCTTCCCGCCCAGTGCTTCAAGACTCCAGGGCTTTCTGCCCTTCTGTTTTTGTGGCTCTCTCTTTTTTTTCTTCTGTCTCTCAGTTGCTGCTGATTTTGTGCTTTTTCATGGTCCCTGCACTGTTTTGCAGGGACTGGGATTGTTCATGGGAAAACTACTAAATTTGCAGTTTTTGCAGAAACTGCAAAATCTTAAATTGAGTAGGTCCCTACCAAGAAGCCATTTTCAGACACCAGTAAAAGAAAGCTGGCATGCTACTCCAAGCTCACAGTTTTCTGTAGCAGATGTGCATAGTCTTATTTACTACTGACTTAATTGTAGCTGTTGTTTCTTACTTATTCATTGCCATGACAGTTGTAGCTGTTATTGTTAGAGCTCAATGTAAATTAATTCTTCTTTCAGGCTACAGAGAACTTCCCTGCATTGGGTCTGCATTGGGGAACATACTGCCTGTTAAAACAGGGTTATCTATATAGCAGGTACTGCTATGTTTTGGATTCCTAAGTTTCATGTGAAATAATACCACAGCTGAGGATCATTTGTTTTTCCTCTATGGAGTTTTGTTTTCTTTTTGTGTCCTTTCCACTGGCAATCTCTTTTTTTTTTTTCATTTTATCACTAATGTTTTTTTTATAGGAACCACTCTGTTTAGCTGACAAGTTTTTCCCCGATGAATTGATGTGCAATCTTTTGTTCGCTCAAGCTGTTTTGTTTCTAACAGAGACAAAATACCTACTTTGTGTCATGTTCTACTGTGTGTGACTAATGAGAACATAACATTTATGAGCTGTACATTTGTATTCTTAGAAGGCTCAAATTAGCACCATTTTTAATATAACAATAATCTTATTAGCACAATTTGCTTGTTTTTGAATGATAACATGCTCAAGCACTTTAATGCTTTAAATTATAGACTTTTATAGACCACTAAAACCATTAGGGTGTTAGAGACAGACCATTTTTGGTTCAAAATGACACCCATATTACAGTCACCCTTAATATGGTTTGAATATGTTTTTTTCCTTTTATTTGATTTTGACCCTGAATAATCTTAACATATCTCTTCTCACTATGGTGTCTTTGTTGCTTTGCAGCATTGTGATCCTCACATTACTTAGTTATATTTGTCACAGTAATTAATGTGTTATGTACATGATAGCTACGATTAAAAGAGCCACAGAGCCAGTCTGGATTTTTTGGCTTAGAAAAATTTGCTGTAGGCATTGCATACACATTTTTGGCAGAATGGTGTCAAGTGACAAGTTGTCTGAAGTTGGAATCATTCATTTCCAGCCAAGTTACTTACTGAAACTCAATCCAGCACAATATTAGAAAACCACTTAAGTAAAAATCTTAATTACTTCAATGGCATATCTACATACTTGGGAATCCAACATGTTCTTATAAGTGTTGCTGGATCAGGGTCTACAAAAGGTACATACCAATATTGTTTTCCTTTCTTTTGTGGGACAGCAGAAAGCAAATAGAGAATGTGACCGCTCAGAAAACATCCACCGTCGTTCGCTGTCAGTACAACAAAACACCGGCAGTTGAAAAGTTTTAGAGGAAGGCAACAATCATTTTGAAATCAAAAGTTTTAAACATATACGGGGAAGAATCAGAGTAAGGGAAGGCTACGTTCGGTGTTTGTTATGTTTTGTGAACCTGGAAGAAAGAAATTAAAGCAACTAGCAAACTAGGTAACTTGAACCTTATTTTATATGCCACTTTCCATAGCTGCCTCCTCTCATTTCCAAAATGGCTGCCTGATTTCCAAAAAAGCCCCAATTTTTCTGTGTCTGTCTTGACTAAATTGTAAGGATTACCTTTTGCCCTTTGATGGTGAAGCTGTGGATTATTCCAGAGACCCAGTGGGAGAAAAAATGCACTCTCCATATACCTAGGCAGCATAAAGGGAAAGAACAGTAGATCAAACCCCAATTCAGACTAGGCCTCATGCTGTCTGGGGCAGGTAAATGCCATATATCCTAATAATTTACAGTGGACAGAGTAAAGCCCCACCCTGCCGCCTTCTGGCACTGGTCGGAGTGGGGATGAATAAAAGGCCTCTTCCTCATCCTAGGAGCTTTGAAGCTCTGGTGCAGAGCTTCGAAGCTCCTAGGATGAGGAATGTCAACTACAAAGATGGCTCCCTACAAGTACCTCCTTTTCTTATCCTCAGATACGCCTGCAAGGCCGCATGAAACCACTTGCTACAAAATGACATTAAATCTTTTTCTGTTTAAAAAAAATGACATTTGTCAACAAAAGACCACCACTATCACTGAGTTCTCATATTCATTTCTGAAGACTAGAAAACAAAAACACAATGAACAGACTACCTCCCTCAGGATCTTAAACTCTCATTTCCTGCGAGCAATGTGTATACTAGCCCTCTTCTCTTAGCGACACTGCAGATCACATAGGGAATAGGACTCTTCACGTTTTTCTTCCAGGCTGGCAGCCTTTGGCCCTTTCTGACGGAGGAATTACCATGGGCTCTTCACCCCTCCTGAGCCACTGAGGGAAAAGGATCAGTCCCTTTGCTCACAGGAAGGCAGACGGAGGTAAGCTGCTGCTGGACTCCTTCTGGTCCTTTCTGTGAGAAGAGACTTGGGCTGCCTATTGTCTTCTTCCTAAGCAGCCCCGAATGGCTGCTGTTCTCGGAGGGAGGGAAAGAGGAGAGACAGCTAATCAAAGGCCGTCCGTGGTAGAGAGCTGGGACTTTTCACGTGGTTTTCAGTCTGGTTCCTGGGCTCACTGAAATCTGGTGGCTTGTGAAAAAATTGTGAGAGTCGGGAAGCATTTGACTTGCCCCTCACCATGCCCTAGAGAACATAGTCACTAGACAGCTGACAGTCCCCAAAGCATGCGACTGCAGAGCAGGAGAAATCTTGGCCATTTGTGGTATCACAGTGCACTGCACATCTTTCAGGCTCAACAGCTCTGTCAATCTGCTCCAAATAGTTTCTAACATTCAATACAGCTGCATTTCACAGACTGAATGACTGCTAGAGTGCATCCAGGCAAGTGCTGCAATTCAAGAACACAACACAAAAGTATCATTATCTTAGTTCTTCTTGGTGTCTATTATGGCAGTCTCCTTACAGGACTTTTCCCAAAGCTTATGTATGAACTGTATCAGAGTTAGGATTGTGTTGTGTGGGGTGCTGTATACCTTAACTTATTGAATGTCCTTGTTTCTAGGAGTTTTAGTCCTGATTTCCTAGTTTTTAGAAATTTGAATTCACTTGATTTAGTGGTCTAAAAAAGTCACAAGCCACTATGACTCTGTGGCAAAGGAAGCTTTTTTGTTAGTAATGAACCTAAGAGCTGAAAGCTGTGCTGTGAATGGCAGCCGGCTGGTGCCTGTTCTGCCCCTGCAGTCTAGGACCCTGTCCTACGAAATGGAGGGAGGTGTGTGGTCTTCACAGGCATGTTCCCCCTGCTTACAGAAGAGCAGCTCCTCCACTCACCTCCTAATAGCATAGCAAGGGCCTGCTCTCTATAGCCCTTTTTCTGGGGGGGTGTCAGTTTCTGTGTCAGATTCTTCTTCGTGGTAGGTCTGACACACAATTTTTTGGGACCCCTTGAAAGATAGTTTTGGGGCCCCCTGATGTGAAGAAGCCAGCATCAGCAGCGGCAGGGGAGTGGGGGGTGGCGAGTGGCTGAAGAAGCTGACAGTAGCAGCGGTGGGGATGGCAAGTGGCCAGACATGAAGCTGAAGCCGGTGGCAGCATCAAGGGTGGGGGGGATGGTCAGCAGTCGGACGCAGGGGACCACTTGGCTACAAGCACCCTGTGCGGCCACAGGTTTTGCAGGATAGGATGGGCTGGCCCTGATGGTAGAAGGAGGTTATTTTCATGATATCTCAGTGTAAAAAGTTAAAATAATTCTGGCAACAGCAACAATAATTTGTGTTCTGTTGCTGCAGGTTGGAAAGAAGAGAGAAGTGGCATCATGCAGGGCTTTCATCCCTCGCTGAGGCTGCAGTAGCTCATGTCTCCCATTTGCTGGTTGGGATGGCATAATTTCTCCTTTGTTTCTGTTGCTAGCAGAAATCGTTGAGTCCTGAGCCTGCTAAGAATTCACTGAGGAAATTTATCTTGTGCACCCTATAAAGTTGATATCCATTTATATGTCTAATTTGCTTGTCCAATTATCACCAATATGCACGCCAATCAAATAACTGCATATGGAAATGACCAATTATTCATTGAAGTGTCCATTTGCATGCTTAATTGCCTAAGTTGCATGTGCAAATTAAGCATTTGATTGCATGCTGGTACACACAGAAACCTAGCAATTCAGGAGCTGAGAGGGGAAGCCCAGCATAGCAGAAAGCCAAATCTGAACCTCTGGAGAAAGTCCTGGTAGGGCTGCCAAGTGCCACTCACCCAGCAGCTTTGGTGAGTTTCAAGCCTAAACTGCAGTTACACTGTCAGCTGCTTGGGGCCACCATGGTTCCTCCTGTCTCTCTGGGGCTCCTACTTATTCCCAAGAAAGCCAGAGCAGCGGTGTTGCCCCCTGCAGATGAGTGCCTCGGTCCTGTTTCTGCACAGCCAACTGCACCCAGCTCCTCCATGGGACTAGGATCCAGCCACTCTCTCCCATTCTCCTAAAATCCCAACTCCCATCGTAGCACCTACTCACTCCTGCAGTTCCAAGTGCCCAGCACCCAGCCATTCTGGCTCCATTACCCCTTGCACAGGCCCTTCCCTTCTTCTGCACAGGAATTTAAATGTAGTTTGGCAGAGCTATGAACAAGCCACCTTGATGAAGTCACTTGCATGCTATAGCTCATATAGGGAATTGCATAGAGTTTAGTGATTATGCATTGGGCATGCCAAGTGGAAAAGTTGTCCTAAGAATAATATTATAGACTAGTATAGCTACTCCTTGCTTAACATCGTAGTTACGTTCTTGAACAATGCAACTTCAAGCAAAACGATGTTAAGCGAATCCAATTACATCACATTAGTTACCTACTAGCGGGCAATGGCCAAACAACATTATAAGCAAACACTGCACAACTTTAAACAAGTGTGTCCTCTAATAGATGAGCGACTTAATAATGAAACAGTGTTAACCAGGATGACGTTAAATGCGGCATACCTGTATGTGTAACAGTGTCTTGCTTCTTGATATGATATTTGACCCCCCAAAAAGTCAAGCATTCCAGTTGTTTAGGAAATCCTGTTGATTCCAGCATCATTCTGTGAACTAAATGTTGCTGATGAGAGTTATAGTGGCAACAAAGCTATATCTGTGACAACTTCACAGATGGGAGGCAAAAGTATAGCACTAAGTTCTTTGTATTCACCATTACTAGTACTTGCTGCTTCAGTTTGATTGCTAAATGTATAGCAATGACTGACAGTACCTGAAGAGAAGACACTTGTGATGAATAATCAGATCTATAGGAAAAGGCTGTTTTATTGACTAAAGAAAGTGGTATGTTAGTGTAATTTTGTTACCGGGTAAAGAAAGTGGAATTGGCTCTGACTAGGGCTCTGCTTTGTTACTCAGCTGTCAAGGTGAATGATGCTAAATTATGACTTTTGGAAATGACACCGAGGTTCCACAATTTTTTGTTGTGGACTGTGATTGAGATGGTATGGATGCAGGCCTGGCGTGAAGCTGGCAGAAAAAAGCAGGAAAAGTAACCTCATCACAGAAGATTCTGAGCATGCCTGGCATGCTCAGCTTCATTAGCATACTGAAGTACTCCAGACTTGCAGCCAAATAGTTGCTTATCTCTCACAATGAGTGCATTAAGTCTCAACACTTTGAATAAGCATATGAGTAATTGTGTTTGACAGCAGTGGAATTATTCATGTTCAAATACTTAACTTCCCTCAGTTGGAGTAAGGAGTTAGACCCAGATTTCCTGTATTCTAGGAGAGTGCCCTCCCCACCAGACTTGGAAATTTGGGAGTATGTCTCAGTCACTCCTGCTGAAGCCATCCTGCTTTGCATAAATATTTGGGTGAGAGAGTCAACCAATCATTGGTTGGCTGGTTATTAAAGAAGCTTCATGACTGAGAGTCTTGAGTGCCTACCTATCTTCAAGAGGACAGATTTAGGTCCCTCTGCATTTCCCAGGCTAGTTCATTTGATTGGCTTCAATAAACTCCAGACTTGGGTTCCTGATTCTTGTTCAGCATTGTGGAAGAACCTGGGGCATGTAATTCTGGCCTAAGGATAACAGTAGGTGGCAGTGTAACTAAAAGTGATGTATTGTAATCCTCTCTTCCTTCCCCTCCTTTATGGATTTTGCCCTTAGTTTTTGATTTGTGAGTTCTGAGAAGCCACAACCACTGGTATATGGCTAATAAGACTAATGATTAAATAATATATTATATTGTATGCTTGTACCTGTGCACACATGCGTGCACACATACACACATAGAACAAAATAAAAAGGGAAGCAGGCAGGAAGTACATTTTGAATGAAGAAAGAAAGTACAAGAAAGAAATCCTTTATTTTCAGTAACAGAGTGTTTTCCCTAATGAGGTAGAATTTATATATAGGGTATTTTTAAGTTGCTATCAACTTCTTGTCTTTAGATGTGGCATGGCTAGAAATGTACATGTGTAGCAAGATCAGTGATAGCTACACTTCAAAGAATTTATAGCATAGCTCTTTCACCCTTGGCAAATAAAGAGTAAAATCCCTCTTGTTTGGTGTATTATTTGATGTTGTTAAGGGGAATGATTAGGGTTTTTCTTTTTCCTTACAAGGAATTTTAATGGAGATACAGGGAAGTTTTTATCTTAATAGCTGTTTTTTGTATTAGATTTGGTATATTTTTGATTCATTCAATAAAATGGAAAAGGTAAATGGAGCAGTCCAGCACTGATTATGAAATATTAGCATAGCACCCAGACAACTCATTCATGATCTGGGTCAATAGTACCAGACACTATAGAAGTGAAGATCTGGTAATAGGAGCTATCAAATCTCTTGATTTTTCTTCTCAGCTAAAATAGGGAGAGAGTCTGGTCCACTTATTCATGCAAGTAGCACCTTACTCCTTGAGCAGTCCTGTTTGGTTCAGTAACTGTGGTGTAAGGTGCTAAGCAGTGTGAGAAAGGGATCAGAATCTGGCATACAGACCTTATCTTAAAACTGTTTATGTACAGACAAATCAGCTTGCATAATAGCTAATAAAATACAAAACTTGAGCAAGAACATTTTCAAAAGTAAGTAGATTTTCCTACTGCAGTGTTCATTATTCATTTCATTGTCCCTCATGGCCTCAGTGTGTGAATTGTTTAGCTTCTCTCTTTTCCACTTGACTGTCTTTTAGCTTTTACCCACAGCTTGACTCATTCTTACCTAGCTACTGTTCTGGTCTCTCTCCCCATTATCTGATGCACTTGCACTCTCTATGAAATGCTGGATTTTTTTAATAGACAGTGAAGCTTTTTGTGACAATTTTTGGATGAAAGATGTTGCGCAAAAGGGAACTGAATGGTTTCCAAAGAGTAGGCTGTGCATTTGGTTTTTGCTTAGGTGAGTGCTTGCAGGGGTTGAAAATGCCACTGACACACCAGGGTGGAAAGTGCCAGAATAAAAGGGATGATAATGAAGAGTGCTTGTTCTGATTCAGCTAAACACTGAATCTCCAATTCATGTAAGGGAGCCTTCATTACCTTTTCCCAGGGTGATTCAAGTCATCTAGATATAAAAAGAATACCTGCTGTGCCTTAGATTACTATGGAGCAAGTCTTCAATTGGAGAAATGAGTTTTAAATTCAAGACCTTCCCCCACACAGGCTTTGATGTATATCTCAGTTTAAGATAATGAAACCAAACTGTTCTAGTCAAATTAAATTTAAGTAATTAGTCACTCAAAGTTGAGAGTCATTTCAGGCCATAGATTCCATAGATATCCATACCATATATTTGTGAACATTTCAAGGAAAAAAATAAGTTATCAGTTTTTAAGTGATGACCAAGGACACCAGGAAGAAACTCTTGCTTTAAATTTCATAAATTTTTTAAATGATTTATTAAAGAGGTAACTAGACTTCAGATCCTCTTACTAGAGGAGAGCTTATAAAGCTGGTTGTCCCATGATATGTTAAGACCTCATGCACTTACTTTGCAACAGAAACTTATCTGAAGGAGAAAAAAGGTCATTCTCTAGAAGTGACATGGGAATATGGCACAATTGTTCTGCTAAACATTACTTTGCAAAACAAGGCTAGACAAACCTGCAAATCAAGTAAGTACAAGTTTCTTTTGCTTGCTTTCAAGCAATTTATTTTTCCACTTGAACTACCTTATTAGGGAAACTGATTAAGACTTTGGAATTATTTTTTTTCTATGAGCAAGACTCAGTGAGACTTGGAAAAAAATGTAATGATGTTAATTTCCATAAGATGAACTGAACCATAAAGAAGTGACAGGAGTGGTGATCAGTTGTTTAAAGCCCTGTAAGATTTGGCTCAGTAAGGTTACCACAGTAGTGTTCATATAGGAAGCAAGGAGTTCACAGTACTGTATCTAAAATGTTATTAAAGATCAAGTAGAACTGTTGACAGTGCAAGTTACGTAAGTAACACACACCTCTCTGGAGAGGGAATAAAGAGCAGAATTCCTCTTTCAAGGATGCAGCATTGTTAGTTTGACTCATAGGCAGAATTAGAGGCAATTGCAACCCTGTGAGCCTCCCAAACTGCCAATCTGTTCTATGTACTACCCAGCATGTTTCTGTTCTTAATGCAGTTTTATTGCCATGTTATCTAGTTGACCTCCATTTGTGCTGTGAGCTTGTTTGAAACTTCTGTATGTCACAATTGGTCACTGACATTTTATTAAGATGACATGAGTATTAAAGAGCATTCAAGATCTTTGACTGTGCTTTGTTACAGAATAGAAACCATAGTTGGGAGAGCCCTGGTAGGAAATTCTCTCCCTGTTCCTTGCATTTTAAAGACAAGCCATTGGACATGAAACAGTGAAACAAAGATTGGTAAGCCCCTGGGAAGAGTAAGCTGTACTAGAAAGGCTAGTAGCATCCCATTGTGAGGACTCAAATGTACATGCTTAGCTGGCTGGTCAGAGTAGTATGAAGTGTAGCAAATGCATTCCTTGTTTAGTGGTTTGTTTTGCTTACTTTATTGAGAATTCTCTTTTTCCCTTTTGTTCTTCCCTTTTGGTGAGTCTTCCACTGGGTTTTTTGAACTAGGAGCAACTTATTTATTCCACTCATCAATATTTAAGGTGCGTTGCCATCAGAGGCAGTCTGGCTGACATTGCACATGTCTGTAGCTATCCTTTCTATTGTTGTGTGGAGGGGAAGAAAACATGAAAAAGATTGAGCACTCCTCCCCCCCAGCAAGGGAGCCAAACTTTATATGTGTAACAGGGAACCTTGGGTCCCCGTTACTTAGAGAAACTTAAAAAGAGAAACTCACCAAGCTGGCGACGAGACAACCAGAAGGAGGATGTCACCAGCTGACACCAGGAGCATTCGCTGCACCCGGGGAGAAGGATAAACCTTGTTAATTACCAACTACCAGGAGGACAAATAAAAAGAAGTTATGAATGAGCAGCAGACCCCCAGAAGGGGAATTGAGAGCCATGGCGAGAGAGACCAATGGAGCTGATTTCATGCGGAGGCACGAGAGCAATGGAGAGCAGCGTACTGCAACGAGCAAGTATCAAGGTGGATCACAACCTCAGGACTAGGTGGTAAAGCCTAGACCAGGTACCAGGAATTAATTAGACACTTTCCAACAAAGTTACGGAACGGGGGGAGGGGAGGCCAATAAAGAGGCCAATTTGTACTTGGTTTTTCGTGAGTTTTTTTATGGGTTTCCATTAAGGACCAAGAGCTATTAGAGGTCATGCTCCCAAAGGCCAGGCTTAGGCTGATTGCTGGAAAGTGAGCAGACCTCCAGACACAGAGGCATTAAGAGAATAAAAGTGAGAATATCAGTTTCAACTATGATTAGAACACAGAGTTACCCTCACGTTTCTTTGAATTAACTCCTATCAAGTCATGGCAGGTGAGAAAAACATGGGCAGGAAACTTGGAGTCAGTTTTTCCTCTTTATTATTGACGTGGGAGCCCCTGCTCACAATATGCTACAGGAGGTTCCATTCCTAAATGAAATGCGTAGGAGTGAAGACAGGGTTGTAGAAGATTCAAGCTTTATCCGCCATGTCAAGCAGGAATGAAATACACACTTCACCCTTTGAAAGACTGGCAGAGTTTCTGCTCCATCACACAACCTCTTCCCCAACTGCAAAACCAAACCTGCTCCATTACTAGGTTTCTTCTTAAAATGGATCTAGGTGCCCTAACTTGCTCAGAGGCCTGACAGCTATAGTTGGATTCAAACCGCTTGTCTCTCCATAGATGCAGGGAATATAGTCATTAAAGTCATCTTGATCCTGTTGCTAGTGGTTAGAGCCCACCATGAATATTGTTAATACCACCCTGATCAGAACCATCTTATGTGGGAATTATTACCATGTATTAGAACAGGAATTGAAGGGAGAAGGAGTAAAAAGGTACAGCAGAGGTTGGTATAGACTAGAGTCACAGCTCCTTACTAGTACAGCCTTGTGAACTGCTTCATGAATAATTTTACCACAGAGTTATCCTCACTGAAAAATGGCAAATTCTGCAAGAAAAGGGTTTATCTATACCCAGATGGAGAAATACATTTCTACAAAATAAAAACTAGTAGTAGTATCATCTCATTTATTACAAAGGATTAACAAAAATGGATTGAGTTCAAAGAAGTCTGTTTAAAAAAAATACCTCCCAGTTAATGTACTTCAACTTTCAGACCAAAATAGTGAAAAATTTAAGAGCACTAGTGTGTTTCCTTAACATTTTTGCTCCTCTAATTACAGCATCATCTCAGTTTTTATGAAAATTTTAAGTATTTCTTCTTTCAAAGGAAGCATTCTGTGAATGCTTAAGATTACAAACAGAAATGGAACATAAAAAGCCCCCGATATATAGTTTGTTTGTTTGTTTAAATCTCAGTTTTAACCCAAATCACACGATTTTTTAAAGCTAGCTCTGTAACTGGAATGTTTTGGCAATATATTTCAACAAACAAAATAGGAACATATTATATTAAATACATTTATAAGAAAATAAACTATGAAATAGAATTAGGAGGGGGAATGCTGTTTGTATTTTTCCTAAGATACTCAGGTAAAAAGAAAGTAGCCCATGGTTGAAGTTACACAATGCAGTTAGGGGCACCCTTCCACCTTATAAGAGAAAAATAGTTATTTAAACAAACAAACTTCCTAAACTTCTGTGGCTCCTATATAAGATATACTTTTATAAACAACCAGTTCAATACATCTAAAAATAAAACCTTATTGCCTTTTCCTGGGGATTTATATGGTTGTTGCATCAGTTTAAAGGTAATAAATGTAGCTTATTTGGATTAAAACTACATCTCCTTCAAATTTTTCATTTTTTTTTTTTTTTATACAACCTCCACTGATAAGGACAAATGCAATTTTCACCATCAGTGGATCTGAACAGACAATTACATTAAAGCAAATAGAATTGAGTGAAACCAAGGATGAAAACACTTTACTTTTCTAATGTGGAAACAAAGTGTAAACTAAATATATCAAATGTCCCTGTCCTTAGAAATATTGTCATTATCCCTCACCAACCCATCACTAATATGGGACTGAATAGCAGTTGTCAATCTTCATGCAGCCTACATACTTAGTGGTCCATCTCCCAGTCATTTTCAAACTTACGTCTCAATAAAGTCAAGGTCAACAGCTGTCACTGTGCCCCTAAGTAGCAAATATTCTGGAACAGCTCTGATTATAACTACAGCAACCTCCCTAACCACTTCCTATGCCCAGGTGAGCAACATCTTGAAAGGTCACAGGCTTGCAGGTGTTTATGCCTTTATTGTGAGACCACAAAGACACCCAGGAGAAATAAATTAGTATTTTAGGAATAGCATAAGCTTTAAATTTACCTTTTTGAAAGCATGAAAACCAATGCTGTTATTGAAATAAAAGGTTATAGCCAAAAGATTGCTTCATTGAGCTTTGTTTTCAGATGAGGGTTGAGAGGAAAATAATGCTGTATAAAGAACCAATGTATTTGCCAGAGTGATTACAACAGGGAATGGTGAAAATTGTACTTGTCTCTTTTAAATGGAGGTAGTGCAAAAAGACTACACTGTTAAGGGTGCTTACTTTATTTCTTAACAGTATTCCTTTTATTTTTCTCTGATAGAGAACCATAGACCTTTTTTATATAAAGTAGATCAGAATGAGGGGAAGCACTGAATGTAATATTCATAGGACAGTATTTTTAATATTACTTCAAACAATGTCAAGTGATTGCTAGCTATAGATGTGGACTTTGTTAACTCAAGGTATAATTTGAATGTTACCCCTTATAGAAATCCCATTCAGACATAGAAATCCTTAGCTCAAGATAACTGGGGATTTTTTTAGCTGGTCTGCCAAGGCATGTGTTGAAGCTAGAGCTAGTAATGTAGTAAGGACTCTGCTTTGAGTCCCCTCTGGGGTATTTGTGTCCCCACCTGGTGCCTGGAAGTTCTTCACCTTGTATAAAAATAGGCAGAGTATTCAAAAGACATCCTCAAACCTAGTATTACGTGTCGTCTGTCAGACGGGAAAAAGACTCTTTCCCCTCCAACCCCCACCTTTCCTATCATCACTATCATGTAGCCTCCTACCCTGAATCTAAACTGTTTGTTCTCTTGTGGTTTAGCTTCCTACCTCAGTCCCAGGTATAGGTGGGAAAATGAGGAAAGGAAAGCTAGTCATATAAAGTTCCCATTCATTTAATGTAGCATGGTACACTTTGCCTAAGTCCAAATCTTCCCAAGTACTCTTAACTGGTTTGAGTTTCACACTCTTATTACCAAGGTTTTGAAAAGGTACAGAGTTCAACTCTTTTACCAGCTATCAGGGTTCACCTGTGGTTCTTTGTGGACCAGAAACAGGACTATTTTAGGTACTGACTAGTGTAAAACTGAATTCTTTCAACAGCTGCCACATGGCAAGTTTGTATCTATGGTTCCATGTTCCCAGTTTCCCTGCAACTGAAGTGCTGTCTTTGATCATTTTTGCAATATGATGCAATTCCACCAACAGCTGCTTCTACATTTTGTGTATAGGTAAATGTGAACGATTATCAGCTGCTATAATGAGTGAAGCCATTTCTGGTTCAAGGTGTACAGTGTTCAACAGGACAAACACTGCCGTTGTTCACTATCTCAACTTCTTAAGTATTTCCAGTTCCTAATGCATGGTGCACACTGTTGGATTACAGTGCTTACCTCTCCAGTAGTAGAAAGACAAGAATCCCAGGGATGACAGTGATATCCATTGTTGCACTGTTACACTGGGATCAAAAGGTATGCATTTGTTAGGCTTGTAGTTCATTAGTTTCATCGCTTCTCAGCCTTTTGGCTAAGATCAAGTGCACCTGGCAGACGCAACCCCATGCATCTGGGTCCATGAAGGCAGTTTTCTTAAGCATTCCCAGGGATAACTGTTCTTCTGGCACGGTTCAGAACCCGCCGAGGTGTTGGTGCTTAAAGCCCACTTTATGGAAATGGGAGGCTCCTCCCTAGCTTGGTCCTTCAGCCATATGGCTGAGAGCAGGCAAAACCTGGGGGCATCTGAACCCCAAGCCTTTAGGCTTAGGCCTGCACATAGGATGCATGCCAAAAGATTTTGGAAATATTTGAAGCCCCTGGTGCAGGTGGAGGATGTTTGCCGGTTGTAGGGCCTCTTATGGTTCTGGACTGAGTCACAGATTTAGACTTGATTTGGGTGATTTGGCTTGGAACACAAAAAATGTCTTTAAAATTAAAAAAATGTAGTTCATTAGTTTCATGTTAAATATGTCCATTGTTTCCACTTTAGAATTGTGCAATGTTAAAAGCAGGAGTACAAGCTTAAAACACATTTTTATGTTTAGAATGCAAAAAGTTAGCACGTGGCATTAGTAGACTTTTCAAGCTGTGCTGGAGTCGTACACCAAAAGCCTCCTATAATACCATGGGCACTAGCAATTGTCACCACCGGAGAACAAATCACATGCTTTGCTGTCTTGCATACTTTTGTTGCCACAGCATCAACCATAGACCTTCCAGTACTCAATTGCTTCATTAGTGACCTGTAACTGTCTGGGTTTCCAGATAGCAAAAATTACCCACTTTTGTACTGATAAAGCAGATCACGTCTGTGTGACTTAGCTCAAACTCAACATACATTTCCATGAGGTTCTTTTTTCATACACAAATTCTGAGTCTACTGGTGGTCATGCTCAGTCTGAGTTACTATGTAGTATGTCTGGGGTCCTACTTAAAACAAATCTGAATCCCTAAGAAGATGGAATTCTTATGAAACTGCAACAAGCATCATTGTATAGCAATAATACGGGTCTGTGTTATCTAATTAAAGCATGTTGAAAGCTGCTGAAAAACCTCTCACTGTATTTCATGCTGTGTTAGTGGCTTCTGCTTTTGAAAGAACAACTACAGAAAGGTCAGATTTCATAAAGGTCATCACACAGAGTGGAAACCCTGGCTTTCCAGATGAATGCAGACACAGAAAAGAAACAAAAGTGATATGTGCCAATAACTTCCAAAGCTAACAGATCTTCCTTGTACATGGCCAGAAAGGATTGAAAAGTTTCACAAAATTCACTGCCCAAATTTTGAAAGAGAACTCAGAATAATGCAGTACAAAGAACTGGGAGTCCTGGCATCAGTCACATTGCTGTTGCTACAGTGAGACCATTGTAACCTGAGAAAAGATTGGGTTGGCCTTTTGCTTGTGGCCACTTTTGCTTGAGCTAAGCTACTTCAAAGCATCATAGCATCAGCCACACTACTATAACAAACTACGAAGATGTACTCTATGATTATTTTGACTTTGTCCAATTATTACGCAAGTTGTACATTTCTACTATTACCTCTTTTTTAGACACTTTGTGACATTCCTTAATCCTATTCCTTCAATCAGTAGCTGTCATTTGGCACTTGTATTTTCTCCAGGATTCACTTCGGTGTTTTATTTCCTGTCACTAATTTAAACAACTGACTGTGACTGCTTGCTGATAAGGATCTAGATGGGTAAAAGGAATTAGTGGCAGGATACCATTCCTTTTGCTTTCAGGTTACCAAATCTAGGGTTGGGAAATACCAGCCTTGGTGGAATTAATTTAGTGGTCTCAGATCACTTCTTCATTAAAAAAAAACAAACCAACTTCAACTAGCATTGATGGCCTCCTGGAAGAGGTCCTTTAGAGGGAGCAGCTCTAGACTCATAGGTTGTTAGGGGCTGGAAGGGACCTTACAGATCATCAGGTCAAGCCCCCCCACCCCCAACCCCCCTGCTCTAGGCAGGAAGACAACTGAGGTTAGGTGACCCCAGCAAAGTGATGGTCCAATCTCCTCTTGAAAACCTCCAGGGTAGGTGACTGCACCACCACCGGAGGGAGCTTATTCCACAGTTTGGATACCCTGACTGTGAAGGAGTTTTTCCTGGTATTAAGCCTGAAGCTGCCTTCCAGGAGTTTGTATCCACTGGTCCCGGTCTTCCCCAGGGGTGCCCTAGTGAACAGTTGTTCACCGAGCTCCTTATGCACTTCTCTGATAGCCGCTATCAAGTCCCCTCTCAACCTTCTCTTCTTTAGACTGAAGAGGCCCAGGTCCCTCAGCCTTTTCTCATATGGCGTGCCTTGCAAGTCCCTGATCATATGGGTGGTTCTTCTCTGAACCCACTCAAGTTTTTCCACATCCTTACTGAAGTGCAGTTCCCACAGCTGGACCCAGTACTCCAACAGCAGTCTCACCAGTGCCGAGTACAGTGAGAGTATCACTTCCTTAGTTTTACATGAGATGCATCGGTTGATGCATGCCAGCATGTTGTTTGCCCTGCTGGCCACCACATCGGACTGATGGCTCATGTTCATGAGATGGTCAGTCATTACCCCTAGGTCCCTTTCAGCCATGGTGTAAGTCAGGCTGTCACCTCCAAGCCTGTATGTATGTTGAGGGTTATTTGCCCCCCAGTGGAGCACCTTACACTTGGAAGTATTAAACTTCATCTGATTCTGGCCTGCCCAACTTCAAGCCTTCATCTGGTTCCAGTCTGCCCAACCTCTAGATTTAGGCAGCCCTCCTACCGTACTGCTGTACCTATTTTCTGGAATTTTCTTTAGTCAAAGAATAGAAATTGGTTCCCTGCTTTACTGCATTTTGGAACAGATATTTATGAGAATACTGATTAAGAAATAATCTCTGAACTTAAAAATTACTACCTAAAACAGTGGTTCTCGACCTTTTATACTTGGAAAATACCAGCACTTGGTTTTCATTCATATTTTTATTACAAAAAAAAAGAATAGGGAAATTTCTCTGTTACAAAGAACTCAGAAGGACCACAACAAGTCTGAATGTCTTTAATGGTATGGATTCTTATTTGAAATCCCTGGATTTACCATGTCAATTTGTGTTTGCATACCTAACAGTGCTAACATTGTGTGGCACCCTTCAACACCCTTGAAAGGATCTCGAGGCACCCCAGGGTGTTGTGGCACCCTGGTGGAGAATCATTGATATAATATCAGTCCAGAATTGTATTGATTACAGTAACAACAGTAACAATTGCCCTTAATATATATATTACATGTAAGACTAAGCGAACCCATTCTCCACTGTTTTCTCAAAGCCACTTAAACCTAAATATTTTACTTACTTGGTGGTTTCAAAACCTACCTTGACTTTTTTCAAACCATATATTGTTCATGCCCCATGCAACATCTCAAGAAACTGGTATAGGAAAATATTCATATGCGGGCCACTGGTAGTGATTAAATATTGTCCTCTTGGTAACCAGTTTTGCTTTTATCATATGTATTTGGAAGAAATTAACTTCCTTTTTAAGGGAACAACCTTGTTATAAACCTTCCAAAGATCCAAACAGAAATATTAATAATGAAAAAAGGTACCTTTTCCTTCAGATGTATTTTGATTTGATTTGTATGCTAGCTGTTGAATAGATTTGTATGCAATTTGTATGGAGGGTCCCCAAACTGTGCTGTATAGCGAGGCTTAAAAATAAAATCCATAGCTTCTGCATTGTGCAGAAAATGTCCATTTCCTTTGTGCACACATGTATACAGAAAATTGCTCTAGGCTTAGAAAAAGAAAAAGATTTTTAACAGCAGGGTGTTGCTTGATAATAAATATTCTGATGTAAAAAATTTACATCGTAAAGGATAAATGTGCAACAATAAAATGAAACTCAAATTAATCTCAGAAAATTATTGTTTTGCATGCTAAAACTTGGTATTGTTTTGATTGTGAACGTTAGTATATCCCCTTAGGTGGGAGGGAAGTAAAACAAGCAGCTCAAGACCCTGGATAGCAAAAATGAAAGAAATGAAGCAGTATTTAAAATAAATAAATAAAAAGCTACAGCTACAATGCAGAAAATCAAATGGAGTTAACAAGTCTACTCAGGCTTCCAGAGTTCATTACCATTCATTCATTATATGTCCCAATGAAGAATGAATCTGATACGTTGCTCATAAAAGTTAGTAAGAGTGACAACTGGTTAGATCCAGTACTTAAAAATATGAATCATAAGTCGTGTCAATGAGATGCAGAGAAACATATGTTTATTTTTATGTTGGTAGCAATAGAGTAGCTAATATTTCCTTAGCAGCATATCAGTGCATTTAATCATATTCTCAGTGTACTTTTATTGTGGTGTTATTAAAATCCGTTATTACTAGAATCGTCACACATTTTAATTCTGTATTCATTTCTTTCACAGCCAAACCACGGTATTGAATATCTTTTCTTTTAAATAAATTATTTCAGAATATAAAGAGTGTGAGCTGAAAGAATGATGCAGTGCAGACTGGAGAGAAAATAGTTCATGCTTAAAGATTTACTCCCATGTCATTTAAACATTTCTACACTTTAGTTATTTCTTTTCAGCTTTGTGTTTAGTTTTTCCAATCTGTTTCATGCCCTTATAAATAATCCATCTATCACCACAATACCATCGTGCTATGTTGTCCCATATTAGGGCCTCTGAAGGTTTGGTGTTTGTTAGATGAGAATTGAGAATTAATTGAGATAAGAAAAATGGATGAAAGAGAAAATGTTTTGAAATAATGTTCTGACTATTAAGTCTCATTTTCTTTTCATTGTCTGGACAGGTGTGCATGGGAGTTGGAGAAAGGATGAGCCCCATAGCAATACTTCTATGCACAGATCAACTACTATGTACTTCAAGAAAAGCAAAATAGTTTTTCAGGTAATATCATTTAAGCTAAAAATTTCTCATGGAAGAAAGCCTTTTGTCTTGAGGTCTTACAGACATACAGACTCATTGTCCTAAATGAGCTAACACCTTTTCCTTGGACAGCTGTGGTTCATTTAATTGCCGTTCATTCCAGAAACAAGTTTTGTGTGTAAAGGGTTACACCAGTCTTCTTTTGTCCCGAGTTTTGCTTTGGATCAAATCAGAACCACCTCAAAGCAGATGTTGGCTTGCTTTTAGCTTTGTTGGAGCAACCTGTAGTTGGCAGAGCTGTTAGACCAGCTTTTTTAGACAATTGGTCCAATAAAAGTTATCACCAAAAAAAGTCTTGCTGCTTAAATATTTTCTGAACCACCACGTCTACAACACCACTCCAATCTTTGTATTCCAAGAACTTTTAAAACCAAAGCTATTTGATATTTTACTTATTCATTCTCTAAATTAAGTGAGCAGTGATACTCCCCCTCAAAAATTCACTAACTTTAAATGTTCTGTAGTGCTGTTTCCCAAAGTGAAACCAAATCCACAATCCTCTTATTTTTACATACTCCATTCCCCTATCCCTGCCCCCCCACCCCCAGGAAGCAGGCAAACTAACTGATTAAAAAGTCATAGCAAAGTTACTGCAGGGAAAACAGGGGTCTCAGTGATACAAATAGTAATGACATAAAAGAAAGAGTGAATTGATAAGGTGATGGGTGGTTTCTGGAAGAATTTCAGGAAGGGTTGGGCATCATTACATACACATATACTACAGACATAAAGCTGGGGAGATGTCCTGCAGGAGATGAGATCAGAAAGGTGGAAGATACTTGGAACTGTACCACCACAGTGGTTTTATTTGATAGTAGAAATTACAGTTTTCAGGAAAATCATAAATTTCTAAGGCATTATAATGATATCTTTACATGTCACACTGTAACACTCATAATTCAGGAATGCAAATTTAGTATATTTTTCAAGTCTTCAGCCTTCGGGCATAAGTAGTCTAGTTGGGTAAGAAGAGTGACTTCACTTGGTTGAAATTAACATCTCTGCTGGCTTTGATTAAATGTTGACTACAACTGGGGGATAAATATTGTTTAATAAAGTAGCCTAAACAAGCAGTTGTTCTTCCACTGAGCATGTAAATTCTGCTGAACAAATGGAAAGTGTTTTGTCTGTCAGTTAATTAAGTTACATGAGTTTAGAAAGTGCATTGTTGTTTAATGAAAGTAAACAATACTGTTTGCATCTCTCTGAACTATGAATATCCCAAGGCTTAAAGAATCATCTGGGGTCCTTTCTCTAAGACTGAACCTTTACGTAGTGCAGGCAGGGTGCAAAGAGCACTAACAGACATATATGGTAGCAACATGGTGCTTCTATTAATAATAATCCAGATTCATAGTCTTTGTGAAATCGGATGCATAGCATGAATCTAGTCATGTTCTATATCGCACATAGGGTCAAAATAATGATTCTTACATTTCATATTTTATTGATGAAGTAATATATTTTTTAAAATACCTGACAAATTATAAGTTCAGAGGTTCTATTTGCTTACTTAACTAAAAATTCAAATCATTAGATGACCCTCTTGAACCTACAGAATTGGTTAGCTATTTAATGAGAATATGATTATTTGAGAGCTGCCTGGTGCCACCTGTTTCTTTCAGGCTGGAAATGTAAAGAAAACTGTCACTTTTGATTGAACTAGGAAGTACAGAGGTGTATGAAATTGAGAAAATAATCAGAAAAATATTTTAACATTACCCTCTCCTTCTCTCTCTCTCTCTCTCTCTCTCTCTCTCTCTCTCTCTCTTTCTCTCTTTCTCTCATGAGCAGAGCACAGCTTTGGGTCACTTGGGTTGAACCAGTTTTGATACAATTCTAGTTCATAGATGGTATTTCAGAAGACACCACATAAATAAAGTATGACTTGAAAGATATGGAGGAATATTCTGTTGTTAGGTAAATGTTTAATTTATATTAGTTCTCAAGGGAGTTGCATGTGTCTGTTGAGAGAAGTCATTTCATTAGCAGCAGAGACAGTGCATTCAGGATAAGGTACCCACTTTAGTGTGTTATTAGACAGTAGCTGACAAGCTCCGGTCTTGATATGAGGGTATATTGGGATTACTAAAAATTGCTAGATATGATTGAGGATTAGTGTGGCAACAACTGAATGTGCTTATGTTGATTCTATCCATCAAATGCTTTTGGATTGGAGATTATTTATTAGAGAATGGAAACACGTGCTAAAATTCATTATTCTAATGAAGTGTGGCTGCCATATGGTATGATATCACTGATGTCATGAGAGATCAAAACAGAGAACTCCAGTAGCAGAAAAAGTCTCCATCACATAAGTTAAAGGAATTGCTGAGTTAGCTGCCACTAAATGTAGTCTCTTACCCAGACTAGGATTTGTTACTAACAAGAAACTTCTCATAAGTACATAAGTAAGTCACTGTATTATTATGTGTCTCCTCTATCAATGGCTCAATTCCATAGGCAGAACATACGAAACGCAGCTTTGTACGCTTAGTCGCATCATTGTTGGATATCCATGCTTAGCAACCTTTGGAGACATTGCCAGAAACAGAAGGGGAGCATACTTTCAGAACTCCTTCCTTCACCATTCAGCAATGAGTACCTGAAGGCTTTCTTAAAACCATTATATGAAGTATGAAACTTTAACAGCCTACGGGTAATATTCTTGGAAGTGCCTAAGGCCATGTTTGTAGGGAACTTAACAGGCCTGCCATTGGCATCGTCAGGTATGCCAGTCTGCTTCATTTTGCTGTCTGCTATATTGGCAGCAGCACAGCTGTGTTTGTATGGCACTTCAGGACAGGTGGTTAGGACTGCCAAGTGACAGGCTCCTAGCTTCCATTCTGTTCCCCGGTATATCTGGTCCTGAGTGCCCAGATCACTTGGGCTGTTGTGAAAAAGTTGCTCTGTCACTGAAACTACTGCTCCACCTATTTTTTCATATTTATTCTGCTACTGTAGTTGGATGTGAGTAGAGAAGTGAGAGCATGCTGTTTTTCCTCTAGTGCTTTTTTTATTTTACTACTACAGCAATAGTTTTTACAAAATAATTTTTAGTGCACTTCCTTTATTTTATAGAATTTGATGGCATTATATCATGACAAGTATAAAGAAAAGAATGATTACAGCAAGATCAGCTATAGAGAGCCTGTATTGTGTTGATCATTTCCAGTTCATGGACATCAGGCAAGTTTTGGCCACATGTAGCTGCAGCAAGCCAAGAAGAACCAGACCATGAGGAAAAAATGCCAGAAGCAGTTTGCTGTCTCATGTCAACAACACTCTGCGGACAGATCCCAGAGTGCTGAGTCTTCTGGGTTAATGTTTCATCATACTTTTGCCAAATCTAAAACTGTACCAAGTTCAAGTTGGTTCAGACTTGAATGTTTACTGAGCAGCTTACCCAAGCCTGTTCATTAGAACTATACAGTGTATATTCTGCCCCAATAAGCAGTTAAAATTAGCTTCTTTATTAAATGCTAAAGGAGATTTAAGAAAATATTGTGACATACACAAAAAAGTATGTTAATGTCAAATGTTTCAACATCAATAGAAGCCTGTGGGAATTGGATCAAAGATTATTTTTGATGTAATGAGGGTAGCAGTTAGATTTTTACCATTTGAATAGAGCGCAAGTATGAAAAGCTAGTTTCTGTAGACTTAATACAACTGTACATAAAAAATCATTGAGCTACAGTTCATATAGGATATAGGCAGTACGATATAGGCAGCAGGTTGATAAAATGGTAATCCTGCATTAAGTTGAAATAATATTGTTTCTTCTTTTTTTTTAAGAAGTTAACCCTGGAAAGTACTTTCCAGATATCTCTTCTAAAAAATTGCATAAAATCAGTACATTCACAATAACACAATAATGTAATTCTACACACTGCCAATTCTTGGGATGGTATATCCAAGAGCGACGTGAAAAATGGTATGTCCCCCAATTAGTTACTATTTAAAACTTAATTTTGGACCTGGTTTCCCCACTTTTATTATTTCTTCTTATGTAATTGCAGCTGATGTTTAACTTGTCTATTTTTATGCATTTTTCCACATTTATTTTTCATTCTTTCCTCGCATTATTTTTCTTTTAAACATAGATGCACACAGTCTGAATAGATTGTTTCTTGTGTGTCTACGATATAGTTTGACTATCATTTAAGTATTTTCACCCTGAAATACAGACACCTAGAAGCTGAAAAGAATGCAGTGATTCAATAGACATATTTTGGTGAACCTCTACATTTTGTCTCAGAAGCCTATGTCATATTAAAGACCACTCTTACAGCATTCAGAGGCCCAGATGCACCCACAAATCAAAATCGCAGTATTTTCCCATGAAACGAGTATTTCTATTTCTTGATACCAGTTTCATGTTTCTAAGCATGGAGGATTCTGCATATTAACATAGGCATACAGGGCTAGGGTTTTTGTGGTTTTCGTTTTTAACTAAATTTGACTTAGAGTCCTTATTCTGATCATATGTACACTTATATAACTCTGTGTAAATTACTAGAGATAACAATTGTATAAAGTAAGTGTAAATGAGCTCATATCAAGCTTTAAAATCTCTAATGAAAGTGGAGGCCATTGTCATTTGTCTTATTCTGCCTTCTGGTATGCTTACGGAAATGGGTAAAAGAAAAAGTGTGCCAACTAGTAAGTGAATTCCTTCCTATCAAGATACGTCTTTAAGACTCTTGAGTGTTCTAGTATTAGAATGACTATTTTCATAGCTAAGGTATCAATAAAGTGTTTATATACACACCCCTTTTCTTCGTATTTCAAAGCAGTCTCTTCTTCCCCCCCAAAGCAATGTTCTTTGCAGCTGCAGTTTTGAGAGAACTGGTCTTTCTGATTTCACAGTTGACGGGTTAGGTTCTGTCATGTCATGTTGGATCGAGTCAGTCCCATTATGTTATGTAACAGGACATCACTTATGCAACTTGACATGATGAGTCATCTGGGATTTTTCCCCCCCCCCTAAGTCTGACATTTCTTCAAACTCAGAAAAAAATAAAGAGATTTTTTTGTTACTGGGTGTTGATATCAGAGCACTATCTTGGTACAGAAATAGCTCTGTTGACTTAATTTGGACTAGTTGCCTATTTGTGACATGAGTAAAGAAATTGCAGCAGCCCAAAGCTGTCAACAAAAAACAGTCTCCTCACTTTTAGTGTGGCCTGTACTTCCCAGTTTTAGCAGTTTAGCTCTTTTGAATGTAGTTGTACTGGTATTAAAGTGCCTTATATCTCTGTAGCTTAACCTGCTTCCCAAACCGTAGGCTGTGGTAATACAGAGACTCTTATATCAGTTAAACTATATCTACACTGGGGAAGATTTGCTGCTTTAACTCTTCACAGGATAGTTGAAACAAATAAACTTTCTATTGTAGACATAGCCAGAACTGCACTTACGACCTCTCTATCCAATCTCTTGCTGCTACACGAGCCATTCTTATTCAGCACTTGTGGGAGCATAATGAATTTTAGATCAGGAAGAAGTAAAATCTAGAAATGCTAGCCCATTTTTAATACCCCTGGCTACATCCTGTTTTCTCTTTCCCTAGAAGGAAATCTAATAGTCATTTTTATACCAATTTGCCAATTTGGGGTTGTTTTTTTTAAAGAATATTTATTTTAACTTGATCCCATACTTAAATTTCATCTTTTTATCATTGTTTGGCATGAAGTCTTCTTTTTTAGAGTTAAAGAAGGATCAAAAATATTTGCTTGGAGTTTACTCTGACCTGATACTGCCTTTGTTTCCTTACATTGCACCTTTGTCAAATTAATAACATTCATTTTGTGTGACAGTATCCAGTAAAGGACATAGACCCAGTCTAGAATTGTAACAAACACAGCCACAGTAACAGCCTTTTATCATGATTTGTAGGCTATTGTTAGCAACCCTTAAGATCTCATTTTCCTTTATTATGAGTGAATGCTAAACTGATAAAAGTAATTACAAATCTTCTGATCAGTATGCTGATTATGAGTCTCAAATAGCCCATGTTCTTGGTTTTGTTTGCTACTTCCATGTTTATTTTCTCCCCTGACTTGGATTTGTAACCTGTTGGCTACTAACTAGATCAAATTATTTCTGATTCCTGTACACTTTCCTCTTTGTTAAGTCTCCTACCCTCAAATTTGTAAATTTAGATGCCTTGCTTTCAATATGCACTTCCATCATCATTATATACCATATATAGACCATGGGGAGACAGCCCCAGTAGTGTCTCCACTTTCTTAACCTATCACAATTTTTTTCTATGGCCACGTGTAATTATGAGCTGCAGGTAACTCAAACTTGATATCTGAAATAGTACAATAAAACCTTGTCATTCTTCGGCAGTTACCATCTACCTCCTGCTCCTAGCCAGTTTTCTTATCAGCGTGGAGACTTCTCACATAGGTCACAATTTGCATACATTCTGCATTGGAGTGGATTTGGTCACCTGTATACAGCCTGAGGAGTTTTTCAGGGGTGAGAAGGTACCAGCCTGGGTCCAGGGTACTTGATTCTCCCTCCCAAACTGCAGGTAGAGTCTGAGGGTGCATTGCCCAGGAACTGGCAAAAGGTTTCAGAGGAAGAATTCAGAGAAGGAAAGTTGTGTGGAGCTGATACCATTTTCCTCAGAGAGGATGGGAAAGCATCAAGAAATGAGCATGGGCTTTGCTCATTCCTGTTTCTCTTCCAGAAATGCTGTTGTCTCACTTTCTACACATTCCTAATCTATCTGCTGTAAAGTCCTGGGCAGCTCTTGGGTTTGCAGATTGGAAGTGAGAAAGAGAGCAAGAGCCATGAAGCTGCTCAACTGTCTAAGGACCCCTGACACATAGAGAACTGCACAGGTGCGGCAAAGAAGCAAGGTCCCCGTCTGTGTAAGCAATGTGGGAAGAGCAGCAGTTGGCATTGTGCTTGGAGTCTGGATTTAACCGTAGGATGTGCTGTGGATGGGCTGGTCAGATTAACTGGGATAGGGCAGGGATGGGTTTCTCAGCCTGTGTACACTGAACAGTCTCTCAGATTCATCTGCATAACGTGGCTGTTTGTGGACCACGTTCTGTAGCATGTTGTGCTTAAATCAGTAGCATACCACCTAATTTAGGGAAGTTTACTCCCTGTGTAAATTGAACAAGCCTGTCTTACTAACTGTAACAGATTGATTGGATGGAAAGAGATGAGCCCGGTTAAAGGCTAAAAAACTGACTGAGTTGTTTCACACGTGAGAAAACATTCTTAAAAACAGGGTTCACACTTAACCATTATAATCTGACAATTGTGGTTCAACTCTCAGCAGAACTGTTGCTACACATTTAGGCCATTAGTCTCACAATTCAGCAGCCTGCATCACACATGAGCACATTTGGAGGTTGAGAGGTACGGTTCAGTGCTCTTCAGCATGTTATTTAAGCATGATAACCCCTGCTTCTATTCATCCTGCTATTCTTAATCAAGCTGAGCTCTCTAGGTGTTTTCCAAACACCTCTCTTGAGACTTTTCAAAGGATTTTCTCTGAACCAGACATTAAGCTCACATGTTTATAGAGTTTACTGACTAGTCTCTCGAATTTTTTTAAATGGCTTCATCATCTTTGCCAGCCTCCAACCTCCAGGAATCTGAGTTCAATGAGCTGTTTAAAAATTTCTGCTTAAAGTTGAACATTTTTTTCTCTTGCTTATTTAACAAATAAGGATACACAGCATACTATCTGCACATGGTGCATCATCTAATTCAGGTCAGTCCCCTTCCACCCCCAATCATTTTTCCTGCCCCTGTTCTATGGTCTCTGGAAAATTCATCTGTTCAGCTCTCTGCATTTTCCCTTCATAAAAAGGCCAAAATAAAAAACTGAAAAAACTATTATATAGCAAATAGAGATAACTAAATTTAATAATTGGGATTCAGGGTGACAAAAGAAATTTCTGATGAAATTTTGTTCTGAAATCAAAAAAAGTATAAAGTTTTGTTCTGTTTGTTTGTTTTTCTGATTCAGTCTGTCCCATTCCAGTGTGTCTGATTATACCTTGTTCTTCTGTGCCTCCAGATTTTGCAGTAATGCTACTTTGATTCTCTCTCATCTGATTCTCCATAATGGTGCTGCACCTAATATAAGCCAGCAAATTTTAGATTTCAGTTCCTTTAATTTTCATAAAGGCCTGGCACTTACAGGAAAACAGATGGATAAATCAGTAGCTGAGCAAACAACTTACTCAAGCATACCTAAACATATCCAGTGTGGACTGGCTCTGGCAAGAAAACAATGATTTTGGCTCCACATAGGTCTTTGTCAATGGTAAAAATGAAAAAAGAAATGAATTCATTTATATCATTTACCTGGCAATGTTCTTGATCCTTCTCATTAATCTTAATAATGGGATTGGCTAAAA
The DNA here is from genome assembly GCF_001723915.1 of Gavialis gangeticus. NCBI lineage: Eukaryota > Metazoa > Chordata > Crocodylia > Gavialidae > Gavialis > Gavialis gangeticus. The sequence continues at coordinate 28,962,737 of NW_017728998.1, read as the reverse complement.
CCCATGCAGATCATATTGAAAACATGTAGTGATAGTGAATTGGAAGCCATTATTAAACTTATAACATGTCTCGCTACACTAAGATCAGTGATGCATATGGTTTAAAGATTAATACTGAAACACATTGTCATCTATAGGGTTGACAGCTGTTCTTGCCTTCACACTCATCTCATCTCTTATGGAAAGAGACCTAGAAAAAGGATAGAAAAATCCTTATTTGTGCGACTGTCTCTCCTGTTTATCATGAATCAATTCTACCTTTTTTCTCTGCTCCCAAAGAGACAGGGGACCATTAGGGATCTTTACTGTGGCAACATTATTTTTGTTAACAGGTATATTCTTCTATACAGTGTCAGCAGTTATATGGTCTATTTACATACCTCCAAAGCAAAGAACTTTCTGCAACTTGAATAAAGAAGCAATTGCATAGCAGAGAAGGAAAAAAAGAATCAATGATTCAGTACATTGAATATGTGCTCAATTAGCAGCTGAGCCTCCTAGTGAAGTTATTGACTGCCTTTCTTGGAAGGCAAATAACTATTTCTTAAACAACAAACCTAAGTCTTTAAGATGACATTGGGATACTAGACCTTATTATTACTGGAGCTGGCATTTAGTTTGGTTGTAGAAGTAAATAACAACTTTATTATTATTATTATTATTATTATTATTATTATTATTATTATTATTATTATTATTATTATTATTATTATTATTATTATTATTATTATTATTATTATTATTATTATTATTATTATTATTATTATTATTATTATTATTATTATTATTATTATTATTATTATTATTATTATTATTATTATTATTATTATTATTATTATTATTATTATTAAAACAGCCCTTACCTTGCCCTCCTCTCTCAACTGACCTTCATACCATATTGTAACAGTAAACCCAGCTCTGTTACAGCACAGGCTGATTGTTCACACTGTTGTTATACAATTCTTAAGTGTATAAGTGATTATTGTTGGAAATCATCCAATGCTAGATTCTTGTGCCAGCATTTTAGAAGCTAGAGTAGTAGTGTAATCTTTTTGAGCTCACTTGCATACTAGCTCAAAAGCTATGCCTGTCAGTTTTCTGCAACCGGCATCTGATAGAGACTGGGCATGTCTGCACGTGCCATTAATGCTCAGCAATAAACTCCAGAGGTTTATTGCTCCCAGGAAGCTCCTGGGTATGTTGTTTATATGTGCACCCAGACTGCAGCACATTGAACAGGTCAGAGCAGCCCTGACTGGCAGAGGGCCCCTGGGGGTCAGCCCATCAGCTCAGGGCTGCACCAAGCAGGCTCAGTGTGCTGCAGAGGGGCTGCCTGGGACACAAGGGTGCTTCGGTGCAGGGCTAGCCACAGGCAGCCCCCACAGTGGAACACCCTCATGCCCCAGCCAGCTGGGGCAGCATCTACATGTGAGCTGCTGTACATGAAAAAACTCTGAATGTACCCTGCTGCCGAGTTTATTAGTTTCCTGCATCTGAATAGAGGCACATGTATAGATGCTGAGACATTTACTGCAAAGCTAATTAATCATGTGTCATGTAGATATGCCCTCTGAGGGTTAAATCCTCCTAGCTTCTGTATAACCTGTGACCTAAAGCAGGGGTGACCAAGATATAGTGCACAGGCTGAATTCAGCCCATGAAGCAGTGTCATCTGGCCTCATGGGGCTGGAAAATTGATGGCAGGAGGAGCAGTGGCTCCTGGAGCTACAAGGAGGCTCTGAGAATTTTGACAATCATAAATATTGAACTTAGGAGTGCCCGGACTGGCAGCTCAGTACCTAAGTGCCTTTGTGAATTTAGCCCCATGTATCTTTCAAATACAAACAGTGAATTGCAATGATTTATATTGTGTATGCACATGTTGAAAATAGAAGCTTTTCCTGAATCAGCAGAATCTAATTTTTGTTATTGAAGAGGTCTCCTGAGTATTTAAAATTTTGCTCTATACTATTTGCTTGAATAGCAGTTAGGTCATTTTCCTGTGGAAGGAGAGTTTTGAAACTCCTTTTATTTCATTTCAGTTTTGGTGTCTAATCTAATGCAGTTCCTGGATGGAATTTGAGGAAATCTATCCAAAAACTTTTAACTGGCAATTGTTACAACGTTGCCATTCCCTTCCAGTCAGAAGGGAAGAGACCACCAGCTGTTGTTACATTATTAAGTTCCCCTTCCCCAACCTGTGGCTCCAAGCTGTTCTTTGCTTACTGTATAGTTTTCGTAAATTACAGAGGAAAACCAACCCATGCTTTGCTTTCAGTTTCATTCTCCATTTTCCACACTTCTTGCCAATTATATATTTTAAAAAAATAATAATTTATTTCTTTCAAGAAAAAATCCAGATATCCAAAAGAAGGTGAGGAAAGCAATGTAATGTATGTAGTTTGCCTCTAATACCCAATCAAATCTAAGCAATAGAAAATTATCTTGGGTGCATCTACACAAGACCTTTACTGCACTGTAGCTGTTTACTACACAAGACGCTTTACTCAAGATTAGAGCTAATTACTGCACGCTAAGTATCACCATCTACATGTGCAGACACTTACTGCACAGTAATTTGCTCTAATCATGTGTAAATTTGCTACCTGTAAATACATATAGCAAATTTACTCTCAATTACTTACTGCACAGTATGCTACATGTAGCTGGCCAAAGGGGAGCAAATGTGCTCTGAGTCATCCAGGCATCAGGGGGTGGGAGATTGCTCTCTGCCCCTGGGAGCTGCCTGCTTCTGGGACGGGCTCTGCTCCTGGAGCCTGGGCAGGGACAATGTCCCCCTGTCCTGGTAGCAGGGAGCTCCCAGCCCCCACTTCTCGATTGCAATAGGAGAAAAGAGGTAATGGTCCTCCAATCGCTCAGAAGTGCGTGAATCAGTTGCCACACAAAGTGATTTCATAGATTTCACAGACATTAGGGCTGGAAGGGACCTTGAAGATCATCAAGTCCAGCCCCCTGCCCCAAGGGCAGGAAGTCCTCTAGGGTCAAAGGATCCCAGCAAGATAAGCATCCAAACATTTCTTGAATGAGTCCAGAGTAGGTGCCTGCACAACTTCTGGAGGGAGTCTATTCTAGGCCTTGGGGGTTTGGACAGTAAAGAAGTTTTTCTTTATGTCAAGCCTGAAACAGTCATGGAGGAGTTTATGACCATTGATCCTTGTTATCCCTTGGGGCACTCTGGTGAACAGATGTGCCCCCATATCCTGATGCACACCCCTTACAAACTTATAGGTAGCCTCCTGTCATCAATTTTCCAGCCCCATGAGGCCAGATGACACTGCTTCATGGGCTTCAGATTTACTGAAGCCTGGGGAGATGAGTGCCTGTGACATGCTTTAGGGATACGCACAGTAAGATAACAGTTTGGCTTTAGGTGTATCCATGTCTCTGCACATACCAAGATGGTTTCTGGAAGTGTGGTATGGATTTGTATCTTCTGGTCCCAGTGAGAGTCAGACATTGCAAAAGGAATGTGAAAATATCCACTTCAAGTTCTAGGTAAAATTTCAGACTGGGTTCTTATTAGTCGTGCACCGATACATCGCTCTGATATCAGATTGGTACCGATATAAAGAAAATTTGCTGCATCTGATAGGGCCTATAATGTTGCTAATAAATGCCCATGCTGCACACAGCTGCAGTGCAGCATGGAGCAGAGCCAGCAGCGTGGAGACCTGCCTCCAGCTGGTAAGTCGGAAGGGGAGGGGGGAGGGAAGGCATGTGGGGAAAGCAGATAAATGCCCCCCATGGTGAGGGAGGAAGGGAGCAGGGGCAGGTGCTGCCCAGGGGGGCAGAGGTGCAGGACGGAGCCACGGCTTGTGGGAGGGGGCAGCTCCCACCACGGCTTGCATCCTAGAAGGGCAGGGGACGTGTGCCCCCTGGATCTGCACAGGGCAGGGCGGCTGCAGCTGGCACTGCATGGCTCTTCTCAGTGAGGGCTGGGCTTGGAGCATTTACCAGTGGTGCTGAGAGGGACTGCAGCCACCCCAAATTTTGCTGCAGTTCTGCTCCCAGCCCTGCACTGCCAAGCATGGCCCGACTCCATGTCCCATCTCCACCCATGTGCTGGGAAGAGCCAAGGCTGTGCTGGGCAGCTGGCGATGGCAACAGTGCTAGGAGTGGAACTGCAGCAAAATTTGGGGTGGCTGCAGCCCCTCTCATGCCCACTCTGAGCCCAGCCCCTGCCAAGAAGAGCCATGCAGCACCGGCTGTAGCCCCCCTGTCCCATGAAGATCTGGGGGGGTACACCCCCACCCTTCTGGGGTGCAAGCAGCAGCAGGAGCCACCCCCCCATGAGTTGCGCCTCCATCCGGTGTCCCCGCCTCTCCCAGACAGCGCCTGCCCCTGCTCCTGTCCTCCCCCACTGTGGAGGGCATTGATCTGTCCTCCCCACACCCCTTCCCTCCCCCCTCCCCTTCCACCACAACAGACTTACCACCTGGAGGCAGCTGTATTGGAAATCATGTCGGTATCGACTGATATGCCTCCTTAATTATCGGCTATCAGTATCAGCCCCCAAAATCTCTATTGGTGCACTCCTAGTTCTTATTTAATTTGAACTTGTTTTTTTCTCTTTTTTGTGGCAGTGCATTTTATAGTAAAGAAACATTAACATACAGATGTAAAAAAAATGTCCAAATGGACTCTTCTCCTTGTCTTCTAATATTGGATATTTTGTTGCACCTTCAGCCAAGGTTTTAAGGAATTGCAAAGGGTATGGGGAGGAAGGTTTGGATTCCATCTTTAACTAATTGCATACATGTATGAAATCTCTCTGTAAGAAGATGGTGCATGCAGTTTAAGCTTAATTATCTATTATAATTCTATGATTATTGTATTAGAAGAGTCCCAGAATTGAATGTTGTTGTTGGCACATAGTATAGCTTTACTGATTTTTATATATTTCTTCAATCAAGTACTGAATATACTTTTCCACTTAATGATTTTTCCTTAATGAAGGGATGCTAAATTCCACATTTTTTGTGTGCAGATGTATTTTTATTCTGATCAACAATAAAAACCAACTTGTATAGAATTAATAATTATGTATTAAATAAATATTATACAAAGTATTGAGCTGATATTTTGTGTATTTCTAGTCAGGCCTGAAGTACTGGAAATGCAATGTTTTCCAGAAACTTTGTTTAACAACAGTGCAAACCTACATTGCTCTTGGTTTTTGTGTCACTTCTCCAATGCGGATCATTTCTGTCTGTTACTGCACTCATGTGACATTAATTTGTAAGCAGATGTTATGATCTGATTGGCTTCTCTTTTTCTTCTTCTAGTTTTTTATACTGTGCACCCCAAAAACTCCTTTGTGGAAGATGGAAAATCCTAGTAGTTTTTCACAACCAAAGATGTGAATCCCTATTTATCTAATTGATGTAGTCCTGCATATTTACTAATCAAGATGCTGTCTGAGATAAATTACCCTCACATGCTTCCAGGTATCTCTTAGTAGTCCATGACAAGCAGCTCAGTTGTGATGGCAAGCTGGTAATGTGCACTGTGGCAGGATTAGGAAAATCTGTCTAGGTTACAGAATTAAATTCAGCAGCCTAGAAATTGCTATGTAATAATAAAATTTGAGTCTCTGATCAATTTAACTTTAACAGTCCTCCTCTTGAATCACTGATGTCTTACTCCCTTTTAAAAGTGCACCAAACACATTCCTAATCAGTCAGTATATATAATGGGTCTGAGAGCAGGGGAGAGCCTTGGTACATGCACTAGAAAGATAGTTGTAAGCAACAAGGCAGGCCCTGGAATTTAGCAGGTCTTTCTTGAGCTAATTTCTGCACATATTATAAATGCCTCTTTCTTTAGTCTCTCCTCTTTACTCATCGCTTCCTTTTATTCTGCCATTTTACATGTCCCTGGTTAAACCCTGTGAATTAATGACTACAAATGGAGCTGTCACAGTTTCCACCAGCTGAAAATATGCCTCCCTATCACTCAGTTCTTTGTCCTCCCCCAGTTTTAATTGTCTGTCTTGTCCTTTTGAGGATGCTCACTAATTCTTTTTGTCTGGGGTCAACAGCACCAATGAAAAAGACATAGTTGTTCAGTAGGGGAGGCTTATACAAAACAGTGTGTTGCTACCCAAAATGTTCAGCCTTTTCTGAAAGATTTTCATTTTTGATCCACTGATTTAATGATACCACATTCCTTCCTTCCTCCCCAGCTCCTATGCCTTCTCCCAACTAACCTGCAAAGCTACTAATTTTCCTTTCCCTATCTCTTAATTCTACCTCCCAGACTTTCTCTACCTTTACTAAGGGACACTAAATGTGTGTACCTGAAATAAATACTTTTATTCACAAATGCTGTAATTATGTTACCTATATTTTATTTTCTCAAGAAGGTAAGTTTGAATAAGGTTTCATTTGAGTTTTTGTTATAAGATGATAACATATCTGATTCCACTCCACAGCAAATGTTTCAGCCTTAATGGTTCTGTTGAATATTTCTTACTGAAAGTCTTTGGTTTACATCAAATCAAGACCGGCAAAATCTACTGGAGTTCTGGCTGACTAATGTAGGCATGGCACCTGAGACAGTGCGCTTGATGCCATTTATACTGTTCTGCCATTGTAAAGGGTGCTTAAATTGAGTGTGAAGAGTAGAGTAAATGGGATTTAATTTAAATGAGAATTAGGAAATTAGGAGTCAAGGCACTGGGAGCAAGTTTAAAAAGCAGTAAACTTAAGCCAGGTTCTGTCTTCACAGCTGTGTTAATGGAACCTATTTTAAAATTTCATGCTGACAGCAGCATCCTATCACAGGAGAACAGCTACAAAATAGATAGGGTTTTAGAGTTAAGCAGGCTTGTCTCAGAACTTTAAATAAACCTGTACTACAGTTTTAATTGCCCTGCCGCTACTGAAGTAAACACCTACTTTGACTCTACAACCAACAGCTCAAAACATAACCCTGAGAATATCAGAATTGCTGGTGAATGCTCTGTGAGTGCAGGGTATAAATAGGGCAGGGAAAACCTAGATTAAACTTGACACTTGGGGAAGATCTGCCTGGCAGGCTAGAACTTAACAAACAAACAGAAAAACCCTCCACAAAAACAAAACCCAAAAGCAAGAAGTATTAGTCTTAGATCCTGCTACCAGGGCAGATCCAGGGGGATGCACTGATGCAGATGCACCCCCCCCCACCTTTGATTCCTGCTCTACCCAAAGTTGAAAACCAGTGGCGTCTTTACATGTGCTCTGCAGAGAGGGCGGTGGGGGGGGGGGAAGTAAGGAGGGGGCCCTTTAATGAGAGCGACTCTCAGGAGCTGCTCTCTTTAAAGTGCCTGAAGCATTTCGTATATCAGTGTCCCCACCCTTCATAATGGTGGCAGGGGCACTTTAACTAAAGCTCATTTGGCAATCTTTAGTTAAAGTGCCCCTGTTGCCATTTTGGAGTATAGGGATGCTGAATACGCATGACACTGAGGCAGCTGAAGCGTGCTAATTAACATGCTCTGGGAGACTCAATTAATCAAATCTGCTCTGATGCGTTCTAGTTAAAACGCATCGGGGCAAGCATCAGGCATGTATGTAGGTGCCCTAAGTGCCTGAGAGGTGTAGTAGCATTTCTATTCAGGCAGTGCAGAGAGACCCTCTATCCTTCTTAATGGTCTTGATGTTTCATTATTCAAACTATTTGTAATTTTGCTATCTGTTAACCATTCCTGGTATTGTTACTCTTATTTCACATCCCTGCAGACTATTTTTAGCTCAAGCATGGTAATCTCAGGTTTGGTAATAGTAGCTCAAGTGCAAAAATGGCAGTGCATCCAATATTTCACTGCCAGTCAAGATGCTCAAGAAGGCTAGATTTTGTTTTCTGATTCTGAATAAGAGATGCTTATTTAACTATAATGACTATAAGACTAAAGAC
>NW_017728998.1:28949122-28949817 GCF_001723915.1 Gavialis gangeticus | reverse complement strand
TTTGTAATTTTGCTATCTGTTAACCATTCCTGGTATTGTTACTCTTATTTCACATCCCTGCAGACTATTTTTAGCTCAAGCATGGTAATCTCAGGTTTGGTAATAGTAGCTCAAGTGCAAAAATGGCAGTGCATCCAATATTTCACTGCCAGTCAAGATGCTCAAGAAGGCTAGATTTTGTTTTCTGATTCTGAATAAGAGATGCTTATTTAACTATAATGACTATAAGACTAAAGACGCAACGTACTTTGACTTTTTTGCCTATTTAGTTGTGTTTTTAAACTTATATATACTGTAGCAAATTAGTGCTCGTTCCATTCATTATATTTGTTTTTACTTTGACCTTAAATAGAATAATATGTTGCTACCATATTAGTAAATATTGGAGAAAAATGTGTTACATTATGTGATGATGTGCCGCACCATCTGCAGTCCCTGCTTCAAAATCCTAGATCTGCCCATGCCTGCTACTGTGTATTCTTTCTGTCCACATACCCTCTTAGGTAAGTTTGCCTCTAAACCTCAGAACACTGCAGAACTTCATCTTTACCAAAGAACTGCTCTTTGCTGAAACCTTATTTCTGCTTCAGTCATGCTATTTCTCTACTAGTGATATTCCTTTTTATGGGCTTCCTACACTTAAACATAAAGGCTAGGGACAAACATTACACATAAACTGATTTTTCATAGATTCA
>NW_017728998.1:28946175-28949111 GCF_001723915.1 Gavialis gangeticus | reverse complement strand
CCCTGTCCAGCTCCTCCTCTTGGTTGGGGGGTCTGTAGTAAGTGATTATAAACTGTATTTAAGTGATTATAAACTGGTTTAAACCTGTAACAGACATTCAGTGCACATAAACCAGCTCAGAAATGGCTGAAACTGGTTTGAGATAAACCTGGTTGAATGTAGTATCAGACTTAACCGATTCGGCTCAAACTAGTTTATGCAATGTCTGTCCCAGGCCCCTTGCTGGTTTAAGATAAGCCAGACTTCCCCAACATCCCAGCATGCTCTCTGGGCTGGGTGGGGCTCTCTGCTTCACAGCAGGGCTGGTCCTTCCCCTCTGATCCCTAGCTGCAGCCTCTACAGTCTCTGCAAGCATCTGCCTGGCTTCTGCTCCCTGACCTCCCCTGCCCACTCTCTGCTAAGCAGGCGCTCTCCCATCCCTCACAGATACCTCTCAGCATTAACTAGCAGACCACATGCTGTCTACCTCCAAGCAGTGGTAGAAGGGAGAATTAACAGATAGCTGGTAACGTCCCTCTGTTGTTTTCTTAATGGGCTGATAAACACTGAGTTGGGGTGATAAACATTCCCTGCTGGGCTGGTCAAGACAGGGGGGGAGCCCCTCCCTAACCACAGCATCCTGCCGGGGCCTAGTCATGTCCCCCCCCTCAGGTCAGCTCTATGCAAGGGAAAGGAGGACTGTTCTAGCACCCCTGCCTTTCCCCCTGGCTTCTAGCCTGAGCCACTGTAGACATGTGCCTGTATTTATGGAATGAAAAGGGAATGTCTACCCACCTCCAAATCAGTTCAATCTTTGCAGGTTAGACTAACCTGCAAAGACTGAATCAATTCAGGCTCAGGCTTTTTGAATGTCTATCTCTAGCCCAGGAGGGAGGGGAGAAGGGGATCAAGGACTGGTGCAACCAAACAACAGACTTTTTCAAGCCACACAGCCAGATTGTGTCATCTCCAACACCAGTCTCTTCCTTTTCTTGAAACAGCCAGTTGGGGCCTATGTGCACGTTCATACATCCTGTCCACATTACTGCTCCCACAACATCTCCCAGATTTTGTGTGCTCCACTCTGCCCCCCCCCCCCACCATGGACTTCCTGCATTGTCACAAGAATTGCTCTATGGGTATTGCTGTCATTATAACCATAACACCTCTACTTGATCTCCTGTTCACTGATTCTTCTCCCTTCCGCTGGCCTGAACTCCTACTTTCTTTGCCTGCATCTCCAATAATTACATACAAACAAGTGAAATAAATATAAAGAATATAGCCACCAATTACAGATAAATAATAAATCTAGGCTTCTTTCAGTAACCCTTTGATATGCCTGTTATTTTTGCCCTTTCATTCTGCATGCTTCTTTCCCTCCACTGCTTTCATGGGTATTACTTTAACTCAGTGTATCAATGTCTAACTTTAAATATGAAGCTGTAGAGGCAGGGATCATGTCTTATTTACTCCATAAAAATATTAATATACTTTGGGATTATATCAGAAATACTGATTTCAAATCCAGCATAGGTTTTCAAAACACCCTGCGAAGATGAGGATATGCTCACCTCATTACTTCTTAGCTGCTGTCCTCTTCTGCTTTTATACTCCTCGCTTCTGCTGCCCCTCCACCCCCGCCTGACTCAGCCTTCACTTTGTAAAAATTGTTCTTTCATCTGTGCTCATTCATCCATGTAGAAGGTCTCCTCTCCTGTCCTCTAAATAATCTAGTGAGAGCTGAGGAAAGGCAATGACTAAAAGTTAAGTTTCCTGTTTACTTTAGCCTGTGGTGGATTAAAAAAGAAAAAAAGCCACCGATGCTTCCCTTTCCCTTTTTCATATCACCCTCACTAATCTGCAAAACAAACTCCTACATGTCTTTCCACCCTTCTTTGAATTTTGGTCATGGCTCATTCCCTTCTTTCATCATATACAGTCTTCAACTTCCTACTAGATTTGTTCTGCTCATTTTTGTTCAAGTTGAGCCTTTCCATTTGATAAATTAGATTATCCATAGCCTCATTCATTCGATGCATTTTACTGTTGCTGGTTTGGTATTCTCAACAGAGATTATTGCTTAAAAAGAGTCATTACTGGTGTGGGCCATCGGGTTTGCTTTTGAAATGGGTAACCAATCTACACTGTTTTTTTCCTAATGGTTTCTTCTCTCCACATTAGGTTCTGACCCTGCTAGCATAGAGCTAAATGGGAAAATTCATGTTTTGTAGTGAATGTTGCTAAATCAAGCCTTGTTATCAGAGTTTAGTGATGGCATTTGAAATGGTTCTGCACTTGCCATTCTTTGGCAAAAGTCAGATCTACATTTGAGCCAAAAGCTTGGCAGATCAGATTATACTGAGAAGTCAGCAAACCTTCTTACTGAATAAAAGTAAATGGCATTTGTATTCTGTTTACAGTAGCGCATGAAAAATTAATTTGCACTTTTAAATTAGAGGAGGCAATTACTGGAGGGCATGCTAAAAACAGCCATTACATTATGAATCTCAGGCAACAAGATGCTCCGTTTATGGAAAAACTTTTCTATATACTCTTCTCTGCTCATAATTTGTGACAGGAACATCCCCCCAGCAATGAAAACACAGCAGCACTATAGACTGCAGTGCAGGCTAGTTGCTAGAGGAGGTACACAGGCTCCTGGGTGTGGGATTGTATTATTAAAATCCATGCTTTGCTTCACTGCTATTGCTACCTGAAGTAGCTAGATTGAAGCTAACTCAGGTATGTCTGTGTGTGCTGCAATCTCACCTCCAAATGGCACAGTAGACAAACCCTATGGCAAAGTATGTATCAAAAGAACAGATATGCACTAAGTGCAACAAAACACATTGAAAAAAAATATAAGATCCTCTACCTTTTCCTTTTTCAATTTCAGACTTTTTAAAAAGCCATTTCCATCCATTTCTCTGTCCCAATTTCCTATTTCCTTATTC
>NW_017728998.1:28937012-28941175 GCF_001723915.1 Gavialis gangeticus | reverse complement strand
ATAAGATCCTCTACCTTTTCCTTTTTCAATTTCAGACTTTTTAAAAAGCCATTTCCATCCATTTCTCTGTCCCAATTTCCTATTTCCTTATTCAGTCATCCTACTTAGTCATAGTTTCACCTCACAATTGTATTCAAAGCGAGTGATGATTCTTAAGGTTATCTTTCATTTCAACAACTCAAGCTTTCGTACTAGTCACAGCTTAAATTTCTCACCACCTCCAGAAGGTATACCTGTACTTGTCTTGCCTTTTATTGTAGATTTAGTGTGAAAGCAAACTGAGCAAATGGGAATGAAGCTGAAAATGACAGTTTTATAGTAGACTGCAATGGTGAACAGTACATTACACTTCTGAACATCATGCATGTATTACTGTAAATATTTATCTCATGCAGGTCACATTTTGAAGCCAAGTATAAGGTCTATAAGCTCTGGTTCGTTTAGATAAAATGTGTGACTATTAATTTCTCTCTCTCTTATTTGATGAGCAAGCAAGGTTATTTTGCTGTGTCTGGAATAGCTGAGTCTTTTGTTCTCATGAGTGATGTGTTGAACTATGCAGGGCAATAGTTATCAGCAAAATCAAGGTAGCTGAAACGTATGTCATCATTTGTCTATGAAATTACTTGGCTGTCTCTGGTTATATTTTTCATGACCGTGTCACTAACTAATGTAAACAATAGTTGAGACAGACAGTAGTATGTCCTTGCCTTATTCCCGTTGTTGCTGCGTTCTTTTGGCTTAATGCTTTCACTGTCTCAGCTGCACGTTTAGGAATGTCAATAGGTCTTTGATATTTCTGCTATTTTTTCCTTGGTACTCTTAAATATTCTTTAACTTTCTAAAGACTGTCGGGCATATGCTGTCAAAGGCCTCCAAAGCTAAAAAATATATTACCTGATATTCTTGCCACTATATACCTTGTTCTATGATGTACCTGCGAACAACGATTTGTTCTGCGCATGATCTTGACAATCTAAAACCAGAATGTTCTTGTCAAAGCGGGAGATCTTATTTGTGTTTTAACATGCATCTGCATTAGTATTTTCTTGCCTAAACGCAATATACAGATCCAATTCAAGATTTGGAAAAAAATTGATTTGTAAATATCAAATTAAAGGACATACTGGTTTACTGGTGGAATATGGTATTGCTTAAAATGAGGGTAAAAACTGTGGTTCTTTATTTTGCACATCAGAATACAAACAGCCTTCATTTCAAGGTCTTTGAAAGAAAGAGATACTTAATATGAATTATTAATAGATGGATTAACTGTAGTGTAGTGAATAGGAGTCCCAGTCACAGATCAGAATCCATTTACATTAAGCACAGTACAGACACAAAATAAAAAGCTGGTCCTTGCTTCAAAAGCTCATCTAGAAGGGTAAGAAAAGAAACCATAGATGGATATAGAAAGACAGACAAGAGTTTTTGGAAACATTGAGACAATATTGGTCAGTACACCAGGAACCTGGAGATTGCCATTGTGGGAAAGTGCAGCGACACTGTGGGGCAACCTGCTGCCCTCCAGGGTATTTCCTCTTATGTGCCTTCAAATGCCTAGGCCACTCACTTGCCACACCTTGAAGCTAATAATTTGAGTGTAGGTCCGCAGTTTGGTCAGAGGACAACAACTTCAGGTGCCTCACCCTTGTATCATATAGCCCCCTTTCCAAGGCCTTTGCAGTGCCCCGTCTTTGTAGACCCCTGCTTCATTTACCAAAGATTATCAATGGCTTGTCAGCCCACATCAGTCTGTGTGGTTTCTTAGTCCAAATCAGTCCCAGGGCTTGTTAGCCTAAATTGGTTCAAATACACTGCCACAGAGTCTCCTAATTGCAGCCTCTCTGCTCCCCTCCTAATCACCCCATACCTTGTGGCTCAGACCTATTGCCAGGTTGCTTCACACTCAATTCAGTCTGTACAGGCTGTTGTCTACTTCCCCCAGGACTTCCCAAAAGTAGCTGAGCGGCTTTCCCTGGGCCTATTCACAGCCATTGTTTCTGGGATCCAGCTTCCCCAACTCTATCCCACAGGATCTTCTCTCTTTCACTGCCAAAAGCCTTCTGCCAAAGGCTGCAAACTCCTTCGTGTATATAGCTCAGCAAGGGCAGAGCTCACAATCTGAGCTGTCTGCCTTAAAGGTACAGCTATCTTTGAGCCTAGAGTCTATGAGGGGAGCAGGGAGGCTGCAGTTTGGAGACTGTGGGTGTGCATTTGAACTAATTTAGGCAAACTAGCCATTTAAACTATTTGGAGGTGGGGGAGACTTTCCTGAACTGTCCCCAACTGCAGCCACGTTTTGCTGCCCTCAGCACCCTGTTTGATGCTCTGGGCTCAGAATTCGCCAAGGCTGGGCACACTCTGTCCCACAGCGAGCAGCCAAAAGGAGTGTCATCTGCCTGGCCAACTGCCTGCTACACCAGGCCAAGATGGTGACCCTGAATAGCTGCAGAAACTAGCTTGCAGGGGCCAGGCTCTGATAATGCCCTCCAACTCCTCCATTTCCTGATCTGGGCACATATCTCATTTGAGTCTGGACATTTCATCTTGCAACAAAATGTAGATGAGGTTGTGTCATGCTGGGCCACCGAGGAGGCACTCAAAAAGTGGAAGACAGCTAAATCCTCACTGTGAGACCTCATGTAGTTTTGCATATTGACTTTTATTTCATCTAGGAGAACACAAAACACCAGCAGACTCTCCCTATACCTGAAGAAGAGTTTGTGCCTGAAAGCTGATAAAGAACAATTTTTCCAACTATTTAGTTGGTCTAATAAAAGAGATCACATTTACCCAAATAACCTTGTCTGCCTAACCCAGGGGTGGGCAAAATGCAGCTTGTGGGTCAGATGTGACCCACCAGGCCATTCTATTCAGCCCGCAGGCCCCTAAAAATTAATATTTATCTGCCCCTGGCTGCCTGTCATGCAGCCCTTGATAGCTTACCAAAACTCAGTAAGCAGCCCTCCGCCCAAAACAATTGCCCGCCCCTGGCCTAACCCCATGGAGAGCATTAAGGGGGAGAGATTTTCAGACTCTGATGATATAAGTGTTTTTGTTCTGATGAATGTTTCATAATGAGCCCCTGTGGGGGGCCACACACTTGCCACTTTTACCTTTTATTTTTAATATTTTTTAAATAAATGTTTTGTTTTGTTTTTAAAAATCCTCTCTCTCTGTCTCTCTCAGTAATGGGGTAGGGGACCTCTCAATACAGAAGGGATGGTACTGGGGAAGGATGTTAACAGAAATCTCCTCCATAACGTGAAGGGAGGCATGCAGTAGCAAAGTTAAATGTTGCTCCTTTTAAAATGTATCACGTGAGAAATTTGAGACTAGCATTAATTGAGTGAATAGGGTAGAAGTCAATGTCTCAGTGAGAGATGATGGAGTTGGGGATGGCTTGTGAATGGACTTGAAAGGGAAGGTAAGTGACTCGTGGTTGATAAGTCATAAAAGGGGGAGCCAGTAGATGGATTCATACGAAGTAATGTTCAAGATGACAGACTTTGAAAATTATCCTTGTAGCAGTATTTGGAGTGGATCTAAACACAACAGGATTGTACTTGTAAAGGCCAGAAATAAAGATGTTACAGTAATAGAAAAGATGAGTGTCTGGGTAAGAGTTTTAGCTGGTGGACAGAAAGGGCTTTAACCTGGAGATATTAAACAGAAACCTTCTGGAAAACGTATTTAGTCTGAACATGACAACTCCAGGAAATTTTCAGTTAAAAGATGATGCTCAGATTATGAACCTGAGCAATAGGCAAGATGGTGGTACTGTTCACAGCAATCATACAAGGTAGTGGGTAAGGCTTAAGGGATATAATTAACAGCTGTGTTTTAAACATACTAAGCTTCAGCAGGTGCCTAGATATCACTGATAAGAAACTAGAGAGGCAAACCGAGATTTTAGCTTGGAAAGATGGAGAGTTCTGAAACAGGACAACTGTTTTGTGAGCGAACAGCGTAGTGGCAGTAAGTGAATTCATGATTTGCAGACAAGGTTACATAGTGACCAAGGGGACCAAGGACAGAGTCCTAGGGGACCTCCACAAAAACTGGGGGAGAGAGAAGAAGGGCATAGTATGGGGAAGGATATACAGAAAGAGCAATTTAGTTCATGTATAATATTTACTTCATTAAGAAGTTTCCTAGAG
>NW_017728998.1:28918489-28932012 GCF_001723915.1 Gavialis gangeticus | reverse complement strand
TCCTTGCTACAGGAGCCCTGCGGCCATGAAGCTGCTTAGCTGGAGCCCCTGCTGGAGGGACTACGCATACTTTGAGTGTCTGCTGTGCAGGTGCCCTCCTGTCTAGTGCTACCAAACAGAACGGGAGGCACGTTCCAGTTCTCCCTTCCCCGCTCTACTTACTTTGCCACTGCTGTGAGAAGAGGCTTAGTCATTCTGATGGCAGACTCTGATGCAGCTGGCCGAGAAGGAGGCCGAGTGAAAGTTGGGAGGGAAAGTGTAAGAGAATACATGGTGAAAATGAATGATCTGGGGTAGGGTATGAATAAGGAGGCAAATCAAGTCAGTGTGTCTATGACATGAAGTAACTGAATGAAGGAAGGAAGGAAGGAAAAAGCATGCAGAAATGAGAAAGGGTGGGAAGAGCCTATGCTTATCATCAGGGAGTCGTGCCTTCCAGAGGAAAAACTGAAAGAAAACCACCTCCTGCAGAAGCTTTATACTGTGAATCTGGGACTTTTCACTTCGACACTTTTCTCTTTAGAAAGCAAGTAGCACTTTGCGGGCAATGATAGAAGTAATCCAGGATACTGGCAGAGTCTCAGAGAAGGAAGACACAGAGCCCCAGAAAGCAAATAGAAAGATCTTGATAATTCCTGGGTAATGGGCTGTGTACATTTTCCAGAACGTTTCTGTTTAATATCTCCAGGTTAAAGCCCTTCCAGGACTTCGACTGTATTGGCAGAGAAATTTACTTTGTATCTTAAGTTCCCTAATTCCTTTATATGAGAGGTGAAATAAGTTTTGAATCACTGGAGTCTTTACTGATGACATGGTAATGACAGTAGACTTCAAAGCCTAAATGACAAACTTTTTAAACAATGAAAGAATCACTATTGATATTCCTGTCACAAAAGATTTGATGAACATACCAGCTCCTCTTTAAAGGTTCCTGCTTAATGTCAGGTCCTTGAGAGAGGGATTGTTTGTAGTTTCAAATAAATTGTAAAGAAATTAGTACAGAAACGTCCTCTGGCAATTCTTATGACATTTATTAATCTCTGAAAATAGTAGGGGGAAACTTGGGAAATGCAAATTTTTCTCACAGTTAGTTCAACATTTCTCAGAATATAAAACGTGAATGTATATGTTCTTATCCCTGGCAGAGAACTGGATTCACTTCTGAAAGGAAGCTGCAAAGCAAGAGGGTATGGGATGTTTAAAAAGCACTGGTTTATATACAGACATTAAAGAAAATCAAGCAGAAGAAATTTGGGGTACAGTTTTCCTCCATTACCCAGGAATTACCAAGTTCTTTATATTTGCTTTCTGGGGCTCTGTGTCTTCCTTCTCTGAGACTCTGCCAGTATCCTGGATTACTTCTATCATTACCCGCAAAGTACTACTTGCTTTCTAAAGAGAAAAGTGTCAAAGTGAAAAGTCCCAGATTCACAGTATAAAGCTTCTGCAGGAGGTGGTTTTCTTTCAGTTTTTCCTCTGGAAGGCACGACTCCCTGATGATAAGCATAGGCTCTTCCCACCCTTTCTCATTTCTGCATGCTTTTTCCTTCCTTCCTTCCTTCATTCAGTTACTTCATGTCATAGACACACTGACTTGATTTGCCTCCTTATTCATACCCTACCCCAGATCATTCATTTTCACCATGTATTCTCTTACACTTTCCCTCCCAACTTTCACTCGGCCTCCTTCTCGGCCAGCTGCATCAGAGTCTGCCATCAGAATGACTAAGCCTCTTCTCACAGCAGTGGCAAAGTAAGTAGAGCGGGGAAGGGAGAACTGGAACGTGCCTCCCGTTCTGTTTGGTAGCACTAGACAGGAGGGCACCTGCACAGCAGACACTCAAAGTATGCGTAGTCCCTCCAGCAGGGGCTCCAGCTAAGCAGCTTCATGGCCGCAGGGCTCCTGTAGCAAGGACTCCGTGTAGCCTCAGGTTGTTCGGAAAGAATTCCTGCACCTGCGACTTGGAGTCTGTCACAGCAGAAGTAGCCGGTGCCTCCTGGTGTTCATCAGACAGCTCATAGATTTGTTCCCTCTTGTCGCAGAGAGCAAGGGAAAAAAGAAATAAGAAAGAGCAAATCCTTAAGACTTTCTTTTCTTGAAAAAGTTTCTCTCCTAGCTTTATGCAGGCTACAGTTGAGCTGTACAGTTAGTTCCCAGAACAGAAACAAATCCCCAGAGCAGAAAAAAATTTAATCCATAGGGCAAAAACTTTATCTCATAGCCTTGGAGAGAGGAAGGAATGGAGTTCCATTGTCAGGATCCTTAAACATGGACTGGGATGGGCATAGATCCCATTTCCTGAAACACTTCCTTCCTAAATAGAAATGAAGAAAAAACCCAGAACAGGAAGAATAAATTAAAGAGAAAATTCTTATACCAAAGAAGACTAATGGGGTGGCCTTACACTATCGTCAGCTGCCCTTCTCCCTTGTACAGTAGCTTCTGTGAATATGCTACAACTATTAATGCCCTCAAGGGACTTCTGGGCAGGGCTTCTATTCTCCTGGAAAACCCTGGATAGTCTTCAGAATGGGTGAAACATGGTTCTCTCAATCACAGTATAAATTACCATAGCACGCTACTTTGCAAGGCCATTTTATTGCCTGCATGAAAATGGGTTTAAAATTAGTCTTAACTAGTATCCATGTGGAATAAGCTCAGCCCACCAGCAAACCAGCACCAATACTACCTGCATTAATTTGTAATCTAGGCCATGATCTTACAGTCACATGTATGAACAGAAATCAGTAGGAATGCTTCCATAAGTGCATAATATTGGGACCATAAAAAGACCATGAAGATATTTGCAAACCATCTTTTTAGTTGTCCTCATAACAGAAGTGCCTTGCATACATTTTTCATTAAAAACAAAAATCCAGATTTTAATATTTGTTGGGATTATAAAGTGAAGTTAGTACCAGGTTCAAAAAAGGATCATATAAATTCATAGGCGACAGATCTATATCTATTAAATGGAACAGTCAGGGATGTATTCTCTAGCATCCCTAAACCAACGACTGTTGATATGAGGAATGGGGCAACAGGGGATTGATTACTCTAGATACACCCTTCTCGTATACTCTCCCTCTAAAGAATCTGTCTGCTTTGCCACTCCTGGACAAAGGATACTGGGCTACATGGACCATTGATCCGATCTAGTATGGTACTGGTATTCTTGTGTGCTAATTACCTTAGATAATTGTATTTTTGTTTAAAATAATTTGCTATCACTATTTTATCTGATCACTTTGCCCTTGCACCCCGTTTTCTTTACCAAAAAGGGATTTTTTTTCCCATTAAGGAGTTGATGCATCAGACCTGCTAGCAGCGCTGTATCTGTTCTTATTGTACCCATACTAACCTGAACTATTCCCTTGCTCAGGTACAGCTGAAAACTATAAGACTTCTAAAAAATTTGGCTTCCTTCTTGCATGTCCAGGGGAAAAGAGTGATTTAAAACAATGGCTGTTTTAAACCTTTCAGTTGCTTTCAATTTGCTGATCCAGTTTTTGTTTCCATGGAAACTGGGAATGGTAATGGCAGACAGCTGCAGAGCTGTTAGAATTCTCTCTTGTAAATTTTATCTGGAGCTATTAGCAAAGAGCTTCAAAGGCCATTTCCTAAATAGCATATCTATATATTTTAGTATCCAGTAGTCTGTAATGTGTATTTAAAAATAAAATGAATCTTTTAATTAGTTTTGAGGGATTTTATATCTGTAGGTAGCTTGTGTAATTAACATGCGTCTGTATCAAACACTCCTTTTGCAGATAGGTCCAGTCGGCTGCAATGAAAGCGACTTTTCTTGGGCCCCAGCAAGCCACTGAAAGGCCTAGAAAAAAATCAAAGTGAGATGTTCAGAGATATTTCATCACTGGCCTAACTCTGCTCTCACTGAAGTGGATGGAAGTTTTCCCATTTCATTGGGATCTGAGTTAGCCGAATGCTGGACATGTGTGACAGCTCCAAAGCATTCTAGATCCCAGTGCTCTGCTGTAGGTAGTAGGTGACCTTGTTACTTTTTTGCACATTTTGTAGTAAAATGAAACTGTTAATAATAACTGCATATTTTAACTGTTTTGTGCCATAAATACTTAACATGTTTTTAAATTGTATGTATGTTATTACACATGATACAGAGCAGTTTTATGGACAGTAATCAATGCAAGGGCAGCCTTTTAAAATAAATATTGATAAAGCCCTGATCCTGCAAGCATTTTGACACATGCCGGCGGGATTATGCCCACATTTAATTAGCTACATGCATTAGCATTTTCACATAACAATCTAAAACATAGATATATTCAACCTTCAATAGGATCATCAGTAATGGTAACAGGAAGAATATAGTCTATACCTGGAGTGCGCAGACTCGAGATTCAGAGGGAATAACCTTGAAACCCTTACTGAGTTTTTATTCAACCCTTCACACAGACAGAGTTCTTGTTGATTTCAGTGGGAGTTTTGCCTGTGCAAGTATCTGAGGATCAGTCCAAAATGCATAAAAGTGTGTATTGAAAATCAAGTATCAATGATGAGATTTTTTGTATACATGTATTTTTTCCATTTTAAAAGGCTTTATATGCTGCAGCATCAAATAGATTTTAAAAAATCCTAATAGAGGTTAGAATAATGCAATTGCCTTTACAATTCTGTATATAAGATACAAATGAAACACACCACGGTATGTCAGGGGGTTGAAAAAAGGCCATGTTTTTCTGAAATGGCAATAGAAATTTAAAAACCAATTCAGGAATTGTTTTCATGCATTCATCTTTTATGCATACCTGACAAGTATTATCTCCTATAGAATCAGTATAGGAAGGCAAACCCAATAAGGCCTCAAATATTACAATGGAGTTCATGCCTCATGCAGAGCGCCACTGCTTCAGTAGTGCCCTACAATGACTAACAAATCATTTCAGGAGCAAAAAAGGAGATGGAAGCTTTACCTCTGTGAAGACTAGGGTTGGGCCTTCTAGCGTGCTTAACTGTTATGGTAGGCATGGCTGGCTCATTTGTAGAGGAAAAGACAAAGGATTTCATATATTACACTGAAATGATATATTCTGTCTTTCCAGGCTTTCCATTCCAAGATCCATCTCCTGTCAACAAATCATAAATTGTTTATAAAAGCACTAGCACAGCCGCAGTGCTACAATAATGAGAATAAACAGACCCCGGTGAACATATTGTTCTCTACTCAGACTCAAATGTTATCTTTTGAATGAATATTAAAGGTTGAGTTACAGTTCACCTCACATGGCATATGTGAGTTTTAAAATAAAAATTCACAAACTTTTAGCATTGGTAGCAATGCTATGAAATAAACCAAATTGGAGAGTTTTTAAAATGCACTTTCTCCTGACAATTAGTACACTGAATTTAGGGTTTTCTGTAGAGTAGATGGACAGAAAGAGGTTTTATAGTTTTATTCGGCATGGCTCATTTGCCTACAAAAAATGGCTTGTATCCACGTGACTACTGACTGTGGTAAGCAACATTTAAATATTTAAAATTATTTAAATTTTAAATATTGTTTAAAGTTTAAAAACAACTACAACTTGTCTATGTCTATCCCAGCCATACAGTTGATTTAATAAAAGATATCACCCACAAGAATTCTTGCCTCTTACAGCTTTTGAAACCCATGCAGATTTGGCAGAGATCTGCACAGACTTCCCCCTGCACCAATGCAGAACCCACTTCTTCGCAGAACTCACAAACAGGATATAGCAGATGAGTAGGCAACATAAAACAATGCTCTTTGCAGGCACACGATTGGAGCCTTCATTAACTCTTTTTGTCATGTGTGCTCAAGAAACCAACCAGTTTAGTTAGGCATCACTTAAGGGATAACATGTATCTATTTAAACAAAAATCTCAAATGATTTGAGTAACCATTGGGTATGCAACAGTGCAACTTTTATTTTTTACTCTTGTTCTTCTGCCTGCCTTTTATTTGTCATGCACCTTCTCTCGAATTATGCTGCAGATTTTTTGGATTAGGAATTGTATTTTAAAATACTTTTGTAGTATGGTGTACCAATCAGGCTGGTGCTACTGCAGCATAGACAGTAAATGACAATGCATGATTGTATCTCATAGTAGAGATTACAAGAGGCAGAAGATATCCACTGGCATCCAGAAAACAACTGTTATCTGTCCTGGACTCATCTTTATACAAACTAATTTAATCTACCAAAAGCTTTTCTCCAACTGTCTCCCTCAGTATAAAAGTTACAGCATAGGCAGAACAGACTACCAAAATGTTCTGCATTCTGTTTGGCCTTATGGTAAAAACAGTACTTTGATCCCAGTACAGACTATCCATGTGAATAGCTCTGTTCACACAAAAAGCTCTGATGCCTTCTGCTGATTTGTACGAGGAGTTAGGATTACTCAGTGTAAGACTTGCAGGATAAGCCATGTCATGTTGAATGCTCTTTGGAGCAAGGTCCATCTTTGGTTCACATTCATTAAACACCGTCAACTCCCATGGCATTCAAGAAACAATACGCTGTTATATCATAAGTATTTCTCTTCTGTTGTAAAAGTATTCCTTACATTTTCTTTTAACAGGACTAGTGAGGAGTTGGTAGGCAATTATGTAGATATCTTCATCTATTTCATATGAAAAGCTATCAGATTTGATTGCTCTGTGTTGTTAGAAGTAGTCGGTATTCATTTAACTTCAATTTTAAAAATGCGTAATGTGTCTCTGACTGGAAACAATACCTACATGCACAGTACTTGCCTGATATAACCTCAAGCAGTGTTCTGCAAAACAAACTGTAGTCATGCTGGTGATAAAGAAGTATAGCTAGAAGCAGCGCTATTCCACCCAGTGACAAGTATGTCACAGAGGGTTTCGGTGCTCATTGAAATTAGTGGAACAGACTCAGAACCTGGCAGTATTGGCTCAAAGAACCTACATTATGGAGAAAGCTTAATTAATTTTACAACAGTCAGTTTTCTTTTGAGAAAAAGGCAGTGATTATCTTTTAGTGCCTTGGCCAACACTGCCGAAAAGATAATAAGGTCAATATGATGAAAGGCAACAAGCCTGGCTAACTTCCTCTAGTAGCAAATTATATAGGTTTGAAGAGAAATTAAATAGAGATGTTTTTATTTTTTAGTATCTCTTGCAATTAAGACATATTTCTTAAATGAAAAGCACATACTTTAGCTTCTCAAATGTTTTTTCCCCCAAAGGTCTCATGATGATGATGTATTTGAACATTTTAAACAAAATAACTCCTTACAAGCTGTGCAATTATGTCATGCATAATATCTAATTACCCTCAACAATGACAGGATAATATATGGCATGGAAAATAAAGAGTTACAAAATATATATTGTTCCAGCAAAATGAGAGGGAGTGCAGCTCTGCTGCAGTATGCTAGTTAAACAGATGCCTTCCTGTCCATTTACATGAGTCACTCAGCTCTACAGTCCATAGAAATGGCCTGGTTAGACTGAAAAACTGCAATATTTTTGGTGTAAGACATCTGTGCTGGAAAAAGAGAGGGTGTTTCTTAAAGTTAAATAAAATATATATTCCTTAGCTATGGTTTGGTTCGTCAGTCATTTCCTTTTTTAGACAGAACCATATATCAGGTTTTTTCCAGACCAATTCAAAAGCTGCAGAAGATATTCATGGACATTACCAAGGCAAGAGTGGTTGTTTTACTATAGCATCAAAAGTTTTTTGTTTTTTTTTTACAATAGTAAGAATATCCAGGAAGGGTTAAATCTAGGAGCAAGTCTGGTTAAAGTCCTAAGTGAAGTGATTTGCTGACTGTTCTGCCTTGGGTAAAGAAAAATAAGGCATGTACACAATGCTCAGACTAATACTATTTAATGCTGGTATTAAATACCAGCTCAGCTACTGACTTGGTAGTGCTGACAGGTTTTACTAGCACTGGTGGGGTTCTCAGCCTTCAGCCATTTGGGGGCACCAAAGGGACGCATCATTATGTGAAAATATTATTGGGGGGAGATAAAGGCACCTGCCATATGTAGCTAACAGTACAATTCAATATTTATGAAATAGCAGCTTCTTATAATTATAGGCAGGTGAAATTATCGCCACCACTGGTCATTAATCTCAGGAATTAGACGCGTGATAAGTAGGAATACTATTTTTTCATTTGAATTAAAAACACAAAAAACTACTCCTATTTTTGAGCTTTGTCATAGTAGTAAGACTCTTCTCTAATAACAACTGTCCTCAAAAAACTAGCAATCTAAGAGGAAAAAAGGCTGCGTCTATTTTTCCTTTGCATAAACATTTGCTGGGTATTCCTTCTGAACATACTAACTTACATCAAGAGCATTAAGGGTAAGGTGGTTGTGGAAGAGACCAGCTCTCCAAAATTTAGAACTTCGACTCCGTTCAGACAGATTTATCTTCCTGGATGCTGGTGAGAAAACATCCTGATTCAGAGACCACTCTGAGCTGTCTATCTGCCAATATCTTTGCTAGTTTTATTCCCCCCACACCCACCCATATACTTTCTTTTTTATATCGATCACTCGGATGGAAACTAAGTGATATGCACATCAAATTATTGTTGCTCTTTGTCCATTTCAGTGTGTTATTATGGTGTTCTCTGATTCTATCAGATAATGCTCTTTCTTCTGGTAGTTCAAGATGTCCCGAAGAGCATGTTTTCAAGTGGTTTGGTGGTTCTAAGCCTTCCACGGGAATGAAAATGCATGAAAGATCAATGTACAAGCACCTGTAGGAAATAGCTCTGCTGTACTATCTTCAGTACTCACATGATAGAAGTTAACTGACTACAGTGACTTAAAAAAAAGGTACCACCAAAGCTAATTTTGATCTTTAGAGAGATACATGGTGAGGATTTGGCTGGAAAGTCAGACTAGTCCTATGTCTAGGACTAGCCTTCTCCTTGCTGTTAAGGATCCAGGGTTAATTTCTGAAAGCCTTTTTTTTAGTACTTTTTGCTGAAGATAAAAAGAAAAGTAGCTTCTGGATTTAAACAAAGGGTTTCAGTCTCAGAAAAAAAATCAACATGTCACCCCTGAACTAGCATCTTGCTGACTCTTTAAGGCACATTGTAGTTGCTTCAGGTAATCACCTTCTGTCCAGGGCTATAGCTGTAATTGCTGCATAGTCACTGCAGCTAGGTTCAGACATTCAAAAAGCTTGAGGCAGAAGTGATCTATAGTAGTTTCATAGTAGCTAGGGGTCAGGAGGGACCTGAACAGATCATCTAGCCTGACTCCCTGCCACAGGCAGGAATGAATGCTGGGTTCACAAGACCCCAGACAGGTGATCATCTAACCTCTTTTTGAATTTGCCCAAGGTAGGGGTGAAGACTGCTTCCCTGGGAAGTTGGTTCCAGATTTTGGCCACCCTAACTGTAAAATATTGCCTCCTGATCTCTAACCTAAAATTATTCTCCATCAGCTTATTATCATTGTTTGTCATCACCCCAGGTGCTGCTGGGGAGAAAAGAGCTCTTCCTATTTGCTGTTGATCTCCCCTGATGAGTTTGTAGGCAGCCACCAGGTCCCCCCTCAGCGTCCTCTTGCTGAAGCTAAACAGGTTCAGGTCCCTCAGTCTCTCCTCATAGGGCCTGTCCTGCTGCACTCTCACCAAGGGGGTGGCCCTCCTCTGAACCCTCTCCAGGCTGGCCACATCCCTCTTGAAGTGCGGCGCCCAGTACTGGACACAGTGCTCCAACTGCGGCCTGACCAATGTCACATAGAGGGGGAGCATCACCTCTCTGGACCGGCTTGAGATGCATCTTTGGTTGTAATCTAAGTTACATGGTTTTCTGTAAGCAGATAATTTAGATCAGTAGTAAACAGAACATTTGCCCTTTGGTGGAGGGGAGGGGGAAGGGACAAATCTTAGACTGGGTTCTGCCATTTTAAACCTATCTGTGTGCACCACACTTCTGTTCTGCTACAGGTTAGACTGGGTTTGTGCTGAACTTTTGTTCTGTTACAGGTATAAACCAATTTTCAATCACTTTTACTGGTAAAAGTGTAATGTCTGTACCTGTACTAACTGGTAGCCAGAACCATGACAGCAGAGATGAATCTATGCACTTTCAATTATAAATACTGTAGCTAGTGCAACTTTTTTCAATTTGCGTTCATTTATGGTTTTCAGGAGTCATTTTTAAAGTTGTGCCAGAGCATTTGTAGCCCTGGATGAGCACTTGATTGCCTGCCAGAGAAGCTCTGAAGTAGTTTGGAGGATTTTCATTCTGTCAAAAGTAGTTTCTATTTCTATTTTGAAGGAAAAAATGTAAAGGGCAGCATGAAAGGAAACATTATGGTGCTTGTCAGAGAAATAGAGAATCAGGTGAGAGGGGCCACTATCACTGGCAGAGGAAAAGTAGGAGTTGACTTACATAAAAGATACAAGTTTGGTAAACCATAAAACCCTGGTAATACTATATAATTGTAATAACATACCATTCTAATAACTTGATGCATCTCCTTCCATTCTCATCATGTATTTTTTCAAAATAATAAATATCTACATTTAGACCTTCACATATACATTATTTAATTCTGTTTAGAAGATAGCTTGTGATTAGTTCCTTAATCATTCTTTTTCACTTATCTGTTTAATTTTTAAAAATAACTAAAAAAGCCTTCAACTAGTGTGTGGTGCTGTGGTCCTATCACTACCAATCTTGTCTTCTCCTTTTTGCCACCTGCCACATTGTGGCTTTCTTCAGGATTCCTGATTCAGGAAGGCACTCCATAGCAGAATTAGCCTTGAGGTGACCATGGCACCCCTGGGGCAGCCCTAATCCAGCCTGCACCCCCAGTCCTCTATATAAGTCCCCTTTGTTTCTCACCTGCCATGCCTTGATGTTCCTTGACATTAACTGGGACACTGCCCTTGAGTCCCAGAGCCCCTCACCAGTGCTTTGCCTAACCTGACTTCTCTCTTATGACTGCTGGCCCTCTGCCTCTTAGCCAAAAATCACGTAGTTCTCCACAAGTCTCCCTCACACCCCAGCAGACCTACTGGTGCCCAGCTGGCACTGTGAGGTGGTAGTCACCACCTATGGCCCAACTGGCTCTTATTTAAGTCTTAGGGCTCTTAATTGTGGACTCCCGTGGCCCCACAGCCACACCCATTCCCTGCAGATATCACTCAGTCACTGTTTGCCTTCCTGCATAGGCTTCCACCTTCTTATCCTTGGCCTACAGGTTACTCTGGCTGTTGACAGGTGGCCTGGGCCAACTGTCTCTGGCCTGTCCTTTCCAGTATCAGCCTCTTGTCAGCCCCTGGCTGCCTTGATCATCCTATCTGGGCTCAGGCCCTGATCGTCCTGGCCTCAGGCCACCTTTGTCGGCCCCTCTGGGCTCAGGCTCTTGTCTTCTCAGTCACAGCCAGCCTGTGCCTTGCACCCTTGTCCCTGGTGGGGTTCAATCTGTGGTGTGCTCCTTAGGCACTTCTGTGGCCCTGTTTCTACCCCTTACAGTCACATCCAGTCCTCAGTATAAACTAGAGCAAAAATTCAAGCAAGTGCTTTAAACTCAAAGCCAACTCCCTCACCCCTAGGTTATTATACCACTGCCAGACCACCTTCCCACTCTCTGGCTCTCCCTGCACTGGCCTGCAATTCCTACTCCCCATCATGCTGACTTGGCAGGACCTCTTCTCTCAGCAGAGATCAGGGCTGCACTGCCCCTCTGCTTCTGGAACCCAGGTTTACATCCCCTGGATGCGCCCCGCCCCCCGTCAGGTTTGCTCTTGACTGGCTGCAGGTGTGTCCCCTCACCTTAATGGGCATCTTACTGCCTAGGCTGCAGCTGTTCCCTTGCTGCCCTCCCTCTTGAAGCTAACCCCTGTTCAACCACTCAGGGCTATTTCTTCTGCAGCCTGTCCCTTAAAATTACAGGAGCCCCACACTCCCTGTTACTCCTTAAGGAGAAATGTGTTTCACCTTACTATAAGCTCAATCTAATCTTAATATTAAGATTGTTCTTAATATAAGTGCCATCTTAACTGTCATTGAAGTTGATGGACATTAAGCGCTTCCCTCATTTTTCTGAGCTACTATATTATGAATTCTCATATACAATAATAATTTGCATGTTGCTGAGTAGTACTGCTGTATGTACTTCAATTATTATGTTTTGTTTGCATCCTGTTGTGACACAGCACTCTTGTCAGTGACCTTAACAACCTATCTCCAGCTAACTTTTGGATGATGGCATGCAACATTCAGGAAGCTAGAACAAGAGATGCTTTATGCATCAAGTAAATATATCAACAAATAATGCAGTCTTCCCTGAATCATAAAAGCTATTTTGATGCAGTTGGATCCTTACAGTGTTCAGAAGCAGTTTATTAATATGGAGAACATTTTTACATCTTATTTTCATTTATTTTAATTTCTGTAAAGATACTGATACTATCTCTGCAACAAATAAAAAGAATGCACAGAGAGAGAGAAATGATTTGTTGGTTTCTGGCCACAGGTCTACATTATCTCTGTGAGTTGAAAGATGCATAAAAAATAGCTTCCCACTGACTCTTCATCCTGCTGAGGAGTTCCTGTGCCTCCAGCTATCATATTCAGAGAATGTAGTGTATACTCCTGATGCACCAGGTGCAGACAGGTATATCCAAGTAAATGGCATGCAGGACTGAAACTTTAATTCCTATTTTAACTCTCTCCATTTGGGTTATTTTTTGAACAAGTGTATGCTAGCTGTGACCTAATACTTCTTGAAAAACTATAGAAGATCAGCAGAATAAGTCAGGAAGTTGCTGATATAGCTCCATTTGCTGTATGAACTGTTCTGCTTTTTGGTGCTTCAGATGAGAACTGTGTAATATTTTTTTGCTCTCTATACTGGGGGACATCTACACGAGAGGCTTTACTGCACAGTAAGCAAGTGGACATGCTTACTGTGCAGTAAACCTCACTAATCACGAGTAAATTTAGTACCTGCAAATGCAAGTAGCAAATTTATTTTTGATTAGTAATGGCACAGTAGCGCTTGTGTAGACACCTGACTAGGATCAAATCTGTTCCCAGTCAGCCAGCCACAAGGCGATGGGACATTGCTCCCTGCCACCAGGAGCTACCTGGGGCAGGCTCTTCCACCAGAGCCCAGGCAGGGACTATGTCCACCTGCCCCAGGAGCAGGGAGCTCCAAGTCCCCCGCTCCAAGTTTGTAATTGGGAGCAGGGGCTGGGAGACCCTGATCTCCCAGTCCCTGCTTTGCCATTGCGATCTCGGACCAGTGCTGGGAGATCCTGGGGAGCCTATTCCCCACCCACCTCCACACTCATGGAGCTGAACAAGGAACAAGGTCCCAAGCCTCCATCCTGCAATTGTGGAGTGGGGGTTGGGAACTGTCCTGGTCAGGGGACAGGTTCCAGCCCCATGCCCCAATCAGATGATCATGGCATAGGACTTGAAAAGAGTTTCAGGAGTGAGGTATGTCCCAGCCCCCTGCCTCAATCAGTTGGTGGGACAGCTAACAGCAAGCTAGCTGGTAGTTGCC
>NW_017728998.1:28910722-28913489 GCF_001723915.1 Gavialis gangeticus | reverse complement strand
TTTGCCATTGCGATCTCGGACCAGTGCTGGGAGATCCTGGGGAGCCTATTCCCCACCCACCTCCACACTCATGGAGCTGAACAAGGAACAAGGTCCCAAGCCTCCATCCTGCAATTGTGGAGTGGGGGTTGGGAACTGTCCTGGTCAGGGGACAGGTTCCAGCCCCATGCCCCAATCAGATGATCATGGCATAGGACTTGAAAAGAGTTTCAGGAGTGAGGTATGTCCCAGCCCCCTGCCTCAATCAGTTGGTGGGACAGCTAACAGCAAGCTAGCTGGTAGCTGCCCCACTGGCAGATGGGGCAGGGGCTGGGAACTGCCCCTCCCCTAAAGCTCTTTCCAAGTCCCTAGCCCCTGATCAGGGAGCTGGGGCCAGGAGCTCCCTGCTGCCAGGGCAAGGAGACATTGTCCTTCCTCCAGAAGCAGGCAACCCCTGGTGGCAGGGTGTAATGTCCCAGCCCCCATCCCAGCCAGAAGACAGCTGTCTCCTGGCCCAGTGCTCCCTGCTAGCCACTGGGCTAGCACTCAGGGGGAAATTAGAGCTCTACCTGGTGGCAGCAGGGGTCCATTGCAGGGCCCCAGGAAGCAGGAGCAGTTTGCTTCCATTAGCAGCAAATCTGCTCTCACTTTCCTGCATATGTAGATACTTGCCCAGGAGTGTTTACCCATGAGTAAACTGATCCTGGATCAAATGCATATGTAGACACACCTTGGCAGTTATAACTATGACAGTGGAATGAAATGTTACCCTCAGCATTCTGCTGCACTGAGCGTATTTTCAAATGTTGTCTGTTTTTGAGAATCAGAGTAGGAACAACCAGAAAGAAAAAAACAGGGAATGCATGCAAGCAAGCAAATTTTTTTTCCCCAAGCCTGTTAGTTAATAAATAATTCAGAATTAGCAATAACATAAAGATTAATTCACATACAGGATAGAGTTTAAGTTTGCAGCAATCATTCACAAACAATTACCTGGTACAGGTTTGTGTCACATCCTGAGACCCTTATTATGTTGTACTCATTTCTTACTCTGGGTACAGATGAAGTCATAAGACTGCTGTGCATGCAAAAACAAATCTAGGTAGCAATGACTAAGTAAAATCTGGTTGAGGACCTCAGCATTTGTTTGTCATTTTTTAACTTTGCACTAAAAATATTTGGATAGATCATTTTCAGTTTTCAGCATTTCTCATAAAAAGTTGCTGCTTGCATAGCATCCTTCTTTAAAATGGAAGCGGTCTACATGTCCATGATTTGATTTATGTCTGTAGTTTTTAAGAACACTTCCCTTTTTTAAATTAGTTAACAAGGTAAGCTGAAATTCACATTTAAGTCTTAAGGGAATTTGGCAAGATGGCAGCAACACCACAGTGTAAATTGTTTACAACTGATGTTAATAGCAGCACATTTGATTTAATGTGTAGCATGCTATTCAATTGCTCCAGGGGTCTTTCTTCTAATAGTCAATCTCGTCCATAATTGCGATGGCTCTGCCTCTATCTGTCTGTAGAATGTAGAATGAATGCATTAATGTAAAATGTCTGTAAATGGAGCAACTCTTTTGCTGAAGTCTTGCTGCAAAGTGAAGTTAGATGCAGGAAGTTAACAAACATCCAAAGCAGCTTCTTACAAATAACGTCAATTGCTCTGTTGCCAGTGTTAACCGCTGCCAACCAAAGACATAAAAATTTAATGACCCACAGGCAAATTGTAAGGCTTGTATAAAGATCACAGAATTCTCCAGGAAACTGACTTTAGAATCATTACAAGAATGTATTTATATGTTGGATAGACAGAGGAATCTGTGCACTAATAATATTCAAACAATACCATGTCAAATACAATAACATGGGACTGGCCTGGTCGGGTGGCAGAGGGGCCCCAGGTTCAGCAGGACCTGGCTGGGGTCAGCGCACAGTCCCCACACTGCTGCTGCAGAAGTCAGTTATGGGCCCTGGGCAGGGGGGCTGTGGCCCTCCAGGGGGGAGCTGGGGCCCTGGGCAGGGGCGGGGGCATTCCATGTGCTGTGCGGGGAAAAATGGAGCTGGGGCAGAGCTGCACCCTGTGTAGAGCTCTGCCACAAGGTCCCCCACACCCACAGTCCCCCCAGCAATTGCCCCACACACCCACCCACCTTCCCCCACACACCTTTTCCCACCCCCTTCCTGCAAACACCACATCCCCCCCATCAGACACCCATCATATGCGAGGAAAAGCAAAAGCACGCATTAACACATATAGGTATTTAGAATTGATTTTATCATGATGATAGAGACACCGGCAGCCTTCCAATTTGCTTTAACATTGTAAATATACCAATAAAGCATTATTCAACTGATCACGCGCTCTCTCGCTCTCTCTAGAGGGGGTGTGTGTGTGTGTGTGTGTGTGTGTGTGTGTGTGTGTAGAGTGGTCTTTTGTTCTAACCGTGGAAGACCATGGATTTTGGGGTATTTTTAAAAATGGATTTGGAATGCTGCTGCAGCAGTCCAGCTGGCACAAGGGGTAGTGTCCCCAGGTACCAATTGCCTGGGCCCCAGAAGCTCCTGAGAGCAAGTAGCCCTGAGCTGCTTGCCAGGGAAGCTTTTTGTATGGACGGGGCCAGAACAGGGCAGCTTTTGATACTGCTGGGGACAACATAGGTGCTGGCCCCAGGCTCTAGCTCCCCCTGGCTGCAGATCCAGGAGCCAGGCAGGATTATTTTGCCCCAGGTGGCACAATTTGCTCCACACCAAAATGCATGTCTGAGCATGTGTGCTGAGGCAAA
>NW_017728998.1:28893292-28910634 GCF_001723915.1 Gavialis gangeticus | reverse complement strand
ATCTCAACGAAGTTGGCCCTCCTGAAGTCTAGGGCTACCTCATCTCTTCCTATCTTACATGAGGAGAATGCCATTATCATATACTTACATAAATCTACTCTCTTTATACTTACATAAATCTACTCTCTTAGATGCATCCCTACATCTTTTCTTCTGGAATTTGAAATCAATATTTAAGCACAGTCCATTACTTGTTAGTGCTGGGTGACTCATTTTCTCCAATCTATTTTTCACAATTTCTCCCACTTCCCCTTTTCATAAAACTATGTGCATGTATCATATAATCAAACTTCCAAAGCCAGAACACGAAGTCCTAACAATACAAAAGAACACTATACTGAACTATTCTATGATAAGAGTTATCATTTATGCAAACACAGTGTGCCAGACTTAGCGACTTGCCCTGTCTTCTGCAAAAGACACCTTGGAGCCATTGTAGATAGTTCTCTAAAAATGTTAGCATGTCATTTGGTGTGGCAGCAACCAAAAAAGCCAATGCTGGAGAATTGCTTTCTCTGTATAAAAACTTCCAGCTCTGAGGCTTACACAGGAAGGGACTTAGAGCTGCACCTTCCATTGACAGAAGTAGTCCATGCATACTTTCACCAGCTGCAATACTGTTACTCAGTTGATAAGTACAGGACAACATATACCAGAGAATTCATGTTTCTGGACAACTGGGCTCATTAATAAGAACTTTAATTTGAAAAAAAAAAATCTTTTGGGGGGCTATAAACAACAATACTAACAAATTATTACTACATTTGGTTTATTGTGCCACCATCTTAATACCTATTATGAAAACAGTAAGTTCCAAAGATTCTTTACAACCGTAGCAGATTCCTTACTTTGCCAAGGTATTTCATTACAATGGTAAGTTATCTAGCAATGAAGATTATTGATTTGGTAAACCTCTGTTTTCACTGTTTCTGGAATTCAAGGAGTGCTAGTGGTTGCAACAGTGACAGCCTGTCTGGAGCCAGGGCAGAGCCACAATCCCCATGCATGCCCCTGCCCGGAGTGTGCAGGCTATAGATCATGATTCTGCCCTGGCTCTGGAGCAAGCTGCCCCCACCACAAGTTCCCAGTAGCTCTGCAGCAGCCCCCTGTGCTGCTCTGCTGCTCACGTTGCAGGCATGGCTGAGGCTGGGGTGTCCAGAGAGTCCAGCACAAGCCATGCTGGCAGGGGTGGCTGGGAAATGGAGTCTCCAGGCGACTGCATCTGGCTGGCAGCCCAGAGGTTCCCCATCCCTGATGTAGACACTTGTTTGAGAATTTTTTTCCCTGAGAAAGATTGTGTGTGTCCAAAAGCTTGCAAATAACTTTTTGCAAGCATTTAGTCGGTCTAATAAAAGATGGCACCTCTACCCAAAGACTCCAGCTACAGGTCAACATACCCCTCCCTCCACCCCTATCAGTTTCTCACCCATTAACTAAAATAGTTGGGAAAATTCTGGTTTTTTTGTAAGTTTTCGGGTACACCCTTGTTCAGGCCAAGGGAGCATCTGCAGGTGTTTTGTGCTCTTCCAAAATAATTTTTCCAACTATTTTAGTTGATCTAATAAAAGATAGTTTATAGTGGTGGATTTACCAGGCTGACTGCATTTGTGTAGCCCGTTTGCTGAGCACCTGTCACCTAGCTTTGTTTCTTTTTATGACCAGGTCACAAAATGCTTAGATGCAGGAATCGAGGTAGACGTCAACTACTTGGATTTTAAGAAGACCTTCAATATGGTACCTCATCCTATTCTCACAGATAAACTGAGCAGCTGTGACACAGATGATTATATGGTCAGGTGGGTGGCAAATTGGCTTAGGGGTCGCACCCAGAGAGTGGTGGTCAATGGGCTGGTATCAGCTTGGAAAGATGTGGGTAGTGAAGTCCCACTAAGCTCAGTCCTTGGACCTGTGCTGTTCAGTGTCTTCGTCAGTGACTTGGATGAGGGTGTGGAAAGAACTCTGTCCAAATTCACAGACAATACCAAATTATGGGGTAAAGTTAACACATTAGAGGATAGGGAAAGAATCCAGGCAGATCTGGACATGTTGGAGAAGTGAGTGGAACAGAATAGGGTGCAGTTCAACAAGGACAAGTGCAAGATGTTGCACCCAGGGAGAGGGAATCACCAGCACACTTACAGGCTGGGGGATGACCTTCTCATTAGCACAGCAATGGAAAAGGATCTTGGAGTCACTGTTGACACCAAGATGAACATGATTTGTCAATGCGATGCAGCAATCAGTAAAGCTAACCACACTTTATCGTGCATTAGCAGGTGCATGACAAACAGGTCCAGGGAGGTGATACTTCTCCCTCTATGCAGCATTGGTCAGGCCATGGTTGGAGTACTGTGTTCAGTTTTGCATGCCACACTCCAAGAGAGATGTGGACAACCTCGAGAGGGTTCAGAGGAGGACCACTTGTATGGTTAGGAGCCTGCAGGCAAAGCCCTACGAGAAGAGATTGAGGGCCCTGGATCTCTTCAGCCTGCGCAAGAGAAGGCTGAGAGGTGATCTTGTGGTGGCCTACAAATTCATCAGGGTGGGGGAACAGCAAGGAATAAGAGATGCTCTGTTTACCAAGGCACCCCTTGAAGGAACTAGGAACAACTGCCACAAACTGACGGAGAGCAGATTTAGGTTAGACATCAGGAAGAACTTTAATGGCAAGGGTTGCCAGAATATGGAACGGGCTTCCAAGGAAGGTGGTGCTCTCCCCTACCTCAGGGGTCTTTAAGAGGAGGCTAGATATGTATCTGACCCCAGCACTCTTTCCTGCCCAGGGCAGGGGGTTGGACTCGATGATCTGCTAAGGTCCCTTTCAACCCAAACATCTATGAATGATAAGGAATTAATAGTCCTTGCCCTTTATAAATCTATCATTAAGGAAGAGACTATGGACTATAGCAATAGGCTTAATAGCTCATGCCCACTGGTTTATTTAATCTGATATTTTGTCTTCCAGTGATTATCAATATACCTGTAATATTTTTCAGAGGAAGGATCGGAATTTCTATTAGGAACAATAATGCATTAATATATCACCAGGTAGATTCTCTCCCAATCTCAACAAACTAACAGCAAGCATAAGTATAAAAACTGGTATCTCTTATACTAACTATAATAAACATTTATATTTTGAAATAATTTAAGTGCCTAATCCTGTTCTAAGTCACACTGGGCACATCTAAATGTCCAATTAATTCACAGCAATAAATTCCAGCACATATCGCACCAGTTTAGTGCTCCCAGGCACTGCATTTGAACAGGCTAGGGGAGGACTGTGACAGGTCACCTTCCCCGGCGCCATCTTTTTGATCATCCACGCCTCACGTGGGGCACCCTTTGGACCTGTTTTGTAATTGTTCAGTCCCGCCCTAATCTTGTCTGCCACGTCTTGATGGAATTTTTTTTTTTTTGAGCGGGAGACTGCCTATTATTCTGGGTATGTTGGGGTCTCGCCTATTATGATTTAACCCCTGTTTCCTCTGGCTAGGCCTCCCTGTCTGAACTGACTAAACAGGGTTGGACTCCGAGGCTCTAGCTTTTCCTGCTCCCTTATGGAGCATGGCACTCCCCAGCCCCGAGGCACGGGAACTAGACCCACAACCAGTGGGCCACGAGTTCAAGACCTGGGCACAACCTGAACCTGCTACTGTTGGTTCAAACAAACAAAAAAAAGAACCAGCAGAAAAACCACGACTGCACTCCTGCGCACTAGGCCTCCCTGGCCCTTTTAAAATAGTCCTTCAAAATACTGGGGTTTGTATCCCCCAAAACTCCCTGTCCTCACTGGCGCCAGTGTCTGCTACAAAAACTGCCCCCGCTGGCGCCGGGGTTAGTGCCCCCTCAAAACTGCACCCTCCCTGGCACCAGGTACCCCCTCTGAAGAGGGTCCTGAAAATGAGGCCTCCTCCAACCCCTAATAGCCTCTCCCAAACCACCAGTGTTATTCAATAATCACACCAAAAAGAAAAAATAGTAATCAACACAGCATCAGCTTACTTGAACCCTCTTTGAGTCTTGGCTCCGCACCGCTGGCTAGTCTTAGTTGTGGATGCAGTGGTCACCTCACAGGGCTTCCATAGCTTCCCTCTTCCCACTGAGGACCGCTGCCCAAGCTTCTTCCTGGAGCTCTCAGGGGGACTGCTTTCCCTTTGGCTGCTGACCTCCCTACTGCCATTGCACCCAGGGTTTTTATAGTCCTGCCTCTTCCGGTCAGCTGACTAGCCATCCCAGTTCAACAATTAATCCCTTCCTCACCAGCCCTCCATGCCCAGAAGGTTCTGGCCTTATAGGGGCGCACCTTTTTCCTCGTGACAGGGTTTGGGGTCCCTCTCACAAGGACCTTCTCAGCAGCACAGCAATGGAAAGGGATCTCGGAGTCATTGTTGACACCAAGATGAACATGAATTGTCAATGTGATGAAGTGATCAGTAAAGCTAACTACACTTTATCGTGCATTAGCAGGTGCATGACAAACAGGTCCGGGGAGGTGATACTTACTCTCTATGTGGCACTGGTCAGGCCACAGTTGGAGTACTGTGTCTAGTTTTGGGTCCCACACTTCAAGAGGGATGTGGACAACCTCGAGAGGGTTCAGAGGAGGGCAACTCTTATGGTTGGGGGCCTGCAGGCAAAGCCCTATGAGGAGAGATTTAGCCTCTGCAAGAAAAGGCTGAGAGGGGATCTTGTGGTCAGCTACAAATTTATTGTGGGGGGCAGCAAGGAATAGGAGATGCTCTGTTGACCAGGGCACCCCTTGGAGTAACTGGGAACAGCGGCCACAAACTGACCGAGAGCAGATTTCAGTTAGACATCAGGAAGAGCTTCACAGTAAAGGTTGCCAGAATCTGGAATGGGCTTCCAAGGGAGGTGGTGTTCTCCCCTACCTTGGTGGGTCTTTAAGAGGAGGCTAGACATGCACCTGGCTGGGGTCATCTGACCCCAGCGCTCTTTCCTGCCCAGGGCAGGGGGTCAGACTCAATGATCTTCCAAAATCCCTTCTGACCCAAATATCTATGACTCTGTTGGAGTATGTTAATTAGCATGTTCCAGCCAGCATCCTGTGACTCATGTATCAGCATCCCTATGCTTCAAAAAGGTGGTGGGGGCACTTTAACTAAAGCTCATTCAGTGAGCTTTAGATAAAGCGCCCCCACTGCTATTTTGAAGCAAAGGGACACTGGTACACAGGACGGTCCAGGTGCTTTAATTAAAGCAGCTCTCAGAGCCACTCTAATTAAAGCACCCCTCTTCCCCTGGAACATGTGTAAAAATGCCCACAGTTGCCAAGTTAATGGTAATGCATCTGGGGGGAAAAATAACTTCAACTATACATACATGGTGTTAGGTTCTGTGCTAGTTGCTATGACTCAGAAAAGAGACTTTGGAGTCATTGTAGATAGCTCTCTAAAAACATCAGCTCAATATGCAGCAGCAACCAAAAGAGCCCACATCTTGAATATTGCGTGTAGTTCTGGTCTTTGCATCTCAAAAATGATGTAGTAGAATAAGAAAAGATGGAGAGAAGGGAAACCAAAAATAATTAGGGGTATGAAACAGTTGCCATACCAGAAGAGACCAAAAAGGCTAGAACTCTTCAGTTTGGAACAAAGGAGGCTGAGGAGGAATATGATAGAGGTCTATAAAACTATATAGTGTGGACCAAGTGAACAGGTAACTGTTGTTCACCTACTCCCAGAATACTAGAACTTGGGGGCATCCACTGAAATCAGTAGGAGACAGGTTTAAAACTAACAAGAGAAGGTACTGTTTTACGCATTGTATAGTTAGCTTGTGCAATTCACTGTTACACAAGTTGTTGGAGGCAGATGGCATAGCTGGGTTCAAAAAGGGACTAGATAAATTCATGGAAGATAGATCTATTATGGCTATTGAACAGAATGGTTAGTAATGTTTCCTCTGGCATCTTTAAACCAATAATGTTAGATGCCAGGGAGACTAATAAATAGGGGATAGATCACTTTAGATTTATTCAGTTCAATGCTCTCCCTTTGGTGTCCCCTTCTGCCACTGTCAGAGGCGGGACACTGAGCTGAATGGATCATTGGTCTGACCTGGTATGACACTTCTTATGTTCTTATGTCATTTGGTAACAGAAGCTCGTCAATTGTTTTAATGCCGTTATAGTTAAAGACAAGCCTCTATGATCTTCCAGACTTCAGCACACAAGAATTTTGTGTGGTGTTTTTGTAATGGTGCTGCTGCCCACTCCAGCAGTAGTGGGGTTTTTCATTTGGAGGACTGTACTGAAGTTCAATTTCGGGCCCCTATCCTTTCCTAAAGAACCACAATAACAACTAAAATAGATGCAGGGGACCAGGCAACTACAGTTGT
This sequence comes from Gavialis gangeticus, assembly GCF_001723915.1. Lineage (NCBI taxonomy): Eukaryota > Metazoa > Chordata > Crocodylia > Gavialidae > Gavialis > Gavialis gangeticus. The sequence goes on along the minus strand of NW_017728998.1, from coordinate 28,904,274 downwards.
TTCTGCTGTGTGGCAATTCAGAAAGCACCTTTTCACACAGGAAGTTAATCAAATGAATTTTTTTTTTAATGAATGATCTCTGCTATTAAGTCTAACCAAGTTTTTTGGTTCCAAGATGCAAGAAGTTTTAACTAGGAAGTTTTTTTACATCTTGCTGCCAGTGAGATGGCATGATCAAAGGATAACTTTGCTAGTAGTGAACTGCATTTCTCTAATAAATAATAATTAAGGAAACTAATCCATCTGCTTTTCAAACAAAATCACCAAGATAAAGTACCTGTTGTAGCAGTCCCTGCTGGCATATGTCAGGCTTTAAATAGAAGAATGATGACAGGATAAAAAATAGGGAATAAGGACAAAGATGTAATAGGTACAATCCAAGCATATTTACTACCATTTAGAAACCCTGAAATATGATCATGATGCAGTGGTGGTGGGCAAGGGCTGGAAGTTCACTGTCTCAGGGCCTTAGGCAATTGCACAGTTCAAATTGCCTTAATGTTGTCTTTACAGTTAGGCCTTGTTTGTAGTAAACACTTTTCTGCATAAATCTCTCTTCATGGCATGGCCCTGCTACTGATAGCAGCAGCAGAAGCATGCACAATATTAAGATACCAGCATTCACCAGCCTTTTTACCATAGTTTCTTCTTGATATGCTCTCAGCAAACAGTATAAATGTCTGTTTTCTGTCCACCCTACCCATTTCTCTGGCCCTGATAGCAACGGGCTTGCCCTGCTCCTTTGTACTCCCCTGCCTGTTTATATCTCCCTGTTGTCCTTTGTCATTTACTTTATTTGTAAGTTTCATAGGGCAGGAATATACTTTTCTTTCTATATTTATACAGGAACTGGCACATCGAAGTCCTGGGTCATGGATTGTGCTTCTAGAAATTATAGCACTACAGATTGGTAGTGCAAGTAAGTAACAGCAGCAGCAGCAGTTGGAGGTAATGTCCTGGGGAGAGATTTCTCACAAAGAGCAGAAAGTGATATTTTTTGCCTGATCTGGCCCCAGAAAGCAGCCTACAGCTGTGACCAAACAGAAGTGCATGACTGCAGACTGCTTTAAAAGGGCCCAATCCCACGAAAATCTGAGCCCTCATTGCATGATCATATTTATTGCATGAGGGTTCAGATGAACATGCTCCAAAACCAAGTGCATTCTGTAACTTGTGTCTGCGGAGCTCCCTGTCTGTCACTGTTTTCAGAAGAGGAAGGGGGAGAGGGAGCTGAGGGAGTTTGTTCTGGGTTTTTTATCAGCCAGAGCTTGGCGGGGGGGAGATGGATTGGAGCTCCCCCATCTTGTGGGGGCTCCAATCCACCCACCACTCTCTCCAGCACTAGCTGGGAAACCCCAAGAACGAGCACCCTTGGCTCCCTTTCCCTCCTCCCGTTTGGAAAACAGCATTTAGCCTGGGAGGGAAGAGTGGCGTTGCTACATAGACCAGGCTTCAGGCTCACAGCAAGCAGCCAGAATCCCCAACTCCCAGATTCAACAGCAAACTTCTGTCTGGTCCAGGGAATCATTGCAACTCATAGCACTTTCTGCAAAGCTCTATGAGTTGCAACAGAGAGCTGCTTTTCTGTCTGTGCCCAAAAGATCTAAGGGAGACATAGCTTAAAACGATAGTTTTGGGGTAGAGGGCAGGTGTACAGTCTTAAACAATTAACAGCTTGTTGAGCTACGGATTTTGTTACGTGCTTCCCTCTTCAGACAATGAAGAGAAAGGGGAGGAAATAAAGTATAACGTAAAAAAATAAAATCACTAAAAGTGGGAATAAAACAAGGCTAGTACCTATTCTTTTCAGATGCATTTAAAGCCCTGAGGTTCACAGCATTTGAGAAACTAACAACTCAAGAGGAAGAAGCATTAAGCTTTTTACAAAGGGAAGCATTTTGGATTCAGCTAGCTAGGCACTAACAACCTGGAGGCCTGAATGAAGAGAGGATAGACCCTAAATACCTCATTTAGTGCATCATTAAGACAGAGTTTTTTTCTCCTTATTTACATAGCTTTATGTCCCAGCCTATAGCCATATTTGATGCCTTTCCAAAACACATTAGTTACTTTACCATTTTTCTCTTCACTTTTGTTTTTTTTCACATCATAGCTTGCAGAAAGGAAGACAGATCATTAATGTCTGACTGTACTTACTGTTTTGTAGAAAGAGGATCTGGTCGTTTGTGAGAATAGTGTTAATGCTCATTTTATGAATTTTGCAGAAATACAATTTATCTTTAGAAGGTGCAGCATTTAGCCCTGTAGCATACATAGCTGAGCATAAACTAAGCCAAGAAACTATGGAATTGTTTTTGTTTTGCACTATAGAAGATATCATTTTTTACCCAGCTTTCTCCTTTGGGACACAATTCAGCAGTCCATCTACAACAGTTTCAGTGGGACAACGCACATGCTAAAGTGCTTTGCTCATAAGGACTTAAACATATGCTTGAATGCACTGCTAAACTGGATGTTGATGACTATAGAAATGCAGTTGCCAGTTCTATTCCCCTTTGTTTGCTAATTCCTGAAGACATTGAAATCTCTTTACTTATACTCAGTGACCAATAATAGGTCTGACCAAATCTTGCTACTTTGTGGTTGAGACTTCCATATTTTGCATTCATTTTAAGTAACCCCTTCTTAGAAATAAATATTTTTCAGTGCGTTTGGATGAGACACTTGAAACTTCCCCGGCCAAAGGGCTTCTCAATGAATGTCTGTTAACTGGATCAAAAATGGAGGGGAGGAAAGATGGAAGGTAAGAAATTCATCCAGATATATCTGCTTAGATAGATTTGCATTCTACTGTGGCTTAATTATGAAAGGGAGAACATGATTTCTAGTTTATAATAGGCAGCCTGCTGTTACACCTATTTACAAGTTCATTTAATATAGCAAAGGAAATCATTCCAACCTTGTTGATGCTGTAAAAAGCATTCTCTTAAACACTGTATATATTACCACTATAGTGATAGAATAAAAGTCCATGCTTAAGTCCATGCTTAAATCTAAGAACATCCTCCTTAATATGATGAGTATGGATGAACTTAAACACACTCCACTCTCTTGCATTTTGCAAAATTCTGAGTCTTTTGGGAAATATAATAAATTAGATAATTTACAAGCTGGCTGTGAACTTTCAGTCATCTGGTTTTCAGGTTTTGTTTGCATTTGGTAATCACAAGTTGTGGAAACAACCAATTAGGTATATAAAAGCCTTGAATAAATAGAAGAAGGGTGCCGTAAGTAGAGTATTTTAATTATAAATTGTGTTCATTTGAGCCATGTCAGAAAGAAAGTTGTGGTTTTTCCCTTTAGAGTACATCAGCTTCACTCAGAGGAATCAGAAATCACTTTTTAGCTTCTCAAATGGACCCCAGGGAATGCACATTCATATTATCTGTCGTGTTCCTGTTACTCCTTCTTGATGCACTAGAATGTATTTACTCTGTAATGGATAATAACCTTCTGGGACTGAAGTGGCCTCTGTGTAACTGACACAACTCCATCGTTTTCCTATAGCTGAGAAAGAAGTTTGATGCACAGTTTTAGACCTATGTTACAATACAAGTAAAATAACAAAACATATTATTTTTCCATGACTGGAAGTAGATTTCTTTATGTACCTGGGGATGGGGTCTCCCGATGCCTTTTTTTCTTATCATTTCAATATCCATTCAAGAGTGGAAAGGTTGAGTTCAAGAGAGTGTTATCACATGTAAGGCCATCTCTTTTTTTGTCAATTTGCTTTGTTTTTATCACTGCAAATATTCACCAGCTAAAAAAACCATCTCAGCTTCACGTGGTCTTACCTTGTCTGCTGTCCAAGGATCAGGTCTATGTGAACTTGCATTTTACTGCCTGGCAATGGAAAGAAGAGAACAGCATGTTATATGTCAGATGCCTTCCCTTCAGCCTTTGCATATCTGGATTTTGTAAAGTGAGAGACCAGCAATATAGTTGCAAACAACTTTAAAAAAACTACTCGTTTTACACAAAAATCTTTTTTTAACTGTGATATGCTTGTAGAATATGCAGGAAAAAAATATCCTAGGCCCTCTTTTCTTAATGGGAAAGATGTTTTACCTGCCAAAACAGAGTTTTGCCTTCTACACAGCTTGTTTTATCCTACCTTTATTTCCTTTAGTTATAGGTAATAAGGCAGATAAATAACAAACATGAGATGAAAAAACACCAGTCAGTGCTTTATGCTTGTTGACAGTCAAGTGGTGTTGCACAGAAAAATTCCAAGTGTAGAAAAAGTAGAAGGGAAAGTATAATTGCTACCTTCCAATCCAATACTTGTAACCAGGAGCTAAAATACAGAGGGATAAGTGGGAACACAGCATATATCGTGCTAGAAGCACATGGGGAATACCTCCTCCTTTCCTTGTTTGGGTAGGATTCCCCCACCCCCAATTCCTCTTGCTTTGCAGCTGCTGAGTAGAAAGTTCCCCCCTCCCAAGGGGGTTGTAGGAGAAAGCTGTTTACACAAGCCAGGAGGGGTGAGTATATTCCTGTGCTTTCAGCGGCATTTCACAGCATCCCAACCCTTGCAATTCTGTTCCCCAACAGTGCATCTTTAGGCTTCTTTCATTTTTGCCTCCCATAGTAAAGTCTTAGTATCATTAAAGGAAGTTAAGCCTGTTGCGTTTCTGGGAAAGGGAAGAAATATTTGGTAAGGATATTATAGATCGTGAAGATACAAAAATCTAATCAAAAGCATCATTTTCTTGATTGATTTTGGATAATGGGCTCAATCTTTAGGACAGAAAATATGGAGGTGCAATTTACTTAATGATTATTTAGGTCTCTGGTGGCCATAACTTCCCCACCCTTTGTAGTGGTTTCCTGTTCTGTTTATTTAGGATTATCATACAAAGATTGTTCCAGGTAAATACTCTGTCTACTGATTTATATTTTATTGGGCTTATTAAAAGCAGGTCTCCTAATCATGTACTAACGTATTGTAATATCTGCTTACATCTATTTATCATGAGAACACAACAGATGTGCAATCATTTTTCATTGCTTTTACTAATGGTAGGTTATTTAACTTTATTACTTTTATATTATAGTCATCTTAGCATTTTCATTTATAATGGAAAATTACACTCCTAGGCTTCACTGGTTAAGATAAATTTTGTTCGTTTAAAATAATTCTAGAGATAAATGTTTCCAATGAGAATCTCTGAGCTCTTTAGAGGGAGAAAGGAAACATCACTCTTTTTAGTCATACTTTTTTTTCAGGTTATTTTGACTTAACAGTACTTAGCCTTTTGCAGTGGTTAGAAGAGGTATCTTTCCTGCTGTAATGTGCACACATCTATAGCAGAGCGTCAGGCTTTGGATATAAATTCAATTTAGATATGAATAAAAATCCTTCCCTATGTGCACACAACATCTGGAATTTAGTGTATAGCATAAACATGCTGGCTTTCTAGTGGTGTAAATTGTATAGATCTATTAAAATTAATTGAGTTGTGCTATTTTACACCAATAAAGAATTTGGGCATTTGAATTCAGCCCATAAATTCTTTTATGTATCCACCAAAGCTACCCAAAACTATGCTGCTGCTATGAACATGTTTTGCTGCTGCTTTGAGGTCTTTATTATCTTTTTCTTTAGTGAAGCAATATCCACAGCCTCATTGGGCTAGGTGTTGTACAGGAACAAAATAATTGATTTGGCTTCTGTGTGAGGGGCCAATCCAGTGCAGAGTGAAATGATTATACCATCAATGGATTACACCAGCAATGACAATACATTTCATTCTCCTCATCCTACATGTATCATAATAAAAGCTACTTATGGGCATTTGGAAAGAAGACAAAAAGGTCACATGCCATGTGTGAGAGGTTTTCAGGCAAAGGCCTAATGCATGTGTTACAATTCTAGCAGATGTTGAGAATATGCAGGGGGGGGGGAAGGGCTTAATTAAGGGCTACCAGCACAGTCTTATTCATGAAGCATTTATCAATCTAAAGACATTGTCTGTGGGGTTGTGAACAACCACTCCTCCTTCCAAACCCTGTCTCCAGGAACAACTGCAGCTGGGCTGTATAAATTGCTGCCAAGATTTAGAAAAGAATAATCTGGAATGACACATGATCACAGTCTGACCAGGCTTTTAGAAGTATATGTTTGTATGCTAATTCATGGGAGGACCATGAGATCTACAGGAGCCTCCTGAATATCCTTTCCCTTTTACAGATGCTGGTGGTTGTTTATTCTTCATAGCAAAATAGCAACTTTAGATGCAACTGTGAGAACAGTCAAACTTGATGCTGAAAGCACAAGGCTCATCGATGGGAGTGATGTGGAAAGTTCATCATAATAAAAATAAACAAGCAGACCCCTACCCGTGGCCTGGAAGTGACATGGTGTCAATATTCAGCTGAGTAAATCCCAGAGGTCTCAAATAAATTATGACAGCAGCCAAAAGTCGGCAATGGAAGCTTTTCACACCATTTGTCATCTTGTTCCCAAGGGCAGCCAAGTCTTGAGTCTCAAATTGCATAGATGTTATTGATGATAACTACCTGACTTCCACATTAAATTCAAAATATTTCCAAAGGAAGATTGTGATTTTTTTGCATTTTTTTCCAATTTCCTGATGGAATACTGCCAGTAAACCTTTTTCTTCCTTGTCTGACAGCATGTCTCAGGATGTATCACTTGATCCCCTTCACATCTTCTCATTTCCTGATTGGCTTGTGTGGTGAGTTATAGGAGACTGTAGTCTGACAAAGGAGCCCAGTGCACTGAAGCCAAACTTTTTTATTTATTTCAGTGGGCTTTGACTCAAGACCTTAAATCTTAAACGTAGGCAGTAGAAGTAAGGAGGTGCAATACCTGATCTAAAAGTTGTTCTAGAACAAGTAATTCTTGTTTTCCTTTGGCAAGAATAATAATCTGGATTAAAAGAGATTTCCTTCTGTAGAAAGCCTGAGCTATTCTCTTAGTACTGATCATGAGAATTGTAAGCACAATTGCTATTCAAAAAAGCCACTCCTGCTAAACTCTTGAGAATGTAGCTCTTCCTTCTGCCAGGCAAAGTGGATCAAAGCTTTTTTCTATGGAGAACTATAGGTTAAGATCCAGATATAAAAGAAGGTCCGTGCCACACCCCAGCATGCTGCACAGCATCAAAGGATTTTTTGTGGGCATGGATGGAGTATGTGCTAAGCAAGAAAGCGTTTTAAAGTAAAACAATAGGAGTATGGTATGAGGCATACTTATATTACCAAAACAGGTTTCCAGTGGTATCACCACAGTGGTTTTACAGCCAGTTCTGTCAAATTTGGAGGGGGGAGGGTAGGCAGAGAGAGACTTAAGACACAAAGAACTCACCTCAAGGTCATAGCTGTCTTGCTGCTAGCATAGTGTTGCTTAATGCTTACCCAAAATAGTCAGTTAACAAAATAACCATGAGAAAAATTTCTTTTTACAACATTCAAACAACTCAGTACAATCTTAGAAGCTGGAGCTCTACATCAACACAAGCTAAACTGGGGGGGGTGGAGAGTAAGAGTGAAGATTCAGGCTGAGGGAACTATAAAATGTCAACTTAGGAAAAATGTCATGATTCAAGTCAATTTTGAATTGAATTAACTTTTCTTCTGAATTCTCTTGAGGAACTGAGCTCTTAAAAACATCTGATGTGCGGTGAACATGACACCTTTTAACTCTGCTGTCATCCAGAGTTTGAAGGTGATGGTTTACATTATAGAAAAGTACCCTGTTGAGTAGCATGCTGTCTCCTTGAGGTGAGCAAGTTTGTCTAGGAATGTAATGTGCAGATCCTTCCTCCCTCCAGTCGCATGGAGGGGATGATAAGTCGCAGTGGTTGTCTTACCCAAACTCACCTGCTCTAGCTCTAAATTAGAGCTGGTTGAGGAAATTCTGGCAAAACCAAATTTCAACAAAAAGTGCACTTCAAAAAAATGTCTTCTGATTTGTTTCCAGCATGCTCTCAGCTGTCCAAATGGAACTGTCTTCAACTGTGAATTAAGATGAGCTTCCAGGTTTGGAGAGATGCAAAGGTTTGTAATGATCAGATTGTGGCAATATGATCCTTGGTGGCCTTGACTAAACCATGTTAGGAGTCTCATGTCTCCATCAGTTATGAGTAACTTCATCTCCAGAGGCTCAACTTTTGAAAAGAAAATGTGAACTTGGGATACTCAGTTATTTTGTCTTAAGCTGTTTGGTTGCTCATTCATGCTGTTGTTGAAAGACACTGTGCTCATCACATTGCCTTCTGTTTCATGATCACAAGGGCGATGCTGTGTGGAAATGGTAAAGAGCCCCTGTGGTGGGGGAGGTGATACTGCACGTGATGTAGATAAAGCATGAGAAGGGTGTGTGGAGTAGTGGAGAATGAATGAAAGAAGGATCACATGAAAGTGGTGAGAAGTCTGAAAAAGTGGGAAGTGATTAGGAATAAGAGAGGCCTGTTTTAAATTTGGAGTGAGAATTTGTTTCATACACAAGAAAGAAAATGAGAAGACATGTTGTGTAGGAAGCACTTGGCTGGCCTTGGTGTGAAGGGCATACAAGAGATGTTTAGGCCTGGTGTTTAGGCTGTTGCTCCCTCTGTATGCTCTGAAGAATTGCCTCCTCTAAGCCTGGTTTGGAGAAACTTTAAAATTAATAGGTAATTAAGTTTGTTAATGAGGCAGGTTTCTGGGAGCTCAGATATACAGATTAACTATTAATATATTTTCATGCAAAATATTCTGCCACTTGTAAAAAATTACAAACATGAGAGAGCTGGAAAGATGCACAAATAAAACAAGTTCTCTACTCTGCAGGGACATATTCAAGTATGTAGGAGGAAAATAGGAAGAAGGAGATAAAAGTAACTTTTTATGTCTTTGCAGCCTAATTCTGATGTTCTTACTTGTTCTTAAATTCTAGCAGATAAAAGAATGAGGGTTTGTTTGTTTTTTTTTTAAAGGTACACTCAGTCTGGGGGACTTTGTGATGAAAAGAATGCAGAGCTCTTGACTGGGAGACCCAAAAATAACAATGAATGTGTGTAAAGTGAGTGAAAAATCAGAAACACCATATTAATAAATGTGCATGTTTCTGCTCCATCTCTCCTTAAGAAAAAACAAAACTGATCGTGTCTTTTAGTCCAGGCCCTGGACTAAAAGGTGTTGATGGGGAGCCTGCACAGTCTGCAGATTCCAAGAGCAGGCATGGGGGATTGCCATGTTGTTTTGGTCATCTAAAATTTATAAGAGCAGAGTCGATCAGCATGTTTTGGAAAACTGGAAAAGAAAATATCTGGTTGAATGAAACTTTGAGGACAAACTATTTAAAGAATTCTTCCCCCTGCCCCCACTTTTAAGCAGAAATTTAGGAATGAAGAACTCTCAGTACTGGAAGATTTTAAATAATTTATGTTTGGAAAAATCATGGCTAGGCTCATAGATATTTTATTCCAGTTCATTCACAACAGATATTTTGCTTTGTGAGGAAAGCCACATTTCCAAATATGCCATATTTCCAAATATAGAAAGCTCAGGCCTGTGACTATAGAATAAACAAATGACATGATGATCCTGCAAAAATAAGAAAAAACCAAATTAAATACAGAGGAGATAAAAGCCAGTGAAATTCTCCTTGGTGAATTGGGGTAACAGCTCCAGCTCTGGTTCAACAATCTCTGCAATACTCAAACCACAAAACACCCAAAAGATACAGGAAGACCATACACAAGAACTGACTTAGAAAGGAGTCAGGTCTTGAACTGCACATAAAGGATGTTAAGCACTGGGTGATGGGAGTAGAAGTATATTTGCTGAATGGGACATTGTATTTCAAGTAGAAGCCAAATCAGCCATGCCCAAGTGACACCATTATAATAGCTAGGACAATAATTACACACAGAAGAATGCATTAAATGGTAGCAAGCACAGTTACTCCCTTCTTACCAATTCTGACCTGACCCAAACCAGCTCACTTTGTAAAATCTGACTGGATTAGAGCATTGCCTAGCCTGGTTCCATTAACCATGGACATTAAATAAGTAATGCTGTGGTGAAATCAACTTTTAAAAAATGAGAAAAAATGTATGTTATGCTTAATGTATTTTATTCTGTGTATTATTTTCGAAGTAAAATAATTCCTGTGGCACAGATGAAATGACTGCATGGATATTTAAATGGTACTTCAAAGAAACTTGGATTCACATAATATTATGTTCCATGTTTAATCATGCTATCCCAGTAAAAAGGAGTTGCCTAAAGTAGATTATTTATTCATTTCATGTTTGTATTTTAAATACTTTCTATAATTAGATGGATTTTAGCTTTTGCTTTTTTCAAAACTGATTCTTTCCATCTGAAACTTTTGCCATGAATTTAAAACGTATTTACCATATATCTTCACTGACCTAATCAAAAGAAAAAAAAGGCCAAGAAAATGTCACTGATACCCAAGTACCATATACCAGTATGATGGGAAAAAGTCTGAGGAGTTGTTCTAAACTGCCCATAATTTGATAGTTAAGTCAGTGATTCTAAGCTACAGCCGTGCCACAGCAGTCTGGTGGGCCTTAAGAGCCTTTCAAAAGTGCTGTGGGGTACCACACGATGTTAGCATGATTAGGCACGCAAACACGATTTACAAGATAAACCCAGAGATTTCAAATGGATTCCATTGTGTTAAAAGGATTCTGACCTGCTGTGGTCTTTCTGCATTCTTTGCAATAGAAGAATTGCTCTAGTATTTTTCCGCAGTCAAAAAAACATGAGCAAAAGCTAAGAGCTGACATTTCCCAAGGGATGTCTTGTGTCTAAAAAGGTTGAGAACCACTGGTTTAAACAATGTGGAATCAATGACTATGATCCTGGTTCTGGATCTGCCCTAGTTTTCTCAGCCCATTCCTGTTGGGCATCCATTTTACAAAAAGCCAGTGATGAAGAGCAGGAAAAATTAAAAAAAAAAAAAAAAAAAAAAGTTA
>NW_017728998.1:28890601-28893191 GCF_001723915.1 Gavialis gangeticus | reverse complement strand
AAAAAAAAAAAAAAAAAGAAAGTTAGCCAAGATGGCCATCCTGGGGGCTAAAATTTACTTACCATATGATTAGACCTACTTGACCATTCAGTTTCTGCAGCATGCTGACCTTGAAGAGACTATGTTGAAACTGCCACCTCCTACACTGTTCACAAAAAGTACAAAAGGAAGGGGGAAGCAGTCACAGGTGATTACATAATAAATTAATAGATTCGTAGATGTATAATCTCAGTGTGGGACTCTACAATGAGATGGTTTATCAGCTAAACACCTTAAAGGAACAGTGAGGCAATGCAATTCAAGTATCCATGTAACCTTAAGCATGAAAGGAATAGCAACAGCAATACAGATAAATGTGGTAGGCTGTCTTTAGTGCTGAGATGTCTATATGAGGAAAGCAGAATGTGGCTTCCAGATGAATGTGAAAAAAAGAAAAGGTGTGTTTAGCTGAAATAGCTGAGAAAGGACAGAGGGTCATAAATGGGCATAAGATCATTTTGTAGCATGGCGGACATGATGACAGTGAGTATCTGAAATGTGCTGATGTACATTCATTACTCAGTGCATTTCATGCACTTTTGTGTATCCATTGCTCAAATGTGTAGAATAATGACCCGAAAACTCTCATTTTGTACAGCCATTTGATAGTTGTTTGTTTTAATGTTTATAAAAATTAGACTGGCCACGGTGGTGTCTGAAGTTATCTATACCCACTGTGGCACTTCGGGCTTTTCTGCAGAATCCTTTCAATATTCTTCAGTCCTCTCCTGAAGTGACTCATTCTCTCTCTGCTAACAAGTGGATGTTTGTTCTCTGTACCTATTAATTTCTTTGGCTTACTATCAAGGCTGCTCTTAACTGAGCATATGGTGTGCATACTATAGTCACTTGCTCACTGGGAACAGAATTCATTTCACATGACCCACTGAATTGCTATAAGAGTTTCTGTCTGTAAGAGCAGCTAAACAGAACCCAGATTGAGATGTGCACATAAAGGCAAAAGAGTCCATACTTAATTAGTTATCCCCATGTAACTACTTGACTGGACTGAGGACATTTAGACGAGAGTTCAGAATAGTGCTGCAATATGGCATGAAGAGACTGTTAAGGATCATCCCTGGGACTGAAGAAAATTTTAAACTTAAACTGTTGTTCTATCCAGGACCAGCATCCGTGTTTGCGGGGCTTCCATTAAGACTGAGGTTGCAGCGTGAGGAAACAAAACCACAAATATACCCATCCTACTGGTCCCCTAGAGCCAGGGTCCCAGTGTCACGGTTCGTTCTGTAGCGGGTGAGGAAAATTGGGTTAAGTCAGGAATACAAGCAATGGTCAACACATGTCTGTGCATAAGGAATTAAGTCCTAGACCTAAATTATTATGTGGTTAGGCCATACTTTGTAGGTAGATTAGTTTTGCTATTAAGACACATTCTGTATTTAAACATCACAGTGATATACATGCTACAGAAAAAGTAAATAAGAAAACTACCTTTTGGATACTGGTTTAGGTTGGATATCAAGCTGCAGGACAACGAAGCACAAGGAACAAGTTAAATGCAGAGAGTCAACATTCAATTTTTTGCCTTCAGTTGGTTTATGTCATAATCTTTACATTGGTGGTTTTGCACTGGATTGATTTGTGTGCTTTTGGCATTTTTTGGAGATGGCTATGTGCTATGTACAGCTTAATGGAGCAGAAACTAAAGTCAGGACAGCAGAGCAGGAAAAGAATACTTGACATGGAGGGAAAGGGAAAATAAAGAAAAAGAAATAGAAACTGAAAAAGGCACTGTACCAGTTTAGCAATGATTTATCCATATGCTTAACTTTATTTACTAAGTCATCTCACAGTCCATGTAACTGCTCTTGTTGCTTAGAATCATGTTCTAATAAAAGTACTGAGAAGTAGAAGGGGAGATCAATATTACAATAATAAGTGAAGATGTGCAGGTTAGACTAACAATGGAATAGAGGAGACCAGATGATCATAGGCTTCTACCAAAGACAGGACGAGAACGTGAGAGAAACATGAGCCTTTCCAGCCTGCTAATTTATACTTGTTTCAAAGCAGAGAAGCATGGTAGCAGCCCAGTGAAACTTAAATAAGCACTGGAATAAAAAAGCCCTAAGGAATGTAGTATCCATAAAGGAAAAATCTACAAAGTTAAAATAGCTGTCCTAGAAGTGCATGAGTATACATAGGAAAATATGAAGCATTTTAGTGTGAGAGACAGCCTTGTTAGTCTGCAGTCAAGTAGAAGGCAGACAAACCAGTGTGTGTGTGCGTGCGTGCATGTGTGTGTGTAGAAAATTAGGGTTGGAAGGAACCTCAGGAGGTCATCTAGTCCAACCTGCCACTCAAAGCAAGGCTATAGCCAACTATATCATCCCACCCAAGGCTTTGTCTAGCCCAGGGGTTGTCCTAGGGGTACTTGGAAAAGTCCTGGGGGGTATGTGCAGGCAAGTGGGGACGGAGCACTGCCATCCAGGAGCAGGGCTGGAAGGGGAGGGGGAGGGCAGTGGTGCCCCTCTGAAGGTGGCACAGGTGCCACCTGGCCAGCCAGACGCTGGGGGTTGAGCTTGTATGC
>NW_017728998.1:28866694-28885601 GCF_001723915.1 Gavialis gangeticus | reverse complement strand
TGCCACTCAAAGCAAGGCTATAGCCAACTATATCATCCCACCCAAGGCTTTGTCTAGCCCAGGGGTTGTCCTAGGGGTACTTGGAAAAGTCCTGGGGGGTATGTGCAGGCAAGTGGGGACGGAGCACTGCCATCCAGGAGCAGGGCTGGAAGGGGAGGGGGAGGGCAGTGGTGCCCCTCTGAAGGTGGCACAGGTGCCACCTGGCCAGCCAGACGCTGGGGGTTGAGCTTGTATGCAGCAGCTGCTGCTGCTATTCACCACCCCACACCGCTGCTGCTGCCCACTGCCCTGCACCAGGGGTTTCCAACCTTTTTTAAGAAGTATACCTCTTCTGGTGGCAGCAGCCGGATGCAGAGTGAGGTGGGGCGGGGGGGGCTTGCATGCAGCCACTGCCACCGCCACCCACCACCATGCACCACTTTCCCACGGCTGGTTGCACATGCCGCTCCATAGGCTGCTGACAGGCAGCGCACAACTGGCCAGGTGCGAGGCCAGTGGAGGAGTAATTGGCTTACTTGACTAGAAAAACAGACAAAGACCAGAAGTGCTGATACTGCTTAATTCAGTTACGTGTTTTGAGATAAGGAATTCTGCATGCCTTGGGTTATCCTTAGGTTATCTTGATATATTGCCCTGTGCATAGATAGTTTGTTTACATAAACTTCCTAAATTTCTGTGTAATTTACTATTGTTTTGTTTCTCCAAGGTCATATTTTTTTATCTTTCTCTGTCTTAACTATAAATACGCTTGTAAACTTAGAGAGTCTGAGAAATCCTTTGAAACAGACAACTGGGTGATTCCCCTTTCTGTATGGAATTCTCCCTGTGATCACAGTATGGCCCTAAATAAATAAAAGCTGGCTCTGTCAACCACAACACAAAGTTTGATTTCTTCCACACCAGTCAGCAGCCCACAGAACCACATGTGCAACCGGCCGTGGGAAAGTAGAGTGTGGTGGCACGGGGTGGTGGGTGGTGGCAGCAGCGGTGGCCGCATGCAAGCCCTTCTCCTTGCCCTGCATCTGGCCTCCACCACTAGAAGGGGTACACTTCTTTAAAAAGTTTGAAAACTCCTGGTATAGCCAACGCTTAAAAACCTCCAAGGATGGAGATTCCACTACCTCTCTGGGTAACATGTTTCAGTGCTTTAGTACCCTCCCAGTGAGAAAGTTCTTCCTAATATCTAACCTAAACTTCCCTTGCTGCAATTTAAAACCGTTGTTCCTTGTTCTGTCATCTGCCACCACTGAAAACAGTCTAGCTCCATCCTCCTTGGAACACCCCTTCAGGTAGTTGAAGCCTGCTATTAAATCCCTCCTCAGTCTTCTCTTCTGCAGACTATATAAACCCAGTTCCATCAGCCTCTCCTCAGAAGTCATGCGCTCAAACCACTAACCATTTTTTGTTGCACTCTGTTGGAGTCTTTCCAATCTGTCTACATCCTTTCTGTAGTGAAGGGCCCAAAAATGGACACAGGGCTCCAGATCTGGCCTCACCAGTGCTGAATAGAGGAGAAGAATAACTTCTGTAGATCTGCTGGCAACACTCTTATTAATGCAGCCCAGTATGCTGTTAGTTTTCTGCACAATAAGGGCACACTGTTGGATCATATTCAGCTTATTATCCATTGTAACCCCAAGGTCCTTTTCTGCAGAGTTGCTGCTTAGCCAGTTGGTCCCCAGCCTGTACCTGTGCATGAGACTGTTCCATCTTCAATGCAGGACTTATCACTTGTCCTTATTGAACCATGAGAATTCTTTTGGTCTAATCCTTGAATTTGTTGAGGTCCCTCTGAATCCTAGCCCTACGCTCCAGCTTATCCACTACATCCTCAAGCTTTGTGTCATCCATGAACTTGCTGGAGGTGCATGCCATCCCATCTTCCAGGTTTCATTGATGAAGATATTGAACAAAACTGGCCCCCGGACTGACTCCTGGGGCACTGCACTTGACACCAAATGCCAACTAGACATAAAGGCATTGACTGCTACCCTCTGAGCTCTTCAATCCAGCCAGTTTTCTATCCACCTTACAGAACATTCATCCAACCTGTATTTCAGTAGCTTGTTTATGAGAATGTTGTGGGAGACCATAGCAAACGCTTTGCTAAACTCAAGGCCGATCACGTCCACTGCTATCCCCGCATTCAGAGCCACTCCTCACATCATAGAAGGCAATTGGGCTGGTCAGGCATGACTTGCCTTTGGTGAATCCATGCTGACTGTTCCTAATCATCTTCTCCTCCAAGTGCTTAGAAATGGATTCTTTGGGGACCTGCTCCATGATTTTTTCCAGGGACTGAGGTGAAGTTGACCAGTTTGTAGTTCCCTGGATCCTCCTTCTTCCCTTTCTTAAAGATGGGCACTATATTTGCCCTTTTCCAGTCATCCAGGACATCTCCTGATCACCATGAGTTTTAATGATGGCCAGTGGTTCTGCAATCACATGACACAACTCCATCCGCATGCTCAGGTACATCCATTCCAGCCCCATGGACTTGCACACATCCACCTTTTCTAAATAGTCCCTAACTTTTCTTTTGCCACTGTTGGCTGCTCACCTCCTCCCCAAACTGTGCTGCCAGGTGCAGTAGTTTGGGAGCTGACCTTCCCTGTGAAGACCAAGGTGAAAATGGCATTTACTTCAGCCTTTTCTGCATCCTGTCACTAGGTTGCCTCCGACATTAGGGACCCACACTTTCCCTGATCTTCCTCTTGTTGGTGGCATACTTGTAGAAACCCTTCTTTTCACCCTTCACATCCCTTGCTAGCTCCAACTCCAGTTGTGCTTTGGCCTTCCTGACTTCATCCCTGCATGCCTGAGCATTAGCAATACTTTTATACTCCTTCCTGGTCCTTTGTCCAAGTTTCCACTTCTTGTAAGTTTCCTTTTTATGTTTTAGGCTTTCTGAAAAGCTCCCTGCCAAGCCAAGCTGGTCTTCTGCCATGCTTGCTAGTCTTCCTGCACATCTGATAGACAGACAGACAGATTTATCTATATATAGACCTACGACCTGTTGGTGCTCTGGGTAGCAGTACAGCTCTGCACCACAGATATAGACATCTATATCTATAGCTATAGATGGGTATGTAGATATAGATATATATATCTATATCTATAGAGATATCTATATCTAGATAGATAGATAGATAGATATGTATATCTGTAGCACAGAGCTGTACTGCTACCAAGAGCATCCAGAGGTGGTGGAGAGTGGAATGGCCTTCAAGGAAGGTTAGCTGTGAAATAAGCAGGGGTAACTTTAATGATTAAGCAGTTGTGGACCAAGCAGCGCAGCACCACCAGGATGTAGTGAGGACAGTAAATGGCAATGGTTTCCCTCCTGAAAAGCCACATATATCCTGTCACGGGGCGGGACGCAGAGGCGGCTGTGATCCCCCTAGCGCCCCTACCATGCCAAGTTGGGTCCTGAATGCACCCTCTTTCTCGCCCGCCACGTCTTGGTTTTATATATAGTTTTATATGGGAGGCTGCCTTCTGTCCGCTTGGACACGGTGCTCTCGTACTTACCCCTGCTCTGTACAATGATCAGGTGCGCCCCGCCTTATGGGCTATGCGTGCTTCCTACCTCCCCTTTAGCACGCCCCAAGCCTTGCAGTTATTCCAGACGTTCTCGTGTCTCCGATATATGCGCCCTCGCTGGGGCCTCTCCGATATGCGTGCCCTCGCCGGGGCCTCTCCGATACGCGCGCCCTCGCCGGGGACTTGTCCCCGGACTCGCCCTACTCCAGGCTCTGTCCTGCGTGCCTTGCGCTCTCGGGTTCTATCCCACGCTCCCTAACCTCTCGGGCTTGTACCCACGCGCTTACCCCTAGCACACCTAATGTACTCGCCCCTCGCTTGGGGCCCTGTTGCTTGCCGCACAAGCCCTGTCTCGCCCCTTCCGGGGTTCGGCTAGTGTAATCACCCTCTTCAGGCTCTCGACCGCATGCTCTGGCCCTGTCTCGGGCCTCTAACAGCGTGCTTGCCCTACTCCGGACTCTTACACTCGCCCTTGCCCCCACTTATGGGGCTTCCCCCTAGACTCGCCTCATCTGGGGCATCCTAATAGGCGTTCCCCCCTTTTGGGGCTTATGCCTTGCCCTCTCTGGGGCTTCCTCTGTAAACTCGCCCTTCTCTGGGGCTTCTCTATTCTTATCCCCCCCCCGGGCTTACCGCAGTGCTCTCGCCCTGCAGAGGGCTCACCGCAATGCTCTTGCCCGTACTGGGATGGGTCCAATGCTCGCACCTTCCTCGCTCATCGCCCTTTCTGGGCCTATCCCACGCTTCTCGCACTCGTCGCCCTCTCTGGGCCTGTACCACCCTCACGGGCTGGGGTCTTAACTCCCCACACGCAGCGCCACACCAGCGCCAAACAGCCGTGCCTCCCAGGCATTGCTCGCTGTGCCCGTACAGGGCACCCAGGAACCCCCAGACTACTGGGGAGCTCCCGTGAGGCCTCCTCGCACCCCTACAGCCTCACCCGGTCCTCCGGTACAACGTAAACAAACACAACCATGAGCCAACTGGCTATAACATAAACTAAGCCTCCTGGCTCTAACACAACTCCACGCCAACCCGGCTGTAAACCAAATGAGCCTTGTGGCTACAACATACATCCGCTGCCACCCTGGCCCTCTTCCAGTACCTCCCTACCAGGGTTCTCTCTACCCCGCATTATCATGCAGGCAGTCAGGCTGTTCCACTCTACTCGGCTCTGCTCTGCTCCTCTCTGTTCGGGTCTGCTACAGAGCTCCTGCACCTTAGGCTGCCAGAAGGGAACTACCAGCTAGGCTCCGGCCCAGCCGCTTATAAAGGCCAGGCCCCACCCCCTGGTGGTCAGCTGACCCAATCAGCTGCCTTAGCAACACTCACCTGCTGTCCTGGTGAGTGACAGCTAAGCCCCCTTCTGCCATTATTCAGTAGCAGGCACCCTGGGGCCCTGCTACACCTCTCCCCCTCCCGGAGTTGAACCTCTTTAGGAGCGGGGCGCAGAAGTGCCCAGCGACAAATCCTTTGACCGTGCAGTGACATGGCAAATACAAGTCAACAATATAATAAGCCTTACCAACCCCCAGCCATGGGTCTACAAGTTCTCAATGGTGGAGCAGGTGGAGGAAGATGTTAGAATTTCAGTGTCTGTGAAGATGTATGAAGGCTGCAATGGAACAAGATCCTTAGTTGTCTTGGTGTCTTTGAGATTGGATCAAGGTCCTGTTCTGTAAAGAGCCATCTGGAAGCTGATGTGCAGCAGCTTCTCCATGATAAAAGAAGTCATGGACAGGTGTCCTCCCTGGAAACAGCTTTTCTAGCACATTCCTCAAGCCATTTGGTCATCAGCTAATGGTGATCGGAGCAGGATTATGATGTCTGGAAACTCCTAGTCATGAACTGGCACAAAGGCAGCAGTTAAAAGAAGGTTGTCTAGCACTTGAATGAGACAGAAGTGCAGTTCAGCAGGTGTAACTGTGACTCAGCAGCCCTCTTCAGGATCTGCTCTGTTCACCTCACATGGGGTGGGGACTATAAAAGGTGCCCTAAACATAACCTGTCTACTACAGTATTCTGTATTTCTTCCTGACTGGATAACTGCATCCAGTGGGATCACCTTTACTGTGGTCAAAAATACCAACATACCATCATTTCTGGGACCTGGAATATCAGAACTCTCATGGACAACCCTAACAATGAACATCCAGAGTGCAGCACTGCAGTCATGGCCCGAGAACTCAGGTGGCAGAATACTGATGTGGCTGCACGGAGACATGCCGAGTGGGAGATGGCCAGCTCAAAGAACATTCATAAATTCATAGACTGTAAGGCCAAAAGGGACCTTTGAAAATCATTGGGTCCAGACCCCTGTACCAAGCAGGACAGGTAACTGGGGGTCACGTGATCCCAGCAAAGTGACTGTCTAGTCTCTTCATGAAGATTTCCAGGGTAACTGATTGCACCATTGAGGCAGTTATACCTTCTTCTGGAAGGGTAAACAAGAAAGAAAACACTGACCTATCACAGTTAGTTTTGCCATGAAGAATGAACTCATAAGCTAACACAGTGAGTTCCCTATTGGAATTAATGAGTACCTCATGACTGTCTTAAACTGGTAGGGAGCCAATATGCCACTGTCATCAGCGCCTATGCCCCAACTCTTGATGCCGCCGATTAAATCAAGGAGGAATTCTATGCCAACTTTAACCAAGTCTTTTCTGATCTTTCAGAGGGAGACAGATTTATTATTTTTGGTGACTTCAATGCCAGAGTCAGAAGGGACTCTAACCTCTGCAATAGAACCATTGGCAAGGAAGGAGTAGGAAAGGTCAACTCCAATGGCATCCTCCTCTTGACCAATGGACTCACTGTCAGGAGCACGCGGGCCCGCCAGTGAAATGGTTCCAGAAAAACAGGCACAAAACATCATGGCAACACCCATGATCTAAGCACTGGCACCTGACTATGTCATCATCCCTTCCTGGGATAGCAAAGATGCCCACATCATCTGAGCTATACCAGGAGCTGATGACAGCTGAACTGATTACCAACTCATCTGCTCAGTTATGACACTCAAACTGGCTCCTGAACAATGGCTGCAGCAGAAGCAATGCTGAAGGAAGATCAATGTTGAAGGACTCAAGGACCCAAACAAGCAAGACCTCTTCCATCAGTGGCTTAAAAAGAAAAAAACTCGTGAATTCCAATCAGCAAAAATGGGAGAATATAAGCAGCTTGTGGGGTGGCCTCAAGGCCACCATCATCAGAACCTGTGAAGAGACACTTAGATTCTCTACCAGGAAACATCAAGATTGGTTTGATGAGAATCACTGGGAGATCCAAGCGTTGATCTATCACAAGCACAAGGCCTTTTGTGCTTGGCAAAATGACACCAGCTCCAAACAAAACAAACTGAATCTCCAACAAACCAAGGCAAAGGTCCAAAGGAGGATCCATGATGTGAAGGACAAATGGTGTGAAGACAAAGCTAAAGAGATTTAGCATCTCAGTGACATCCATGATATATGCAGTTTCTTCAATGCTACCAAAGCCATCTATGGTCTGAGCACTCAGGGACCAACCCCCTTGAGACCTAAGAATGAAGGAGACCTGATCAAGGAAAAGGAAGCCATCAATGCCCATTGGAAGGAGCATTTTGAAGACCTTCTTAAATCAAGACACTGGTGCTGACAAAAGTGTTCTCAACTCCATCCCACAACACCCAATCAGAGATGATCTCGGAATCTCTCCAACTCTTGACAAGGTGAGAAAAGACATTAAGCAGATGAAGAATGACAAGGCATCTGGAGCAGATGGAATCCCCTCTGAAATCTTCGAACAGGGAGAAGAGTTCACATCACTGTTTTATGCCCTCATCTTAAGGATCTGGAATGATGAGGAAATCCTAGATGACATCAGGAATGCCATGATTATGACAATTTTCAAGGAAGTAGACAAGTCCAACTGTGGAAATTACAGAGGGATCGCTTTGCTGTTAACCACAGGAAAGATCATTGCAAGAATCCTCCTAAACCATCTCCTTCCACTTATTGAAGAACTCCTCTCAGAATCTCAGTATGGATTTAGGGCATCAAGGGGTACAACTGCCACAATCTTCACAGCTTGCCAGCTGCAGGAGAAATGCTGAAAACAACACAAGCCTCTCTATATAGCCTTCTTTGACCTCATGAAAGCTTTTGACTGTGTCAGCTAAGAAGTGTTGTAGAGGATCCTTCTGAAGTATGGATACCCACCTAAATTTGTCACCATCTGCTGCCTGCTCCCTGATGGTATGCGAGTGGTGGTTCTCAGTAATAGATCCACCACAGATTTCTTTGAGGTTAAAAAAGAAGTTAAGCAAGGCTGCGTCATTGCTTCAACTCTCTTCTCAATATTTTGTGCTGTGATGCTGTATCTGACCACCAACAAGCTTCCAGCTGAAGTGGAGCTAAACTACCAAATGGATAGTAAGCTGTTTAACCTCAGCCAACTCCAAGCCAAAACCAAGACCACCCCAACCTCAATCACTGATCTCCAGTACCCTGATAATGCTGTAGTCTGTGTGCACTTTGAAACAGACCTTTGAGTAATCATTGACGTCTTGACAGAGGCATACAAGAAAATGGCACTGATGCTTCACATTAAGATGACTAAGGTCCTCCAACAACAAGCTCCTAATGAATAGTCCCCAGCTCCAGTAATCCAGATGTATGGTAAGACACTGGAGAATGTTGAGCTTTTCCTGTACCCTGAAAACCATCTCTCTCAGAAGGCTAAGACTGATAAAGAAATCCAACATCACCACAAATGTGCAAGCGCAGCCTGTAGATGCCTGAAGAAATAGGTGTTCAAAGATCACAACATCAGATCTGAAACCAAGCTCATGGTTATCAAAAAGTCATGATCCCCACCTTGCTGTACAGAGCTGAGACATAGAGAATGTAAAGGAGACATCTAAAGTTGTTGGAGCAATACCATCAATGCTGCCCATGGAAGATCATCTGAATCCAGTGGGAAAATAGATGCACCAATGTTAGTGTCCTCTTGCAAGCAAGTACTCAGGTGATGACCATCTGACATCAGCTTTGTTGGGCTGGCCATGTCATCTGGATGTCCGACTCCAGACTCCCAAAGCAAGTTTTATTCTCCCAGCTCAGCCCAGGTGTATGTTTAAGTGGAGGGCAGGTAAAGCCCTTCAGGGATGTCCTCAAGGCCAACTCAAAAAATGCAACATCAGCGTCAACTTGGGAAGACTACTGCCCAAGACACCCCAAATGGAGGAAGAGTCTACTGCAGGGATCTCAATACCTTGAAACTTCACAACAACAGGAGAAGGAAAAGTGGGAGCACCAGAAACAGCAAATCGTGGACCAAATCAAGAAACCAACACCACCCACCCAACAGAAACACATGTCTGAGCTGCAGTAGAGTTTGTTGATCTTGGGCAGTAGGGCTGTGTGAAATTTTGGCAACCATTTTGTTTTGGATGTGTTTTGGGCCGTTTTGGTGCCCGAAACACCAAATCTGAATTGAAATGAAAGGCTCAGAAACATCTCCAAAACAAAATGAGGCATCCAAAACGTTTTGGAAATGTTTCAGAAAATTTCAGAGTTTCAGAGCCGGGCTTACAGGGGAACAGCTGTACGCTGCTGCCCTGCCGCACGACTCAGCTCTGCAGGGAGCAGAGATCTGTGCTTGGGGTCTCCTCGCCACTGCTGCCTGCCCTGCACTGCTTCGGCAATGCAGGGCTGCACGGGGCAGAAAGCGGAGGCGAGGAGACCCTGGTGTGGATCGCTGCTCCCTGTGGAGCCAGGTCATGTGGCAGGGCATTGCTGGTCCCTGCCATGCAACTTGGCTCTACAGGGAGCAGAGATCTGGGGCTGCACAGGGCGGGCAGCAGTGGCAAGGAGACCCCGGAGCAGATCTCTGCTCCCTGCAGAGCCAAGTTGCACAGCAGGACAGTGCTTGTCCCTGCCGCATGACCTAGCTTTGCAACGAGCAGAGATCCAGGGCAGCATGGGGTGGGCAGTGGCAGCGAGGAGACCCCAGTGCTGATCTCTGCTCCCTGTGGAGCCAGGTTGCGCAGCAGGGCAGTGCTAGTCCCTGCTGCATGACATGGCTCCACAGGGAGTAGAAATCCAGGGCCGTGTAGGGCGGACAACAGCAGCGAGGAGACCCCAGTGCAGATCTCTGCTCCCTGTGGAGCCAGGTTGCACAGCAGGGCAGTGCTGGTCCCTGCCATGCAACATCTGATAAGTGTATCAACATAAGTGCTGATACATGATCATCTTCAACCAGCATCTGTATGCATTTTAAAATGACACTGTACAGCTCTGGCAGCATAGCCTCAGCTATAAACTTTCTGCTGGGCAGTGTGTAACAAGGCTTCAGACATTCAATGAGATGTTGGAGGCCAGTATCTTCTACAATGGAAAACAGGTGATCATCCAGAGCTATAAATTCCACTAAATGGTTAGTCATTTTTTTAGCCCTGTCATCTCCACTTCCAAATTTCTGTGAGCATTTCAGTGCTTCAGCTAATGATAGTTGCTTTGGCACACCTTTTTCTTGCTCTGCTTCTTTCTTTTCTGTAGTCATTATAGGAATTGTTGTGTTCAGTAGCATGGCACATCTTGAAGTTATGTATTAAGTTTGTTGTGTTGAAATCTTTACTGGTGTTGCTTCCGCACAAAATATTTGCAACATATACTTTGCAATGAGCTGTTTTGTTGTTCTTTTCAGACGCTTAAAAAAAACTCCATATTGTGCTCCTTTGAGACATTTACAGCTGATAGAGATTGCACGGTACACACCACAGCAAATATATTCTTGTCTCACGATTTATGTCACAGCATTCCCACGATTGATGCGTCACAGCATTCCATGTGCCACAATGCATAATTATTGGTAAACATTATCAACTACAATGACCAAAGAAAGCTGATAGCTGATAACATCATTTCTCCTTTTATTGGTGCCAATCCAATAGCCAACTGATACCAGTGCGCTCTTAGTATATGTGTGTATGTACAGACACAAACACACTTATATATGCACACACACAGATATATGCGTGTGCGCGCGCACACACACTTTCTCCCTTATGGATACCACATTTCACATTTGTGAGCTATAGCTTACATCAGTAAAAGATACCTTTTAAGATAAAAAAGGTAATCCAAAGAAAACTCTGCTTTTTTATATTGTGTATATGGCATAGATTTTTTTAGTTTTGTTTTGATGTACAGTAAATTATTCCTAAACTAATTCATTGATTTATTTGAGAATGAAGGTAGTAGACAATCGTATCGTTTTTAAGGAGCCAACTCACTTGCAAAAAACACAAGTTCAAATTTTATTCTGAATGTCCATGTTCAGAATAGCCTGGGAGTAGTTTATGTTTTGTATCATTCTCCTACATCTTTTTCTTCTTCCCTTCCCACTCCTGTGGTGTTTCTTCCAATTGTCATTTACCTGCACAATTTCTCATGAGAGTCTCAAAGTTAATAATAAATGAAGGCACCTAATGCTTATTTGAAACACTTAATAATCTTCATCCCCATTTACCCACTGAGAAAGCAACTAATAAAGGGACGGTGCTTCCATGCGTGTTCCAAACATCAGCCCATTTATGATTTCCATTCCATCCCACAAAAAGGAACAAGCAAATATTTTTCACAATTGCTGGATCCCAACAGTTGTTTTGCATTTAAAGCATAATAGCTACAATTTTTTATCCTTTAGCAGGGATAGGAAACTGAAATACATAGACTGAAATAAACTAAACCTGAATAGCTTATTTAGTATAAACAGCCTTCTCACATACAGTGAGAACCTCCTTAAATTTGTGTATCTAGATTTAGAAATAACAAATGTAGAGATGCAGGACAAGTTGTATTTAACTCTAACAACATTAGTTTGTGCTATTCCTCCACTAGTAAGCATTAATTTCAAACAGGGAATGATGTATGTACAATCTCTGTGTCCTGTTATTCAGAAATACATAGGTTTGTTTTTGCTGTTATTATATGTGCAGTTGAAAAACTGCTTCCATGAAGGGAAAAAGAATGATGCACAATATTTTACAAAAGTCAAGGTGCACAGCAAAAACATTGTCCTCAATACAGTTTAGAGGCACTGCACTAGTAAAAAAGGGGAACAGGCTGAGGGGTAATTCTCAGCACATTGTGACAGTTAATGTGCTGTGATTCCTATTATTTATGGGAAACAACATAAAAATAGATTTTCTTGCTGCCTGTCTCTATTTCTGGAGGTTGAGCTATTCTATGCATTAAATATTATCTTAATAGTTCTAGTGTAGAGTAGTAGCTAAGAGCAGAAAAACTTTCAAAATACTATAGACTTCCAGGAGGACAGACCTTAAGGCTAGGGACAGAAATTACACGTAAACTGGTGTAAGTAATTGGAAACTGGTTCAAATCTGTAACACAACAGAAGCTCACTGCACATAAACTGCTTTCAAAATGGCCAAAACCAGTTTAGAAATAAACCTGGATGGATGTATTATCAGACTTAACTGATTTAGGTTAAATCAATTTACTGAAATTCTGTCTCAGATCCCCTCTACATTTAAGTTAACTTACAGTCTCCCAGCATCCCAAGATGCTTTACATCTCCCCTGAAAACCCCACCTTGCAGGGTGTGCAGGCTACCCTTGGCCCAAGCTGTCTGCTCCAGCCGACGATGGAGGCGTTCTCTAGAGCACCCCACAGCTCCTGGCCTGGACCACTGCAGGCATGTGGCTGCATTTCCAGAATCAAAAGTGAATGTTTGTTCGCTGGCTTATCAGTTCAGTCAACGTAGCTTAGAGTATTCTGAAGATTGAATCAATTCAGCCTTGGGCTTTTTTACTGTCTGTAATTAGCCTAAAAGGGCAGATATTGAAAATGAGATAAGCTATTACATATTTATGGGCGATTTTACAGTATATGTGCGCAGGCAAACACTCCTGTACACTGTGGTATATACAGAATGAACGATACCTCTTCTATGATGTTTATCAGGAGAAGTGAAATTCTGTGTCTTAGGCAAAAGTGCAGCAAATGCAAAGCAGCATGCTGTTGCCCATCTGGCTTAAAAAGCTCTTAAAATCAGCTGCAGAAGAAACAAACTGCTCTGTGCTGATGCTATTTATAACTTTTGCACACAAAACATAACTGGAAGCTTCTTAAGGGATCTGTAAAGTGCACCCTAAGCACTATAACGAGGGTGATTAATCACTGGAACAAACTAACACGGCAAGTGGTGGATCTTTGATCTCAATGTCTCAGGTCAAACCTAGATGCTTCTTTAAAAGGTATGACTGTAGCCACACACTAGATTTTGGTCTCAATACAAGTGTAAACTGTGAAATTTAAAGGCGTTATAAACCAGAAATCAGACTAGATGATCTAGAGCACTGACAGAGTGATGTTTTGTTGCACTATTGCCCCCCTGAAAGTGCTCTACAGCCATGCCCTGACAGAAGAGCATGGCTGCAGAGCATTTTAAAAGTGCCCAAATTGTGTGACAAATTAACTCTCATTACAGGAGGCTGCCGATGAAAGCACTCCAAAGCAGAGCACCTTCATTAACTTCTGTCAGTCTCTGCCCAGGATGCAGCTCAGCTACACCCCTGATGTTGTCTTCAGGATGGAAGGGTCTGTGGGGGGGCTCCAATCCATCTGCCCCTGCCTCCAGCGAGGGCTGTGCCAACCCCAGACCAAGTTCCCACCCCTCCCTTCCTATCCTAAAGACAGCACCAGAGATGGGGTGGTGGGAGGGGCAGGGGGGTCTAGGGGAGAGAGGCTGCAGACATGCAGCCAGCTCCGAAGTGGAACTCAGTCCCATCCCCCCTGACCCAAGAGAATATGGCACTTTCTGTGAGGCGCTATGAGTTACAGTGGAGAGCTACATATCTGTCAATGACCCTAAAATTTAAGTTTGTTCTTAAACTAAAAATTGAGTCTAGGAGAGAGGTGCAGAACTACTTTGCTCAGTTGTTCTTTATTTAGAAACATTGCAAGAGAAAAGATTGACAAAAGCAGGGGTAGGCAACGTTTTTGACTGGAGTGCTAGCCTGCACACCCTGCAAGGTGGGGTTTGCAGGGGAGCTGCCCCCCCAGCTGCACCGTAGCCCACCAAGGCCCTGGACCAGGGCCTGCCCATCAGCCAGCTGCCTCCTTTCCGGGAGGGATGCAGTGCTGGGTGGGGTCCCCTAACCTGGGCCTGCAGCCATGCTGCAGCAGAAAGGAGGCAGTGCAAAAGATAGGAGGGGTGGAGAGCGGGGGCAGCTCAATCCTGGCCCCACTGCTCTTACCTTGGGCTCTCCTTGGCCAAGGAACTCTGATGATGCTGCATCATGAGGAACAGGAGCAATGATACTGCTGTTGCTCCCTGCCCCCCAGCCAGGGCTGTGCCTAGCACAGGAGGGCTGGTAGCTCCCAGTTCTCCCAGTGCCCTCCTCCACTCCCTCCCCTTTGCTCTCCCACAAGCAGGCACATCCTCCCAGCAGCCTGCAGGATGCATCAGGGCAGGCTGGGCAGAGCTGCAGTAACTGCCTCCAGGCAGGGAGAAGGGGTGGGGAGAGGAGACTGCCTCGCTGGCAATGGTAGAGTGAGACCTGCAGAAGGGGCTTCTCCCCCACCCTGAACAGCTCCTCTCAAGGGCTCTTCAGACAGCATCTCCTCCAGTCTCTTGAAAGAGCCTGGAGTAGCAAGTTAAAAAAAAAATTAAAACAATCTCCTTAGCACACCTCCTGGCATGCTGAGGAAAATGTCTCCACGTGCCACTAATTGGCATGTGTGCCAGGAGTTGCCTATCCCTGGACTAGAGGATGGTAGCTTGTCTTTTTCGGTCTCATTTATATACAAAGTTAGGGTAGACTGCACAGTCTCTTCCATAAGTCTGCATTTCTTGAAAATTATCCATCAAATATAGAGGCTGATTGTTGCATAATGCAAGATATATGATCAGACTGAAGTGGATAAAGGGACCAATGGCCATTCTTGATTATGAGATTGTAACTGGTAAGCAAGCTAATCGAGAACTTTTCTTTCACAAACCCAATTAACCATATAAATATGGCATATTCAGATAGTACGACTGTAGATGAACCTTGGTATCTGTTTGACCAATGCTTTGCAAGTCATTTTGAAAAACTAGATTCAACCTGGAAAATTTTAGACTGTGTTAGATGCTCTGAAGAAATGAGACAAGTTTTAAATTGATTTCTTGGCATATAAACCTCCACCTTGTTATTAGAGGCAAAGAACATAATCAAGTCCTTAATCGATACCCACAACTCCCATTGTTATTAATGGAAGCTGAATATGTGAAGCAAGGCCACAAAGTGACCCTACACTTTCACAGAATTTTGAGAGGGAACCAGATAAGTAACAGATTAAGTCTCTCTCACCTCTAGTTTTCATTTCCAGTCTGACCCCATGAATAGGTTTACTACAGAGAGCCTGGCAAAGTAATTTGGGTTAAAATAAGAACCAGTTAAAATTATTGTGGCACTTAAATTACATAACTTTCTTTGGTATGAAACTCACATACCAGAGAATGCACACATACACAGAGCCTAAGTACACGCATTCAGGGGCACTGGTGGGTGGGTTAAATTGATTCAAAATGGCCACCCAATATCAAGTAATTCTAGATGGGGGAGCTAACAGAGAGGCTGGGGAGACAAGCCGACTGGGGAGCGGGGGAATCAGGGGCCCACTGGGGGGATGGGGACAGGTGCAAACTGCAATTGGGTTCTGGGGGGCAGGTGCAATCTGGGAGGGTCTGGCAGGATCAGGGGAGCTTGCAGGGTCTGCAGGAAGGTTTGGGGGGGACTAGGGGCTATTTTTAGCCCCCTGGCCTTCCCTGGTGAACCTAAACCCCCATCCCTCCCCCTTTTCCACCCTAGGACTTACTTGGCTCCCACAGCAGTGGCATGTGGAGCAGTGTGTGGGGTGGGGGTTGGTGGGCCTGGCTGGTTCAGGGGTGGGGAGGGGCCGGGGGTTCACAAATAGCCCAGTGCAGTGTGTCTGGGAGGGGTGAAAAACATGGCCCTGGGGCTGGGGCTGGGTTTTCCCAGCCTCAGGGCTGTGCAGGGAAAGTGTACAGAAGTTCCATGCACCTGTTTGACCTAAACTGAGTAAGCTCGGGTGTCTATATACATGCTCTAGGATGGGGGCAGATGTTCTAATTAGAGTGGCTCCTGGACAGCCACTGTAATTAAAATGCTGTAGTGTCACATGTATTCAGTGTCCCATGTTTCAAAATGGCCACAGGGGCACTTTAACTAAAGCTTGTTCAACAAGTTTTAGTTAAATATGCCCCTCCCCCCACCATTTTGATAGGTAGAACACTGAATACACGATGTTGCAGGAAGTCGGCACATTCTAAATAGAATGCTCCACCCGACTCAATTAATTGAATCTGCTCCAACACATTCTATTTAGAATGCATTGGAACACATGTATAGGCAACCTTTGATACTACATAGATCCAGGTTTATCTTAAACCTGGTTCCACAATTTTTAGACTGGTTTGTGTGCATGGAACTTTTGTACAGTTACAGGTTTAGGCTGATTTCTGGTCACTGAGGCTGGGTCTTTAAGTGTAAGGTCGGCACTGGGATGAGCTAAGTTTAAATCAGGTGGTCATTTTGCACCCAATTAACCTCTACAAATGTCTGTATTTAGCCAGAAACACCAGCTGTTCTGGCAAAGTAATCAGAATTCTTGGGGAGGTGTTAACTTGTATTAGACCAACTAGTTGCAAAAAAAATCTTTATTTGCAAGCACCTTCTTCAGGCATAAGAGAGTGCAAAGATTGTAAAATTTTTCCCAGGTGGAAATGAAAATTCATATTTCACACGAGCTGAAAGGTAGTGTAAGATCACCTGGTTGCAAAAGTTCATTTTATGCAAAATAGGCTCAGATATTTTACAAGAGAAGATTTCAATGGTCTATTTGCTCAGATTTTATATAAAAGAGGGGCAAGAAAAGTTTAAGCAATATATCTGAGTTTTTGTAGACTTGTCTAAATTGACTAAACTACCAAGCTTGTTGAGGTTAGCTTGTGAGTAGTTATTATTTGTCAGCTATTCATGGGCCTGTATACAGAATATGAGTGTTCTCAATCTAGTTTATTTTGAGTAGCATCCACATTCTCAACTATGCAGTCAGAGCTGGCAGCGCATGTTGGGAGGGGAAGAGGGAAACAGGGACAGCTGGTATCTGTCTACTAGAGGTGGTCTTTCCACATCCAGTTGGACGTGCACTGATAGCATTAAAAGGAGCAGCCTGGACTATAGCTGACTTTTCCTTATGGATTTGTACATAGATAATTTAAGTCTTTCGAACCTTTAATTCAGTTCCCTTTATTACCTACTAAAACATTTCCCATAGAGTAGCACAGGAAAAGGTTTCATACCATATAGCAGCTTTTGTAATTGCCTTTGGTGTAATCTTTAAAACTAATTTAGCTGCCACAGTAGTTAGAAACCACCTACATTCTGCTGCACTGCTCCAAAACAAGAGAAAGCCATTTACAGCTGGCTCCTTTCCTGCCTCTACTTCAGAAACAGTGGGAAGATTAATGGCAGTGTCCTTCTAGTATCTGAGAAAGCTTCTTCAAGGAGTGCTGACTTTGCAGGGTTCTGCTATTTACCTCTTACAGTCTGGTTACTATCCTTACTTAGTAGAAGTTGAAAAATCACCTTGATTACAATTTTATAAAACGTGTGTACATGCTGTTGGTTTGAAGGTTACAAAGGAAAAGAAAAGCTTTTTTATTTCTTTGCATGAATTGTTACTTAAAGAGCTTACATGAAAAAAACTATTTTTTTTTGCAATCAGTAAATAGTAACTTGAAAAGTTCTGAGCACTGCAGCAGCATATGACTTCTACTAGTAAATAAGAGTGGGATCATGAGTATAAAGTGGCTAGTCTGTTGATGGGCAACGAAAATAAAATAACTACTATTTAAATATTAGATACATTTTAAACTTAAAAATGTCCAACGAAATGATGCACTGTTCAGCAGTGTCTAGGTGGCAAAAAGTTGCTTGAAAATAATACTTTAAATACAGAAACACAAAGAAAAACCTGGAGGCACAAATTTCCTATTGGCTTTTGATGTGCATTCAGAGGGAACACCACAAACCAAGAGCAAACAAACCTTGCATTCAGTAACATTGCAGTACTGATTTCAGATGTGGAAAATACTTCTGAAAATATAACTGTTTTAATCTAGTGACTGATTTAATATTTACAATTATTAAGGAAGCTTACAAGAAGTAGAAACTTAGACAAATGACTAGGGAGGAGTATAAGAGCATTGGAGGAGTATAAGAGCATTGCTTGGGCATAAAGGGATGAAATCAGGAAGGCCAAAGCACAACTGGAGTTGAAGCTAGCAAGGGATGTGAAAAGCAATAAGAAGAATTTCTACAAGAATGTCACCAACAAGAGGAAGATCAGGGAAAGTGTGGGTCCCTTACTAAATGCAGGAGGCAACCTAGTGACAGAGGATAAAGAAAAGGCTGAAGTACTCAATGCTATTTTCACCTCACTCTTCACAGGCAAGCTCAGCTCCCAAACTACTGCACCTGGCAGCTTGGGGAGGAGGTAAACAACCAACACTGGCAAAAGAACAGGTTAGGGACTATTTAGAAAAGCTGGACATGTGCAAGTCCATGGGGCTGGACAGAATGCACCCAAGGGTGTTGAGGGAGCTGGCTAATGTAATTACATCACCACTAGTCATCATCTTTGAAAAGTCCTGGCGGTGTGGAGATGTCCTGGAGAACTGGAAAAGGGCAAATATAGTGCCCATCTTTAAGAAAGGGAAGAAGGAGGATCCAGGAAATTACAAACTGGTCAGTCTCACCTCACTTCCTGGAATAAATCATGGAGCAGGTCCATTCCTAAGCACTTGGAGGACATGGTGATTAGGAACAGTCAGCATGGATTCACCAAGGGCAAGTCACGCCCGACCAACTCAACTGTCTTCTATGATGAGAGGACTGGTTCTGTGGATGTGGGGAGAGCAGTGGATGTGACACATCTTGAGTTTAGCAAGGCTTTTGATATGGTCTCCCATAACATTCTTGCAAGCAAGCTAAGGACATACAGGTTGGATGAATGGTCTGTAAGGCACATGGAAACTAGCTGGATATTAGGGCTCAGAAGGCAGTAGTCAATAGACTGATGTCTAATTGGCTGGTGTCAAGTGGAGTACCCCAAAGGTCAGTCCTGGGGCTGGTTTTGTTCAATGTCTTCATCAATGAAACCTGGAAGACGGGATGGTTCATGGATGACACCAGCCTGGGGGGAGTAGTGGATAAGCTGGAGGGTAGGGCTAGCATTCAGAGAGACCTTGACAAATTGGAGGATTGGACCAAAAGAAATCTCAG
>NW_017728998.1:28851728-28861694 GCF_001723915.1 Gavialis gangeticus | reverse complement strand
AACCTGGAAGATGGGATGGTTCATGGATGACACCAGCCTGGGGGGAGTAGTGGATAAGCTGGAGGGTAGGGCTAGCATTCAGAGAGACCTTGACAAATTGGAGGATTGGACCAAAAGAAATCTCAGGAAGTTCAACAAGGACAAGTGCAAAGTCCTGCACTGAAGATGGAACAGTCCAACGCATTGCATGGGTAGAGGCCGGGGACTGACTGGCTAAGGAGCAGCTCTGCAGAAAAGGACCAGGGGGTTACAGTAGATAACAAGCTGAATATGAGCCAACAGTGTGCCCTTGTTGTGAAGAAGGCTAATGGCATACCGGGCTGCATTAGTAGAAGCATTGCCAACAGATTGAGGGAAGTGATTCTTCCCTTCTATGCAGCATTGTTGAGGCCACATCTGGAGTACTGTGTCCCATTTTTGGCCTCCCACTACAGAAAGGATGTGGACAAATTGAAGAGAGTCCAGCAGAGGGCAACAAAAGTGGTGAGGGGGCTGGGGCACATGACATCTGAGGAGGGGCTGATGGAACTAGGCTTATATAGTCTTTAGAAGAGAAGACTGAGGGGGGATTTAATAGCAGCTTTCAACTACCTGAAGGGTAGTTCCAAAGAAGATGGAGCTGGACTCTTCTCAATGGTGACAGATAACAGAACATCGAGCAAGGGTCTCAAGTTGCAGCAAAAGAAGTTTAGGTTAGATATTAGGAAGTACATTCTCACTAGGAGGGTAGTAAAGCACTCGAACGGGTTATCTCGTGAGGCTGTGGAATCTTCATCCTTGGAGGTTTTTAAGACCCAGGTAGATAAAGCCTTGGGTGGCATGATCCAGTTTGGGATGGTGCTGCTTTGAGCAAGGGGTTGTACTAGATGACCTCCTGAGGTCCCTTCCAATCCTAATTTTCTTTGATTCTATGAACTGATGTGGCCATCTAAATTTACTGTTTAAGATGGTGTTAGAATGACAGCAGTGCTACAGTCCCCACAGACTGCACTCATGCTAGGCTAGGGGCCTTACGGCAAGTGACTATCGTCCTTAATCTTGTTTTTTGAAATCCATGAGGGGGAGGGGGAAATGCTGTGTGTGAATCTTTACATTTTTTTCATTCCTTGGGTTTTTTGTAAGCCAAACTTTGGGACTGATCTTTTGTGAAGAGCATCTTTGCTAAAGTCATTCTTTGTTGAGAAAGACAAGAATTGGTTCATGAACTACAATAAAAGAAATGAGTTTATATTTCCAGTTCTTAACATCAACTTAAATTTTTCAACAATTCTTAGTGATTTAGTCTTGTTGTTGTTGACAAAGATGCATTAAAAAGCAGTATGATGTTCATAGGGCTGATCTCCTTTAGTGCTCAGGTGCCTTTGGATCCTGTGCATCCTGGTTAATGTACAATACATGGATATGCAGATAACTGTTCTCATTTATAGCTCATGCAGGTGTGATTAGATTAATGGAATTATAAAATACAGTCACTGTTAAGTTTTAACACAGACTGTACTTGAGGTGACACTAAAGAGTTTGACATGACTTTGCTGCCACAGAATTCTGTCTGAAAAACGTTACCTAATTAGCACTGGATGTGCTAATTTATAAAGAGCTCTATAAAACATGCATGCACATCTAAAGGCACCTCGAAATCCCCAAACAGCTCTGAGAACCCCTCTAGGACACTATACAAAAGAGGGGAAGTTCACTGCAAGTGATGGTGTGATATAACCAAGACTTCTGTGCACTTAAGATTTGTGACAGTTTGTGCTTATAGAATAAATTTACAATCCCTAAGTTTACCATAGTGAGAGGGCTAAGGTTTTTTGTGGCATTTCTTACTGGACAACTATAGTTAGGAGAGATGTTGGGCAATATTTCAGGCATCAGGTGGTGACTTGAGTGGAAAGAGTGAGCTTTAAAATCCGATTTTTGTCATACCCTGGTAAATGAGTTAGTATTTTTACTTATTCTCTGTTATAACTGTATAAATATTTGGAAAACAAAGGCCAAGGGAAATTTTACTTCCTCTTCCAATCAGCCTCAGAGCTAGGGATTTAATTTTCCAGTCAGGAAGAGCTGGATCCTTTTTACGTTCCGATCTCTGCTTCCACAACAAATACCATCTTCTGTTTTCAGAAGCATTTCATTCTGTGACTACCAGGGTAAGCTACTCATACTACAGCAGAACCACTGACTACCACAAGCATTTGAGTCAGTTCTTCCCTCATTTGTTTAGGCACTCGCACCAAAACATTACTCTCATATTCACTCCACCACTTATCTGTAGCTATTATATTACCATGCATTTAATACACATTTTAAAGAAAGTTAATTTATTGTAAACATATTTCTCATCAACCAACATTAGATGATCTTTGCACAGAAACCAAACATTTTAACAGGATTCTTATAGCAAAATAGAATATCATTTGTTTACCGACATATATTCAATGCTCATTAAAGTGAATGGGAGTCCTTGTATCAGACTATGGGCATTGTAACCAACAGGGAAAGTAAGATTTTATGATAACATCTGAAAGTTACTTTCTACAAAAATAATACAGTTAGAATTTGTAGACTCCACTCAGGATGTAGAGGGAGACCAGAGCTGTCAATGTAAGAAAGAATTCGAATGCATACATTTAAAATGATTCTCTTACATTATGGCCCTGATTTTACTTTCTCTTAGCTGCATTTTAAAAATTCTATTCCCATATTAAATAATATTTCCAGTGTTAATTTAGAGCCTATACAAAATTTAGAAAAAAATCAGCCAGATGCAGTGACATTTATTGAACTATAAAATGCTATTTTATCTTCATAATTTATATTCATTTTCTATTGCGATTTAATCTGTGCAAAGCAAGTTAAATGCTAAATTAAACCTCTAAGCAATTTTGATATATTTGTATCAACTAAACTAAATTTTTAAAGAAAATATATTACGCAGAATATGAAGAATATTGTTTTTACCTCCAATTTATCTAAACTGTCCAAGTACAAAACCTTTCTTAATTTTCAAAGTTAACAGCTTTGTAATGAAATGATAGATCAAATATATAGTTTTAAAAATATTTCAGCTGTATATCGTTCAGCATTTACAATAAATGTTGTATAGAATTATAGTACAAATGGAGGAAAAGAGACTAAATCTTAAACTAGTGTTAACAGTGTGTAAATAATTTCAGAGCATTATTTAAGATGCCTACTCATAAGTACAAGCAATGCAATTTTACTTAAATATTATAGGGATTACACTTGATATGAGCTGTTGTCATGAGGCATGCATAATTTTTAGTCAGCACATTATTCTGACATTTATAATTATTCATTACGATTGACAGTGTTTCTTTATACTATTTTTATTGCCAAATACTCACTTGTGGCATGTACTATTTGTACTTCTCTCAGTGAAGGATGGTATAGATTTCTAGCACAGCTCATTGCTACTCTTCAAAACAGAAATTTAATATCACATGCAAAATACAGTAAAACCAAAATAAGCAATGCTTCTTGTTTTTTCTGAGGCTTAACTAATAGTACACGGGTCATCACTGCTTGGCTTCATTTCTCCTTCCAACAATAAATTCATCACCGCCTTAGTCAAGTAGCTGCATGTTCCTCTTTTTCCTATCGCGGGAGTGTTGTAAAAGGAGGTCATATCATCCTGTTGGAGGGGAAAAAAAGTGTTGTTTTTTCTATGAAAAATGTTGCTTCACTGGGTTCAAGTTTAAACACTAGCGAAGAGTAAGTTAGCGGAACCCATTCTGTAGGCAAAGGGAACAGTTTTCATTTTTGACATTACCAGTTATATTGTATTATAAACTACAAAGTGTTTCAATTTCTAAAGTAATTGGTCATATAGGACTTTAAAAAATAAAAAATGACTAGAGTTGCAGTCAATATACTCAATTATCTAGAAAAATCTTTAGGATTTTTTTGGATTTGGGCATAATTTTATGAAAAAGTAGATGAGTACAAATGTAGCTCCTACTGTTCCATTGCATTTCCTCTTTTAATATACACTGAAACATCAATTTCTTTTTACTTTGTTTGAAATGTTAGGTAGTATCATTGCATGTGTAACTAAGGTCACAATTAAAAATGCAGCTGCAGCATGAACGTATTCTATTAGTCTTATAAAAGAAACAAAATATATTTCTAAGACTCCCACAGGAATCCAGATTTTCTTTAAATGCTTACTTAGGTTTGCTAAGGGATATTTGATCTTTCCCACATTCTGTTTCTGATATATATGAGAGTATTGTCTAAGAGTAAATGAAGGAAAACATTATTTTTAAATGCCTTCATCAGCCAGGTCGCTAGACATGTTATGATTCCCCCACTAAATCAGGGCTGAGTTTGTGAGGAAACTTGTCTAAGGATTTCCTGTACGTTTAGTGCACGTACTAAACAAATGCTAGGACCTTGACTCCATATTAACACTTTTCTAAGCTGAAATAATGCTTCCTTGTTAACGTGCCGTTTTTAAGGCTATGAACAGAGTAATAAAGCCCAAGGTGGAAACCTGGAACAAACTCTATCATGGCAGCTGAACTCAAATTCAGATGCTGCCTGTTTGCAAGAGAGAGAAAGCTGTTCCCAATTCATCCAGGGTGCATTTGGCACTCTTGTGATGCAGCAAATTGTGTTGGGAAAATATAGGTACATCTACATGGCACAATGAAGTGCCACAGAGGTAACAGTGCTAGTTCTAAGCTGGGTACCAGAAGCAGCATGGCTGTATCAGTGTGGTGTTTCTTCCACAATTAATGAAGTACTCCTGAGTAGGAGAGCCCTGGCAGGGAGAGAAGCACCAAAACCTTTAAGCAGAAATGCACAGAGGCCCTTAAGAAGAAAATATTAATTTCACTTGGGAATACCTTCTTTAAAACCATGTAGTGGGCATTTACTAAAGACAAAATAATGATTTCCAAAACTACTATTGCAGAAACAGTTTATTAGGTCATGGCTACTTCTTTACAACCAAAAAGCAATGGGTAAGTATTTTAAATGCAAAACTGGATGTCTTGCCAACAAAATATTCCCACTGAGGTCAATGGGAGATTTGATTATTTAGTTCTTCCAAATATTTGTATTTGGAAATGTTTGTATTTGTACCCTTATTGACGAGCCTAACTTCAGGCCATTTTTTTAAATGTTGGCCTATATATCTCCATGTCTAGCTACTACTATTTAATCTTTATCCTACTTAAGTCTTCAATCTTTTAACATGCATATTAATCTAAAGATCTTAAAAAGATATTCATGTTATTCTAGCTTAACCTAAAAGCTCATTACAGAACTGAAGGGAGTAGGCACAGATGCACCTTTGTGAGTAGGCTGTTCCTTCTCAAGCAATTTTATCTGTTAACTTACAAATTTCTAGTGTTCAAATATGAAGCTCTAGGAAACATCTTTATAGGCTCCTCAGAATTCACTCTGAAGCAGCTCAAATTCTGCAGTACTTAACCAGAATTATTTCTTCAAATGTCTTATTCCATTTCGAAGTCCTGTATGTCTGTCTTATTTCAAGCTTCACAGATTTAATATTCATACCAACCTGATCATGAAGAACTATAAATTTGACATAAGTGAATATTTTACTTACCTGTTTTTCAACTCCCTTTAGTTTGTTCTGGTCTTTCTGGAAATCGTGAAATGCTTCCTTCACCAATTTGTCCAAATCCACCTTGTCCTGAAACTCTAATTCAGGGTTTCTCTCCAACACAACAGATATCACCATTAACAACTACAGTATATATAAAAAAAAAAAAAAAAGGCTGAAAATTTAAGCCAGTTCAAGTTAAGGTTAGATAAAATGCATTTGCATTATGATTTAAGCTAACACGCTATTTAAAAAGTCATCTTAATTTTGGTAGTGTATACAGGTAATACTTTATTTCAACATATTAAAAAGCAGAATTTTGTGTAAAATACAGGTTAGAAATTGGAGAAACATGTGGAACAGTCAAAAACCATTAAAAGTAATATGGACGACTAATAAACAATCATTAAAGAATGGACAGAGGTTCTGCGGTACTCACGGATAATCATGTATAAATAAGATGCATTTTAAACCATCAGAGCAACATAATAAAACAATGGAACCAAAATAAGCAACAGACAACATTCAGGGGAATTTTAATGCCTTGCAGCTCCACAGGGTTTGAAAATGGGATGTTAGATTAGTTTGGGGCTTATTAGTAGGAATTGGTGGTTTATATTCACCTCTTGTCCTTGGGATTCTAATATTGTGAGACTGGGGGATGTCCCAGTCACTGGCACGGCCCAGTTATTAGGCATAATAAAATCCTGTTGAACTCCCTGTGTGCTAAGGGAATATCCAAGGTATCCAGAAACTGATTCTTGGTCATCAACAAGGAATACTGGGTGGCTGCAGAGAGACCAACTCATGCGGCAGTCATTGAGGGGTGATCTGCCTCTTGGCTAGCTTAGACAGTATCTACATAGGGGGAAAGTGAGTAATAGTCTGGCAGGGTCCTTCTATTGACTCACATTTTTAGAGATTATGGGATGACTGGAAGAAGTTGGAGGTTAAATACCATTGATTCAATGGGTAAACAGCTCACTGGGTTGTCCTACAAAATGGGAGGGAGGACTAGTCTTCTGCCAGGGGGGTTATGTGTTCACACTTGAAGAAAGGCACCCTAAATAACACAATAGTGTAAAGAGGTGGTAGTGGCATAAGATGGAGGTTGCATATGCTGCTATATATGGACATTTTATAGTCAGAGTTTACCTTTAACCTCCTTAATCTTACATTTTCTAAACATGCTCATAGGAACTTGCTTAACTTGCACACAAATACATAAGGAGGGTGTTCTCAAAACTTTTTTGTCAGTTCTACTGTTTAAGTGCTTATATTCTATTAAACCCCTTATTCTTACTGGATTCTTTGAGACTTATATAATTATTTTTGAAGTTGTAACCACAAAACTATAAATTTAGCTTCTTTTTATTATATAATACAAACCTCAACAATAATTTGTCTGTATTCAGGCTGGTCAATGTTTTGCAAAATGTCTTCAACTAGAAGGGAAAAATTCATCTCATACATGGTCATATCAGATAATGTTGGTTGCTGAAAAAGAATTTATGCAAGTATTAAAGTTTCATATTTTAGTTTAATAATTTAACTCTCTCTACTTCTCTAATAGAGATTTCTGGACTATTTGTTGTGAATTATTTATCCAACAGTAACAAATAAGGCTTTGTTAAAGTGAAGGTTAAACCATCTATATGGATCAACAATACCAGGGAAATCTGTAAGAGCATGTGACTCCATGATTCAAGACCACCTTCCAGTCCCACATTCCTAGAATAGCATACATTTAGAAAGACCCATGTCAGATTCTTCTTTAGCATATTTTTGAAGTGGCAAGTAAACTAGACACCTCTTCCGTGGAAAACATTAGGATGAGAACAAATGATTTTTCTAACCCAAGTAATAATTTATAGTTAGAACTCTTTGTACTCTGTAATACATATACCATGGAGGAACAAAAATACAATGTGAATAAATTTAGGTGTTCAAAATCTGATTTTTGCATCTCTCTAAATATTTAGACCTGTTTTACCTGTGGTAAGTATTTTTCTGCTACTATTAAACCATTGGGTGTTCTCTCCAAGATCTGCCACACCCTGTCATAGAAACCAGGAGGAGTTCGATTCAGACAACCATCTATTTGACGTCTATAAAGCCAACATCTGTGGATAAAGCAAAAGTGTAGAAGGACTTGAAAAAGCAATCTGCTTCATATTTAAAACAAAGATGGCTTTGTGGATTAATTAAGCCAGTAGCATAAGCAGTAACAGCAAATATCCATCAACGATGCATGCAAAGTACATGCTACATTTCCTGATGATTTTTTTCACATGTTAAGATTCTCTTAATTCCATGACAAAAGTAAGATGCTCAGGATACAGAGGTTGAGTACTATTCTTAAATGTGTAGCAGTGTTATGAGTTGATCCAAAGAAGTTAAATCTATTTAAACTAAAACAAAGGATATATCCAGATAATAATGTGACCTGTTTATTGAAGTCAAGGGAATCACGATTCATTAGGGATTCATCGTATAAAATAACTATAAAACACAAGAAGTCTATATACATTCACTTAAAACAAAATTGCCTTTATTTTACCCAAGAGATAAATTTGTTGAGTACCTATATAGGAAACTAAATGTGTGCATACTACAGCATAAAAGGTATGGATCCTTGCTAGTGTACAAAACAATGTGCTAGATTATAGAGGTCTTTTTTGCGTTATGTAGTTTAGATAAGTTAGAAAAACATTTATTTTATCAGAATTTTGTGGGTGGCTCAACCCAGATAGTGTACAGTTTTGACAATATCTGTATTTTAAAGAAAAA
Organism: Gavialis gangeticus; assembly: GCF_001723915.1. Lineage (NCBI taxonomy): Eukaryota > Metazoa > Chordata > Crocodylia > Gavialidae > Gavialis > Gavialis gangeticus. The sequence goes on along the minus strand of NW_017728998.1, from coordinate 28,853,308 downwards.
TGCTATTGGAATTTAGGAAGCTGATTCTATTATTGAATCTAAATGTATAAGAATTCTTTGTGTCGTGCATACAGCCAGCCATAATTATTTGCTAGATCAGTACAACACACTTTTGCTAACTGCAGGCATTTAAAAGTCATGTCATATCTCCTATGAGGTTTTCAAGTGATGAATTTTAGGTTCCTTTTATCTGTCATACAGTTCTGGAAGCTTCATGGGTCTTCCATTGTTTCTCTTAGCCAGGGCTCAGCAACATTCAGCCCATGGAGTTGAAGGGTTTTGGCTGTGCCTGGATCAGGGCTCTGGAGCAAGGAGCTATGTTGAGGCTGAGCAGCTTCCAGCTGCACCCACACCACCGCTCCTCATCCTTGCCCTCTTTGCTCTGGTCCAAAGCAGGCCAGGTGGTTTCAGCGCATGTTAGCAGGCAGAGGGAGCTGTACCCATGCTCCTGCTTCCCCTCGCTTCCCACACTCCTTGGCTGTGGCATGGGCACAGTTTCCAGCTGGTAGCAAGTGATGTTTGGGCCAGGTAGCTTCCAGCTGTTCCTGTGCCACAGCCAAGGGGGGATGAGCTGGGGGAGTATGGAGAAGCAGCAGCAATGCAGACGTAATTTGCAGATACCTGATCTTGGCACAGCTCCTCACTGGCCTGAAGCTGTGCCCATGCCACAGCCAGGGGACTGGAAGAAGGGGCAGCAGCATGGGCACAACTCCCAGTTGTCTCGTCCCAGCACAGGTGTGTAGAAACATCCCTGCTGATGCTGCACCACTGATACCACCCAACCCACATTGGACCGAAGCTGGATTGTTCTAGCTTAATTGTTCTTAATCAGATTGATGGCTGCAATGGATTTGGCACTGTTGTTTCATAATTTATGAATCCTGTATATTAGCCTGGCTATTGGGTTATATTTTTGTGACTATAGTGGATTAAACATGACAGGAATTTGCAAAAATAGGCAAGAAATAAAGAGAGGTTCAGTATAAGCCAGCACTGATCAAACACTTAAGACTTATTAAGGAACAATTTCAGCTTTGATAATTTTGCCTCCTAGATTTCATAGATTTCACAGACATTAGGGCTGGAAGGGACCTCAGGAGATCATCGAGTCCAGCCCCCCGCCCGAAGGGCAGGAAGTCAGCTAGGGTCACAGGATCCCAGCAAGATAAGCATCCAATTTGCTCTTGAAGGTGTTCAATATAGGTGCTTGAACCACCTCCGACGGCAGGCTATTCCAGACCTTGGGGGCTCGGACAGTAAAGAAAATTTTCCTTATGTCCAGCCTGAAAAAGTCTTGCAGTAGTTTCTGACCGTTCAACCTCATCATCCCTTGGGGGGGAAGACTTGGGGTACTCTGGTGAACAAACGTTCCCCCAGATCCTGCTGGTCACCCCTGATAAACTTGTAGATGGCCATAAGATCACTCCTGAGCCTGTGCTTTTCCAGGCTAAAGAGGCCCATGGCTCTCAGCCTGTCATCGTAAGGTCTGTTTTCCTGACCTCTGATCATGCACGTGGCTCTTCTCTGGACTCACTCAAGCTTCTCCACATCCTTTTTGAATTGTGGAGCCCAAAACTGGA